>NC_044031.1:290473886-290784374 GCF_901765095.1 Microcaecilia unicolor | reverse complement strand
GGATTGTTTTCACAGATTTTGGGAGCCCATTCCATAGTTGTGCGCTTATGTAGGAGAAGCCGGCTGCGTAAGTTGTTTTGTATTTCAGTTCTTTACAATTTGGGTAGTGTAGATTTAGGTAGGATCTTGATGATCTGACTTTGTTTCTTTTATTTGATAAGCCAATAACTAACTAACTAAGGGCCCTGTTTACTAAGCAGTGTTATAGGCACGTTAACATTTTTAACATGCGTTAACCATGTATATGTGTTAAACATGTACGTGCCTACAATATCCCTATAGGCGCCTACATGGTTAGAATGTGCGCTAAGCGTAGGCACGTTAAAAACACTAATGCACCTTAGTAAACAGGGCCCTAACTAACTAACTAACTAACTAACTAACTAACTAAGGGGTCCTTTTACAAAGGCGCACTAAAAATGGCTTTGCGGAAGTGTAGGAGTGGGTTTTTGGCGCTTTTGTAAAAAGGCCTTTTTAAAATTTTTGCTGAAAATGGATGTGTGGCAAAATCAAAATTGCTGCGCGTCCATTTTGGGTCTGAGACCTTACCGCCAGCCATTGACCTAGTAGTAAAGTCTCACACGATAACCAGGCGGTAATGACCTATGCACTTCAAATGCCACTTGGCACGCATCTGATACATGTGGCTGAAAATGAAAATTACTTTTCAGACGCGTGTATTGGATGCGCGCCAAAAATGAAATTACCGCAAGAGCCACACGGTAGCCGGGCAGTAACTCCATGTTGGTGCGTGCTTGGCACGCGTAGATGCTTACGCAGATTAGTAAAAGGGCCCCTCACTAACTAACCCACCACCACCAGCCATGGATGATATTCTGCATTAGTTTCTGAGGCTTCATAAATCTCTTGTTTTATCTGAGGCATGTGAAAGAGAGATCATGCGTGAACTGCTAGCGCTGCTTGATAAAAGAGGCCCTAAATCCAATTTTGGATGTTTTGCGAAAACATGGCCATTGTCAAACTAGAAAAATGTCCAATTTTCTGTTTCAAAAATGGCCATTTTGAGAGAAAAAAACATCCAAGGGAAAAATGCAGAAAACAAGCCATTGAAATGTATGGGAGGCCAGCATTCTTAGTAAACTGGCCACACAGACAGCCCAGCAGAACAATGGGGCATTCTGGGGGGGGGGGGGGGGGGGGGGGGGGGGGGGCTTGCAGTGGACTTCATATAAAAGATTCCATCTACATATCTCAGCATTACCCCCTTATACTGTATGGGGAGCCTGCCAAAACCCACCAAAAACCTACTGTATTCGACTGTACAACACTACAATAGTCCTTATGCCTGCAGATATCACCTATATGCAGGGTTTTTTTTGGCGGGCTCACACATTGCACCACAAGTGTACTAGTTTTAGTGGGATATGGGCCTGAATCCCATTATCTATAGAGCACTGCACTGACCTTAGGCTACTCCTGGTTCCTGCCTGCTGCTCTAATAGGAATGACCATTATATATGAAGTTGTCATAGAGCCTGGTATGTACTGCCACTGTCATATCTTAAGGGGCTGGGAGGGGGGTCAGTGACTACTTGGGGATGAGGGGGGTTGTGCCTTAATCCCTCCAATGGTCATTTAGGGCACCTGTTAATCACTTAGCCATGATTGAAACAGACTTAGCCAAAAACGTCTTAATTTTGATCGTAGACATTTTTATTTTGTTCCATTATTGCAGAAACAGTTATATCTTTTGGTGCTGCCCCGTCCCACCCAAAACACGCACCCAACACGTTCCCTTGAAATTAAGATGAACTGTGAAGCAAAATGTCAAAATTCAGGGTGTCAAAAATCACAACTTGATGATTCTCAGAGAAAACCATTCTTCTGCCACTTTATGACATTTTTTGGGGATGTTTCAAAAAGGAGCCTCTATGGCTCCTTAGCTTGGAGAAGAGGAAGCTGGGGGCAAGGGGGTATATAATAGAGGTCTATAGAATCCTGATTGGAGTGGAACAGGTAAATGCAAATCAGTTGTGAAAAAGTACAAAGACTATGAGGCACACCTTGAAGTTAATGCTTTTAAAACAAATAAGAGAAAATATTTTTTTACTCAACACATAGATAAACTCTGGAACTTGTTGATGAAAAATGCGGTATAAGCCGTTAGTGTATCTGGGTTTTTTTTTTTAAGATTTTGGATACATTCTGGGAGATAAAAGTCCATAAACTATTATTAAAGTAAACATGAGGAAAGTCACTGCTTGTCCCAGTGGGTCAGCAGCCTGCAACCTTGCTATTTCTTGGGATTCTGGCAAGTTCTTGTGACCTGGCTTGTCCACTGTTGGAAGCAGGATACTGGGCTAGATGAACCTTTGGTCTGAAACAGTATGGCAATTCTTTTGTTCTTTTTATAACAAAGCAATATATCAGAGGAAAACATCAGGAAAGTATAACTTTAGCTTCTGAAAATATGATTTTGATGCTTTGACCATAATGAAGACTTGTTATCCCTATAGCCTGACAAAGCATACAGAGAGTTTGTGTTGTACTAAATGTAGCTTAACGTTACCATCAGACATTGTTTGCCTTTCCCAGAGGGTCTGAGTGTGAAAAGTAGAAAAAATAGAATATCAAAGTACTGCCATAGTTTGTTCAATGTCCTTTTCTAATGCCATTATAGACCACAGTTGATGTTTCGCTTTGCAGTGAAAGATCCTCTTTTCTTATTCTGTGCTTTCTTGAATTCAATCCTGACATTTGACCTTGAGCATGCACATGAAGAAAGAGAAACATCAAGGGACGTAGCTGCATCCCAAAGAGAACATATTGTGACTTGCTACTTATGCTGAGGTGTCTGGTGAAGTTGTAAAGTTATTTAAAAAAAAAAAAAAAAAGCAGAAGTAATAGTCTTAATGTAATTGAATTCAACAATAACTAATAGACCACTAAATTGGGTAATTAATCTTTCAGAGTGGTGTACACAATTAAAAAAAATAGGCCTGATATTCAAAGATGAGTTCTATGTTCACCACTTGCTATGTATTTTCAGCCCTTATACTAGTAAAATTTGGAAATTTAACTTGCTTAATGGTCAGGTTGTATCTGCATCTATACAATCTTGGGTATACCTCGAGGCTCAGCTATATTATGTAAACTTAGCCCCTTTTCGAATTTTGGGGTACATTATTAACCACTCTGATGTTTTGCTAAGGGCAGTATAGAAAGTTCCATATAAACATAAACAAATAGGCACTATTTAAAATAAGCCCATTTTAGAAAGAAACAGACATGTAATGTTGCAGATATCATGCTTATATTGAAGCTGCTTGGGACCAAGCATAAATGTGCAGGCATGAAGTATGCAAGTATGAATGTATTTTACAAACAAATGCATATAAAATGTGGTTTTATCTGCTACCTTGACTCTGCCCCTGAACACAACTATACATGGCTTATATGCCCTCTTAGCACTGTGTAATGCATGGGGTAATTTTTAATAAAAGAATGCATGTATATATACAAAGACCTTTACATGTGAAAAATCCTTGATAAAATTACCTCCTAACTGTATAAGTTATGCATTGAAATTTAGGACTACAGACTAGTAGCCCTAAATCTACAAGGATACACGCTCTGTGCAATCATCGCTTATGCATATATTCAGTAGTACTTGTTTATCAGATAGCACAAATGAATATAGTTGTTACTGTGGAGGAGTAACCTAATGGTTAGTACAGTTGGGTTGAGAACCTGTGGAACTGGGTTCAATTCCCACTACAGCTCCTTGTGACCTGGGCAAGTCACTTACCCCCCTGCTTACTAAGCCACACTAGTGGCTGCCATGTGCTAATGCCAGCACAGCTCCCATTCACTGTGAACAGGCTGTGTCAACATTGCCACGCAGCTTAGTAAACAGGGTGGGGGTTGATGGGCCTTCAACAAAGGTGCGCTAAAAATAAGCATGGGCTAAACAGTAGAGACACCCATATATTCCTATGGGCATCTCTAGTGTTTAGTGCACGCTAATCATTAGCATGCACTAAAAACGCTAGCGTACCTTTATAAGAGACCCCCTTAACTATACATTGCCCCAGGTAGAAAAACAGATTATGAGCCCAGTAGAAACAAAGTACAGAATATGTAAACCACTTTGGTAGTTTCACAGAAACCTGGTATATCAAGTTTATGACACCCCAGTGGTGTCAGCACATAGTTTTAAATGTTAACTGCCCTGGCTAAATATCAGGCACGTAGAAATCACAAATCATATGACAAAAAATAAGCAAAAGTTTGCGCAATGATTGTGTGCAATGTCCTGTGACTCGCCCTCCCCCCCCCCCCCCCCCCCACACACACACTTTCCTGAAGAAACAGATCTGATCTGCCAAAAGGTCACTGTGATCCCATCCCTACCCCCCAAACAAGGCAAGCTCTTTGGATCTTCTACCTCTCAGCCCTTCTTCCTCCTTCATTTACTAGCAAAAGAAAGATCTATCTCCCTTTTGTGGGCTCTAGTGATGCTCTCAGAATGATGCCCTCTGATTAGGGTTACACATGTCATGCCGCTGCCCCGCCCACACCACGTCCCTGCCCTGCCCCACCCACACCACATCCCTTTCGGATACTCGCCCCGCCCTTTCTCGCTCTCACCCCGCCCCCTGTCACATATGCCCCTCCTCCAGGGTCACATATTCCCCTCCCTTGCCCCCGTCACCTCCCCTCCCCCTTGTCACATATTCCCCTCCCCTCCCCTTACTTACTATCTACCGCCCTGGTGGTCTAGTGACCTCTTCGGTGCTTCAACTCTCAGTGGCCATTTTGAATCCTGAGCCGAGACTGAGAAGGATGCAGGGCAAGGACAGGCAGCGCTCCGGGCAGGAAAGAGGGGGCTCTTTCCTGCTCCAAAAAGGTCACTAGACCACCAGGGCAAATAGTAAGTAAGGGGAGGGGAGACCCACGGTGCCGCTCGCCCGCCTGTTTGTCCAGAAATCCGGACAAACAGGTGAGCGGGCAAAACCCGCAGGACGCCCCGGACGTGTCCTCAAAAAGAGGACATGTCCGGGGAAATCCAGACATATGGTAACCCTACCTCTGTTGACACTGTGCACTAGGACTCACATGCAGGGTATAGTGTATAGTAGATATCCTCAAACTATACCCACATCTTGCCTGTGGCTCATATCGAAATATCAAGTGGCTTGCAGCAGATACAAGAGAAACAATGGCTCAGTTCATCATTGAATCATTGATAACCATTCTTATAGTGTCTGTAACAGTACTACAAGCTCTTTCATATCTCATAGGCTGGAACTATTCCTGCTAATCATATAGGGGCTATTTTACTAAAGGGTTGGTGTGCGACAACAGGTTTGGCATGCACCAATTTGGAATTAGCACCGGGTTACCATAGGATACTAATGGTAGTTCCCACCCCTAGTGCGTGCCATTTCTGATGCTACAAAAATATTTTCTATTTTTGTAGCACCAGTGCTTACCCAGTGGTAATCAGACAGCACTGTGCGCTGCCCAGTTAATGCCAGGTTAGCGCAGGAGCCCTTACGGCCACCTCAATGGGTGGCCGTAAGTGTTCCCCCCCCCAAATGGCCATGTGGCAAGTGGTTCACTTACTGCACAGTCAATTCTTTATGAGAAAAGACAGCCTTTTACCCACTTTGGTAAAAAGGGACTTCAGAGAGTGTCAAAAACACACACTAGCACAGCCCCCCTTTTACCGCAGCTTAGTAAAAGGACCCCATAATGCACAAGAAACAATACAACACAATGCATCTTTCTAGTATGAAATAATACCAAAAGTAGACAACAATAAATGAAATTTAGCAATTACAATCCAACGAGAAGAGGAAATGGCAATTTGTGAGTTTTGGACATGTTTATGATGCCTGTACAATAATTGTCAAGGCAGTCACTTTGGTAAAGGGGGAATCAAGGGGCAAATGATAAGGAAGGGAGGAGGCAGGGTCATCAAATTCCAAGAAATATTACTGACATAACCAGAGGAGTTGTCATTTTGTTAGTAGGGGGGGGGGGGAGTCCTCAGTTTACTAAATTCATTGTGGTGGGGAGAATGGACTCTGTGTAACCCTCTCAGGTACGTCAAATGCTCTATATCATCTTTAGGGATTGAAAAGACAAGATATAAGAGTAAAATAGAAGTGGAAAATATAAATGGGAACCCCTGGTTTATGCTATCAAATTTGAAATGATGCCACATCCATGAACCACCAACTAAAGCTGTTTTCTATTTCACTTCAGGGGCGTAGCTATGGGTGGGCCTGGCTGGGCCCAGGCCCACCCAATTTCAGCCCAGGCCCGCCCAGCACCAGCCCCAGCTCCCATTGCCGGCCACTGCTGCTTTTCCTGTTGAGCAGCAGGGCCGGCACTACAAAAAGAAGAAGCGCTAACGGCGCTAAGGACAAAAAATGTTAAAAAAAAAAAAAAGCACGGCACCGGCAGGCACTGTCTTGGCAGCCTTGAGGCATTGGCTGCTGGCTCGCAGGCTCCTCCCGTCTCCTACGTCACTGCCCCTGGAGCGACGCAGGGGCAGTAACGTAAGAGACGGGAGGAGCCTGCAAGCCAGCAGCCAATGCCTCAAGGCTGCCAAGACAGTGCCTGCCAGTGCCGCACTTTTTTTTTTTTTAACATTTTTCGTCCTTAGCGCCGTTAGCGCTTCTTCTTTTTGTAGCGCCGGCCCTGCTGCTCAACAGGAAAAGCAGCAGTGGCCGGCAATGGGAGCTGGGGCTGGCACTGGCATGCAGGGCGGGCCTCATCGAGGAAAAGAGAAAAGAGGGAAAACATGGAAGGATGGGGAGAAAAAGAAGGAAAACGGAAGGATGGGGAGAAAAAGAGGGAAAACGGAAGGATGGGGAGAAAAAGAGGGAAAACAGATGGAAGGATGGCAGAGAATGAGGGAAAACATGGAAGGATGGGGAGAAAGAGGGAAAACATGGAAGGATGGGGATAAAGAGGATAAACAGATGGAAGGATGGGGAGAAAAAGAGGGAAAACAGATGGAAGGATGGCAGAGAAAGGGAAAACATGGAAGAATGGCAGAGAATGAGGGAAAACATGGAAGGATGGGGAGAAAGAGGGAAAACATGGAAGGATGGGGAGAAAAGAGGGAAAACAGATGGAAGGATGGCAGAGAAAGAGGGAAACAGATGGAAGGATGGCAGAGAATGAGGGAAAACATGGAAGGATGGGGAGAAAGAGGGAAAACATGGAAGGATGGGGAGAAAGAGGGAAATCAGATGGAAGGATGGGGAGAAAAGATAGAAAACAGATGGAAGGATGGCAGAGAAAGAGGGAAAACAGATGGAAGGATGGGGAGAGAAAGAGGGAAAATGGATGGATGGGGAGAGCCTTTCTTCTATGTTTGTGCAGCGCAGCGTATGCCTTGTAGCGCTATAGAAATGCTAAATAGTAGTAGTAGTAGTAGTAGACTCTGGATGGAAGGATGGGGAGAGAAAGGGGAGAGACTGGAAGGATGCAGAGAGAAAGGGGAGAGACTGGAAGGATGTGAAGAGAGAAGGGACACTGAACAGAAAAGGGTAGAGTGATACAGAGACACTGGTTAGAAAGAGGGAGAGAGAGACATTAGATGGAAAGATCAGGAGAGAGGGTAGATGGATGGAAGGATGGGGAGAGAAAGAGGGAAGACGCTGGATGGAAGGGTAGGGAGAAAGAGGTGACACTGGACGGAAGGATGCAGAAAGAAAGAGGGGAGACTACTGGAAGGATGGGGAGAGAGAGGGGAGGCTGGAAGGATGGGGAGAGAAAGAAGAGAGCTGCTGGATGGAAAAGGAGAGTAGTGAAAGACTGGAGAATAAGAGGAAGGGGCAGCGAAGACAGAAGTGTGGGGGAGGGTACAGGGAGGGCCTAGCTAGAGAGCAGAGGTAGTAGTGGGAGGGAAACAAGGGGTAGCAAGGGAGGGGGCAGGAAAGAAGGGGAGGAGCAAGGGAGGAGGAGAGTGGAATTTGAACTGCACAGGAAGTCCTTTTGAATTTGGAAGCAGGAGAAGAGCAACGCCCACCCGCCCACCCACTTGAGAGGCAAGATTTGTCGCAGCGAGGCATTAGACTACAATGTTTACACACAGCCAGCAATGGGGACACAGCAGCTTGACACATAACAGTTACAAGTTTGGGGTAACTACTGCTGCAGAAAGAGTTGTGTGGAAAATTATCAAGTTGATGCAAATGGTAGGCTTGCATGTGAGCAGCCTTGTTATAAGGAAACAACGTGTATACAGCTTGTCTCCTGGCTTGGGCGGCCGGGAGGCCTAGAACGTCATTTTGAAAATGTGGTAGGTGCCTCCTTCAACGAGAGACACCAAGTGACGTCGGGTGCTTGGAAAACAGCACAGGGGGGCCACAGGGGCTTGGTACGGCTTGGCCTGTGGCCCAGAATATGCAACTACGTGTAGAAGCTGTGTACCCGGGTAGAAATGCATGCTGGCATAATGATTAGTAGAAGATGTAATGTAATTTGTTTAAGTTGTAATAATTTTGATGTTCCTGGCTGCGGCCAAAATAAATCCAATTCTATCGAAGATACGGCTTGTAGTGTGGTATTGAAGGGGGCGGGGGTTGATACGTCTGACTGTGTGCCGAATGCCCGAGTTGTGAATTAAATCAGGACAGAAAGAGAGAGAGGCAGAAAAATATTGAAGAAAGCAAAGAAAAAGGAGAGAAAAATGAGAAATGGCCAGGAAACCGTGGCAGAAGAGTTAAGTGAAAATGAAGGAAAGCAGAATCTAGAGACTGGGAGCGACACAATGAGAAAAAGTAAATGGCCATACAAGAAAGGTAAAGAAAATAATTTTATTTTTAATTTAGGATAAAGTAATATGGTACCTGTGTTAATGAAGTTTCAGAGACCAATACTTCCTTCCTTAGGTCAGGCGAGGATACTGTAACAGCATTATACTGACCTGAGGCAGGAGGTTTTGGCCTCTGAAAGCTCACTGAAAAGGGTGTTAGGCTATTAAATAAATGTTCTGAAATCTGATGCACTGAAAAGCAGCACTTTACCCTGTGTGACAAATGCATCTGATTAGCGTGACTAAATTTTGCTGGGGGAGGGGGTAGAGAGAAAATTTTGTGCCCACCCACTTTGGGTTCAGGCCCATCCAAAATTGGCAGTTTGGTTACGCCACTGTTTCACTTTCAACATTATGATCTGCATTTGAGTCATATTGTATGACACAATGGTACCACCAGATGAAGCCACTGAACAAGCATCACTAGAACTGACAGGAGGTTTGTTCCCATTCACTGGAAGGGAGAAGGAAAGAAGGGTATAAAGGCATTTGAAGGGAGTGGAATTACGATTTGGATTTGAGGAAGAGAGGACTATGGCATCTCTTCTTTTTGAGAGGATACCATTAGAGGGGAGGATGCCTAGGAGGATGAGAAGGGGGGAATTTGACATCTATGCCATGTTGAAAGAGTGGGGTTTGTCTATGCTTATAGGCCCTTCCTTTTGGACTGGGAAGCTCAATGGAATGTCTGTCAAATAACTGAACAGCCTTTCAAATGCACTGGTGGTCTGCATATAATTGTCATACATTTCAAACTAAAGCTTAATGTACCATGTGCTTTCCCATATATAGACTCTAAATAGGGATGTGCACAAGGAAAAATTTCCCAGATTTTGAGCTGTTGTTTTGTTTTCTAGTTCATTTTACACCACTGGTTTAATAATATATATATTTTTTTTTAAATTAACATATTTTAGTACTTTTAGGCACATGTTAATTGATTTAACACATATTCATTCCTAGGTTAACTAATGTTAAAACAATTAAGAACATTCTAACAAATCAAGAGGCCCTGTTACTAAAGTGTGTTAGGTACTTACATCATGACTTGGCATGCATTAACTGCTACCACACAAACGTGGTAACAGGTTTTTTTTTTACATTATTCTTAAAATTAGCACACGCAACCTTGCTGGTATCAAAACTGGATAGATATTGGTCATCATTCTCTCCCCCTTCATTCTGCATGGGGAAATCTTTTCTACTGAAATATTCATAATTGTGTACTGGATTCCTGCCCTAATTCTCTATTAAAAGCTGCATCTGACCTGTTTATAGAATCCCTAAGATCTCTCTTTTGCTATCATTAGGTCATTTCCCTGTAGAAAAAGAGTCCATAATGTTAACCCCCATCCCTAAAAATCCCATGGCAAAAATAAATGATTTAACAAATTACAGGCCAGTGGCCTCTATCCCTTTACTAGTAAAGGTGATTGAGGGTATAGTCACTCACCAATTTATGGATTATCTGACCTCCTTTTCCCTTCTTCACCATACACAATCTGACTTCAGACCCAATTTTAGCATGGAAACAGTCCTAACCATATTAATTGCCAACTTCAGGAAATAAATTAGTCTAGATAGGAAGATCATCCTTATGCAATTTGATGTGGGAAGGGAAATGGGAAATGGGACTTGATATACCGCCTTTCTGAGGTTTTTGCAACTACATTCAAAGCGGTTTACATTTATTCAGGCACTTATTTTGTCATGGTGTTTTCTATAAAGTACACTTAAGTTTCATTCAGTATGCGTAATATTTCATGTGGCTTATAGAATACGGTGAGCACCCATCTGTGCAACTAAATTTAGTCAGGGGCAGTTTTGCCAAGTAAAACCTGGTGTAAATGCTGATGCCTAAATTAGGCATGGACTGGTTGTATTCTGTAACAATGTATATAGATTGTAGAACTGCCCGCAACCTGCCCACACTACGCCCATGGTCATGCCCCCATTTTCTACTGTGCGACTTAGAATTTATGCACATCAGATAATAGAATACACTTAGGGCCCTGTTTACTAAGCTGCGTTATAGGTGAGTTAGCATTTTTAATGCACATTAACCATGTTTAAGCGTTAACCATGTACGCACCAACAATATCCCTATAGGGGCCTGAACATGTACACCCTGGAGGAAAGGAGGAACAGGGGTGATATGATACAGACGTTCAAATATTTGAAAGGTATTAATCCGCAAACAAATCTTTTCCGGAGATGGGAAGGCGGTAGAACGAGAGGACATGAAATGAGATTGAAGGGGGGCAGACTCAGGAAAGATGTCAGGAAGTATTTTTTCACGGAGAGGGTGGTGGACGCTTGGAATGCCCTCCCGCGGGAGGTGGTGGAGATGAAAACGGTAACGGAGTTCAAACATGCATGGGATATGCATAGAGGAAACCTGTGCAGAAGGAATGGATCCTCAGAAGCTTAGCTGAAATTGGGTGGCGGAACAGTTGGGGGGAAGAGGGGGTGGTGGTTGGGAGGCGAGGATAGGGGAGGGCAGACTTATACGGTCTGTACCAGAGCCGGTGATGGGAGGCGGGACTGGTGGTTGGGAGGCGAGAAATACTGCTGGGCAGACTTATATGGTCTGTGCCCTGAAAAGGACAGGTACAAATTCAAGGTAAGGTATACACATATGAGTTTGTCATGGGCAGACTGGATGGACCATGCAGGTCTTTATCTGCTGTCATCTACTATGTTACTATGTTACTATGGCCTACATGGTTAGCATGTACGCTAATTGTAGGCATGTTAAAAAATGCTAACGTGCCTTAGTAAACAGGGCCTTTAGACAGTTGTGTGCGCAAATTCTAATTAATAGCAATTAGTGTCAATAATTGCTTGTTAAATGGCAAATATCAGTGCTGATTAGTTTGTGTGCACAAATCCAGAATATGACTGGATTTGTGCGCAGAACTTAAATCACACTTTAGAGAATCCAGGGGAAAGTTTTTATTATTGGGTGTGAATATTTTCTTTGTTTTCTGTATTACTGACCAGAATGATTGTACATCTATTTTTTCCTCTGGTTAAAAATTCTACTGTGAATTCTTGTTTCCTATACTTTCCATTCTCTTTCTAGTTCAAAGCAAAAGTTAATTTGCAATGGTCTAACCATGTTACCTGTTCCCAATTCTGATCTTCTACAATATAGTCATTATTTTCCAAAACCCTGTAAGCTAATAGATCTAGTAAATGGCCTTTTGAATGGGAATTGGTAGCTAGTGGTAAGATGAAGATCTATAGATTTAAACAATGTATTAGATCTGATGAGTTTTCTAAATGCAGATTAATGTCACTCAATAGGATTACATTTGAAAAATTGGTGCAAAGGTTTAAAATGAAATCCAAGAATTCAGCTTGAACACCATTTCAGCTACCTGTGGGATTAAATAATATACAGCACAGTTGCCCTTTTAGTGTTTCACAAGCCATCATTTTTAGTGAGGGGAATAAATTTTCAGCAAACAGGTCTACCTTAAAGAAAGACTTACAAATTAGAGCTGTCTCCAACTTTTTTTTTCCTTGTGCCTAGTTAGGTGAACTATTTAATAACTTGGTGGACATAGTCCCATCAAGATCAGATTGTCTTTGAGATGTAATCACATTTCTGTTATAAACAACATACCTAAGTGTTCTTCTTCTAGCCATTCTCTGATTCTCTCATTTATATATCCTATGAGTATAGATACAAAAGTTTTATTATAGCAGTATTGCATTTTACATTAACCAGCTGTCAGTGCACACTAGATTTCCTGTGAGATGGTGGGAATGTCTGCATTAGATCCCAGGTATGAGAAAGAGATTTACTTGAACAATCTGGGATCCTCTCTTTACAGACCTTGAGTCACCCAAAAACCATTGATGGGACATTGGATTTCCTGGATATTTGTCTGGGAGCTCTTTTTAAGGAGGTACCTTTGGAGATTTTAAGATGGCTGATAAAATTTGAAAATTGGTCACCTTAGGGTGATTGTTTTCCTACTGCCCTTGGCCAATTGGCACTTACTCCTAGGTTGAAAAGTAAGAAATTGGATCCTGCTTCTTGTTTATATTACAGCCCAATAGCTAGTATTCCATTTTGACAAAAATTATTGAGGCTTCAATACCATGATGCTTGTAGCAATATATGCTTGATTATGATTTGTTGGATGCAACCAAATTTGGGATTTCTTAAGTCAGTGGTTCCCAAACCTGGTCCTGGAGGTGCCGCAGCCAGTCAGGTTTTCAGGATACCCACAATGAATATTCATGAGATAGATTTGCATGCAGTGAAAGCAGTGTATGCAAAGCTCTCTCATAAATATTCATTGTGAATATACTGAAAACCTGACTGGCTGGGGTGCCTCCAGGACCAGGTTTGGGGACCGCTGTCTTAAGTGATCTTTATGTAATTTTAGACAGAGGACACTGGGTGGTGGTAAAGCCAATTGATTTGTCTGTTTCCTTCAGCTTGGGGAGGGGGGAGAGGAGATATCTATGTAGGCTACTGTTAAGTCAGGTTATTTTAACACAAATTGAGTTATTTTACCACATCAGGTTATCTTAGCACAGACACTTATTGCATAAAATGGAACCCTGTTCTAAAATAGCCCAACTGATCTGTGCCAAAACAATTTTGTTTGAAAGGATCAATGGAGACCGCTGAAACATGGCCTAGGGCTTTGAAATTTGATATCATTAACTTTATGTATGATGACATCCCATGTACAGTTTAAACGTGCAATGAAGACTTGGCCGTTTTCAAAACTTTTTAACTGATTGTTTTTGGTGGTGGTGTTATATATCTGAATGATGTATAATTTTTCTTTCATAATCCACCTTGTGCTCATTACTTTGGGTTAAGCAGACTATAATTACATTTTAAATTTAATTTAAATTAAATTAAATTTTAAATTAAATTTCAGGAATAACAGACAAAAAGTATCTAGGAGTTAAGCTTTTAATTTATTGGACTGTCTATAATTAAACCTGAGCATTATTACTTACCTTCTACTACTGTATCACTTCACACTTGATCAGTAAATACATATTTGGCAACTTACGCCTATGTTTACTAAGCTGCGCTATGGGCGCGTTAGCGTTTTTAACGCACGTTAAATGCTAACATGCCCACAGAAATGTATAGGCACGTTAGCATTTAATGCGTTAGAAACGCTAACACACCTTAGTAAACATACCCCTTAGTCTTCAGTCTTAAGCACCTTAACCCTACACCTGATCCTTAGATAGAACTATTTCCCCATCAGAGGACTTGCATAGGGGAACTAAGTGTATGTGCAGAAATAGAGGAGAGGGTCAACCCAAATCTGGGTGCTCTCACTGTCCTGGAGAGTGTAACTGAATCCAGGGTTGAGTTACATCAGATTGCAAGATGCATCTTCAATTTTGCCATCTTCCAAGGAAGCACCAAAATGCTGAACTACCTCATAAAAGGTGAGGAACAGAAATTAATATTCCTGAGTATTACCAGTAAACAATAAACCATGTAGGTAACAAACTAGACTCCCTGTTTACAAAGCCATGCTAGCAGCTGCCAGTGCGCTAATGCCGACATAGCCCAATCATTTTGAACGGGCTGTGTCGGCATTGCTGCATGTCTTTACAAAGGAGGAAGATTAGAGGCACCTACAAACTGCTTCTCTACTTCATGTAAAACAAAATTGCATTTTTCCAAATATGTTATGAATCCTTCCAAAGACATGAATCTCCACTACCCAAACTGTAAGGGACTGAAATATAAATTAACATATGCATCCAGCTTCTCTTACATATGCACGCAAATTTGGAATGAATTACCAAAATCCATAAAAATAACACACGACATCATGACCTTCTGTAAACTATTGAAAACTTATTTATTTAAGAAAGCATACAATAACAACTCCTCATAAATCAAAATTAACAAAACACAATTATACAACATGTATTCTCTATATCTCAACTGTTTTGCTAATTATCTTGATTTCCAGTTTAATGATCCTAATTGTTAAACCTATCTTTTGTCATCAAGCCTGCCATGAGTGGGAAAGCGTGGGGTGCAAATGTAACAAAATAAAATAAATGATTGAAGTTTAACCTATTACCTTTAGCTCTTATCGTAGGATGAACTTTCCTCTTGTAACCTAACCTAATCTGTCCCTTTGCCCCAACTATGTATTTCTCCTATCCAGAACTGGTAATCACCACTTGTGGAATTATGTAAGCCACATTGAGCCTGCAAATAGGTGGGAAAATGTGGGATACAAATGTTATAAATAAATAAATAAATAAATTTATCAAATCAATACAAGCCAGGAAGAGCAAAAACAAAAAAAAAACCCTTCAAAACAAATAAATGTCAAAATCAAACAAAAATAATTTCAAACAAATAGAAAATATTGGGATGCCGTAAGAAGAAATTTCAGGAGCTCAAATCAATGTCGGTCTTTGACAGCCTAGCATTCAGGTCCAATTATCTCATCCAATCAGTGCGTCAGTCAATGGAAGAATATGGAAGAGAACAAATTGCTGAATACAGTTTATCATTAACAGACAAGCCAATATTCAAAGAGACTAATATATTTAGAAACTACTGCTAAATATATAAGCCTTCTATCCATGGATTTTCAGCAGCACTATTCAGTTAAAGGCCTATTTTAGATAGAACATAGAAATTGGAATTCATACAGCCAGGTTGGGACATACACAATTCCAGCAGTACTTTAGAAAAGGATCTGCTGAAGTAGAGTGTTTTCTAAAATATATGGAGGAGCGCATTTGCATGTTGTAATATGTCCAGCAGTAACATTCATTTTACAATTATAAACATGAAAAAAAAATCAACAAAGCAAACTTGGCAACCTAGACATGCAAGTGCCAACATTTTCACATGTAAGTTGTAAAATACCAACCTATATGTGTTATATGCTAGCATTTACATGGGCATATCGCCATTTTGCAAACCTACAATTGTGCTTACTGTTAATTACTTAGAGTCTGCAATCTGTTTTTTTTTCTACTGTGAGAGGGAAGTTAACAACAGAGAAGGATGTTAGCTCTTTAAGCCCTCCAGTAATGGACATTTTTTAAAAACCTATTCGTGCTTTTGAGCATAATGTTTTCTAATACACACATGCAGATTTTAGTCCTGCTCAAATCATATCCACCATGCCCCCTTGCAATCCACACATTGGATGAATTTCTACTGCTAAATATTGGCTTTCTGCAAAGTGGTTTTACACATGTACAGAATATAGATGTATAAATGCCAGTATTTACAAGGGAAAATTACAAATGAGTCTTCTAAAATAATCACTATAGGAGTCAATATTCAGCTGGCAGCAGTTATTCCTGTTTAACCAATGCCAGGCAATGTCCCAGCTTTAGCATTGAGGGCTCCTTTTACTAAGCAGCGGTAAGCTCAACGGGGGCTTACTGCTCGCTATACAGGAAGTACCGCGAGGCTACCACAGCAGGCCAGCGGTACATCCTATTCCTAGCATGCCGTAATTTCTGGCTCTACAAAAATGTACTTATTTTTGTAGCGTCGGTGTGTACCCAGTGATAATCAGGCAGTGCCACGTGCGGCCCAGTTACAGCTGGGTTAACGCAGAAGCCCTTACTGCCACCTCAATGGGTGGTGGTAAGGGCTGCTCCTGAAATGGCTGTGCGGCAAGTGCTTTACTTGCTGCACAGCCATTTCCTGCAGGAAGGCGGGACTTCCCTATTACCAGTTGCCAGCACTGGCCCCCTTTTGAGCTTGGTAAAAGGGGCCCTGAATATTTGTTTTTTGTGGAGCTGGCTGACACATAGCTGGTTAAGTCAATACTTAGAACTTAAACAGCTATGGGTTACCACATAAAGAGAGGACTGTGTTTTATGCAGTCCCATCTATGTAGTTACCCAGGCCGTGCTGAATATCGGCACTTAACGGGCCAACTGCTGACTCTGCCCCCAGATTTAATCGCTCAGCGACTCTTTTCAGCCAGCTAAATTGTTTAACAGCCTTGAAAGACATACATCAAGGCAGTGCACAATAGTTCACTAAAAAGAATTACAACAATAGTTATAAAATATCAAATAGAATACAAATAAAATAAGAAAGAAAATGGAAGGAAAAAAGATTCCACTGCCCTTATAAGTCCTTCATAGGCATTTATAAAAAGAATATTTTTAATCCATGCTTGAATCTGGAAAAGAAGTTTCTTCTCTTAAGTACAAAGGTAGATATATAAATGCAATTTATCATGTTGCTTCAAACCAAATGGTCAGTGAAAACAGAACAGAGGTTTATTCTTTTGAGAACAAGAGGTGTGGCTGAAATATAGAGCATAAGGCAGTTTGATAAATCTGCCAGTTCTTTCAGGGACAGTTTCTCCAAATGGGTTACTTTTGTACATACTATGACAGAAATGAACCTCACTCCTAAGCCAGAGCATGTGAACTATGATCTAGTATCTCAACTTTACTGTTAATGCTCATCATCAAACTTGCATTGAGTCAAAGTGAGCTCCTCTATGAAGTGCTTAATGGGCAAGAATTAGGAGCTTGAACTTTATCCTATAAGATATAGGAAACCAGTGTTCATTGTACAGAAGAGGCGATATATGGTCATGTTTCTTTGTATTCTAGAGCAATTTAAGAGCAGTGTGTTCTGCATTACCCAAAGTCTCTTGCTAGTAGACAGTTTTAAACTGCTATATGAAGAGTTGCAGTAGTCAGGATGAGAATGAATGATTGCATACAACAAAGTGCATAGGTCGAAGGGTAGTAAAATGCTAGAAACATATCCAAACAACTGATGATATTTGATTCCCAAATAATAGGTGACAACTGAATGCAAACCAGCATTTTCAAAGATGTAGGCAATAGATTGACCTAATAAGGAATGTGGTGAATCTTTGAGTCACTGTGAGACTTTTTCCTCCCAACACATTTTAATATTGTATAGTTTTAATGTGCTCAGAAAATAGCTCCATAGTACTAGAATATGGACAGATTTTGAGTAAAGTATCAAGGTGGTTAAATAATGGCTACACAGACAGGACAGAGAACTACAGGATATCCTCTTTGCTTTTAGCTAGGAGAAACACTAGGCCGGTCACATTGATTATATCACACTTGTAAGTAGCAAATAAACATAAGGTAGGAGCTGTAAGGGTCAGACAGAGTGAAGAGTTACAAAATGGTAAATGTCTGTTAGTAGTCATTGAGGGGCATAATCGAACGCGAACGCCCATCTCCATGGGCGCCTATCTCCGAGGACGGATACGCAAAGGGGCGGGACAGACCGTATTTTCGAAAAAGATGGGCGCTCATCTTTTGTTTCGATAATACGGTTGGTGCCGGGCAAATGCATTGGATTTGGGCGAATTTGAGTGATAATGGAAACCGAAGGCGCCCAGCTCAAAAACGAACAACTCCAAGGCATTTGGTCGTGGGAGGGGCCAGGATTTGTAGTGCACTAGTCCCCCTCACATGCCAGGACACCAACCGGGCACCCTAGGGGGCACTTGTAAAAAGTTAAAAAAAAAATTAAAATACCTCCCAAGTCCATAGCTCCCTTTCCTTGGGTGCTGAGACCCCCAATCCCCCCCCCCTAAACCCACTGCCCACAACTCTACACCATTACCATAGCACTTATGGCTGAAGGAGGGCACCTCGATGTGGGTACAGTGGGTTTTGGGGGCAGTTTGGAGGGCTCCCATTTACCAGCACAAGTGTAACAGGTAGGGGGGGATGGGCCTGGGTCCGCCTGCCTGAAGTCCACTGCACCACTAACAACTGCTCCAGGGACCTGCATACTGACATTTGAGGCTGGCATACAGGCTGGCAAAAAAAACGTTTTTAAAGTTCTTTTTTTTTGGTGGGATGGGGTTAGTGACCACTGGGGAGTCAGGGGAGGTCATCCCCGATTCCCTCCGGTGGTCATCTGGGCAGTTGGGGCACTTTTTGGGGACTTGTTCATGAAAAAAGGGTCCAAAAAAAGCGGCCCAAATTCTCGCTTCTGCCGCCCTTCTTTTTTCCATTATCGGCTGAGCGCGCCCATCTCTCCTCGGCCGATAAACACGCCCCAGTCCCGCCTTCACCACACCTCTGACACACCCCCATCAACTTTGTTCGTTCCCGCGACAGACTGCAGTTGGAGGCGCCCAAAATCGGCTTTCGATTATACCGATTTGGGCGCCCATGGAGAAAGGCACCCATATCCCGATTTGGGTCGAAATATGGGCATCTTTCTGTTTCAAAAATAAGCTGGATTGTGACCTCACAGGGACTGAGGACTGTGGTATGACTTGGAGCTATAAGCTGTGTCTGTGAGCTGTCATACAATAAGACCTATGAGATTGATATCTCTTCTATTGTGTGCAGCACTTTTATATCTAGAGCCCTCAGAGCCTGCTTCTGAGGAAGAGGGAGATAGCTATTAGCTACCTGTTCTCACATGGCCTCTTTCTTCAGCACCTGACATTTATTTTTGAGGTCCTCCACATCCCTATTATAATAATGTCTTGCCAGACACACTGTTTGATATGGACATTACCAGCCCCAAAAGGAGTGGCATGGTGTCTCAGGACAAGACCCAATAGCCAACTCTGTCTTCTGAATGGAGAAATTGGTGTTCCTGGAGCCTGATGTGCTGCGAGGTGCTGCAAAAGAACAATCCCCTGATATTAAGCCAGCAGTGGGCAGTGCTTTGACTGCCCACTGCCAGCGTTAAACTCGGATATTCAATGTTGGGTCATTTCCAGCGACTGGCATTGAATATCCAGTTTCATTTTTGACCGTGGCAACTTAACCAGTTAAGCCGATGTTCAGCGCTAACTGGTTATGTGCATACCCCCCAATATTAAAAACCATTTAAACAGCCAGGAACAGCACCTGGCCGATTAAATGGCACTTAACTGACTATCTGGCAATTATTCAGTGGAGGGTAACAAGCTGTCCCCTGCTAAATATTCCCAGTTAGTGGCAAGGAAATAACTGGCTATATTATGCCATATAGCTAGCTATCCCTGAAAATTCAGTGTATAGCCGGCTATTGTAAGCATCTAGATTGAGCTGTGTAAATAGCAATTTAAATATAGCTGGTTGTCTCTGAATATTAACTTAACCAGTTAAGTTTAATCTGGCCCAAAATGAATCAGATATTCACTGCTGTTCACCAGAAATGGCCTGATATTAAATATTCAGGCTGACCGCCAACCACAGGAGTTGCTGGGCTCTCTCCCATGTTCTGAATATTGGCCCCTTAGTGGTTACAGATAGGCTTGCTTTTTATGCAGCCTATTTAACCAATAAATATAGCCACTGAATATATGCATCAAACCGTCTGTCAGACGATATAGCCAGTTAGCCGCTAGCCACTAACAGCTAATATACAGTGGGAGATAACCGTAGTGGGAGATAACCGATTATCTCCCACTGAATATCCACAGTTAAGCATTAAAATGCTATTTAACTGGCCAGGAGCCTTTCCTGGGTGGTTAAATAGTTTTGATTATCAGCCAGCGTGTTTCTCCCGATAGTATTAAAATATATGTGGATATACATTTGCAAATGAGATATGTACTTGTTATATGTTGTAATATTTAACCCCATTTTTTAAAATATTGACAATACACAAATATGGTTAGCTGGTGGTTAACCAGATAGGTGACACAATCCATGGATTTTCAATATCTATCCAGTTAAATAATAAATGAATAGTAATGAAAAGTGAAACCTTTATATATTAATATTCCTATTCATTTATATGGTTCTGCTGGTGGCTCAGTATAGCCAATTTATAATGTCTCCATATTACGTTAGTTGCTTTGACGTATCTCAGGTCTGTTAATGATATGACTTGGCTTCTTTTGGGTATGGGTCTTTTAGTAAGGAACCAATGAAAGGTAAGATTCTGACTAGCCACTGTCAGGTTGATAACACTAATATGAACAAATTAAAGGGGTCTTTTACTAAAGTTTAACTCGAGTTAACTGCAGCAGGGTCCATAGGAATAAGATAACGAACTAAGCTTTAGTAAAAGACCCTCTAAGTCATGGTATCAGGTCACAGATGTACAAATAACCTATAGGATAAAGGAAGTCACCACTTATCTAATTATTGAAGTAATCATCCAAAAGGCTAGAAAGGAATGGGATGAAGGAAGAAAGTTGGACCGTAAGTATAATGTTACCTGGGTGGGCAGGGGCTTCGAAAACTCATCAAACAAAATTGAGTACTCCTATTTATGTTGGCAGGTTGAAGTTCTATCCCCCAAATTCTATAAATGGTGCTTAAACTTGCACGTGCAATTTTTGGGTACGGTTAATTTAATGGGTAATGAGCCAATTAGCACCTATTGGGCTCTATCATTTATTGGTGTTAATTGACAACAATTTAGATTTGTGTATGCATCTTGCTAGATGCTATTCTATGAAGATGTGTACATACATTTTTTAGCATGCAACTGAAAAGGGGGCATGGCCTTGGGAGGGACATAGGTGGGTGGGTCAAGGTGTTTACTACATATGTCGTCCCCTTTCTCCTCCACCGCTAACTCCAGACTTCATTCCTTTTATCTTGCGGCATCTTATGCCTGGAACCATCTTCATGAACCCATACGTCTAGCTCCATCTCTACCTGTTTTTAAATCTATGCTGAAAGCTCACCTTTTCACTACTGCCTTTGGCTCCTAACCGCTACTCATTTGCCCTCCTCCTCCCCTGTTCCTCTTTACCCTGTAATTCCTTTGCCCATAATGTCTTATCTGTCTGTTTTACCTAGATTGTAAGCTCTTCGAGCAGGAACTACTACTACTATTTAGCATTTCTATAGCGCTACAAGGCATACGCAGTGCTGCACAAACATAGAAGAAAGACAGTCCCTGCTCAAAGATGTCAATATACCATATGAAAATTAGAAAAAAAAATCTAAAACAAACTATGGTAAATAAATAAGAAAGTACAGGAGTCTGTATCATTTTTTCAAAATATGAGGAAGAAAAGACCTCAGAAAAACCAAGATCAACAGTAATAGAATTCATGTTCTATATATATTACCAATTGTATATGTATTCTGAAATGACGGAAAATTGTAAGCCACATTGAGCCTGCAAATAGGTGGGAAAATGTGGGATACAAATGCAACAAATAAATAAATAATAAGGCTAAAATTTGAACATAACCACTTCACAGCATAATTATCGGTCTGAAAAACCTCCAAAAATTATTTGATAGACTTAACAACATCCAAACTTTAATTCCCTATTATAACGTCTATCAAACAAATAATGTGTCAAAAATTGCAAAAAAAAAATCATAATGAAATAACACTTAACTTTGGGTGCCCAGCAGTATGGCTTCACTGTGTGAAGATTTGACAGCACCACTAAATCAGCATATAGTCAAATGTAGGGAGAATCCATCTTCAGGTGATAATACCCTTTATGCTCACTGTGCAATGCCTAGATTTCCTCCTGAAGCAGGAAAAGGTCCCAACGGGGACCTGTTTTACAACGGCTTGTTCTGGAGATCTTGCCAAAGAATAATTTGTGCTGTGCTGTGATGGCTGTCTTTGCTATCAACCAGTGCCATTAGAAGTATATTTTTGTAGTGCTGAATATGACAGCACGCTGGAGGTGGGAACTGGGCTGCTGCTGTAGCCCGGCAGTACTTCATTTTTAGCGAGCGGTAAACCCAGGTTGTGCTTACCGCTGCTTTGAAAAAGGGGCCCCTCTTTCTTTGAACTGCTTTTTCATATCATAGGATCTCTGTCTGAAAATAGCATTATTAGAGCACAACCTTTTGAGATGTAAAAATTAACTATTTCGTAAATGTCTTTTCAATGATGTACTGTGGCAGCATGTCATAGCTCAGATATTTATTAACGTCAAGGTTTATGGTATATATCTTTCTCAGGCCTATCGCCTTTGATGTTAATCTTAAGATCAAAGAAAGGCACACTGGATTTATCATATCTGAAATTTAAGATTCTCATCTAATTCATTCAACCATTTTGCATATTCATTTTAGCATTCGTTTTTAAAGTGGTATTCTACACTTTTTATTCTTGTGGTGACATTTTTTTTTACTTTTTTTTCCATTAGTTTTAGATTTTAGCAGTTTTTGTAATTATATGAATCTGCTTGTTTTTGCTGTTGTCATTAATGATGGCAATACCAATTAGCAATGTCACTGACACACACAGAAGTCAAGTTTCATTTTCAATTTTGTTTTTCAATGTTTGACTTACAATTTATATGCAAATTGTATTTGATTTTGAGATGGATTACCAATTTCTATGATGGCATTCACTTTCATAACCTTTTTTTGGTGTAAATTTGGCTGCTTAAGTTGTTCTGACTTGCTATGATGAGATGCAATAGTGATGTCACTGGAATGCATATAGGATACCAAGCCACACTTTCATTTCTACTACTGATGTCATTGGAATGCATACAGAATATCAAGCTTCATTTTCATTTCCATTTTTTAAAGCTTCTTTTAGTGATCATTTTGCATTTTTAACTCTGTCTCTTAGTGTTTTGTTTTTTTGGCATGGCGTTTTATCCTCTTAAGGGACCTTTTCCTTTGTTCATACCATTATGCTGCTAACTACATTACCGAAAGGCTGTGTGTGGTTGTCATCTTATGGCATAAACTGGTTAGAGCTTTTTTCTTCTTTCTACTGTGAGACTGCCAACTCTTGGCTGTTGTGACTGAAAATTTATATATATATATATATATATATATATATATATATATATGGCTTGACATGTTATGCTATTATAGAATTGGTATTTATATTCTTTTTAGTTATATTTATGATTATTTATTTAATACTACTCATCAGTGTTAAACAATACATTTTGTTTTATTTGTTGTCAGTTACTTTAGCCCCTGACGCAGACCTTGTGTGGGTGAAACACAGCCAGGGCCAGGCTCAAAGAACCCTTTCCTGTGTGATCTGCTCCTTTCATACCACTAGACGGACAGAGGAGACAGGTTGAAGAATCTGGGTCCTTCTTGTCCAAATGCTCATTTGTTAAATAATGTAATTTTTCGTGGGCATGTTAAGAATATAATATATTTACTTCAAGAAAATCCAAACACAAACACTGCCACTATAATGGACTCTAAAGCCTTTAGAAATGAATCTAAACCTTATATATGTATTTTCTGTTTATATACATTAATGTTTTATTTTGATGATTTCACATTTAAAAATGAATTTACTACTCCTTAGTTAACTATCTTTGTACTGTACACTTTTACCATGAATAGTGTAATTCGCAGTTTCTCACTTTAATAAATGATGCACCTCTGACTTTAATTCTCTTTGTAAACTATACAAAAACTTAGTTTTCTTTTAATGCATAGATAAGTTATGTGCTGGATGAAAACCCGTTTTATACAAAATAGTTGTTTGGGTGCCTGTTTAAATAAACTGGCATTCAAAAAGAACCACTTTGTGATATCTCATTTAAAATTTTCTACAATTGTGAAATCAATCTCAAATTAACTTGCAATATTTTGCCAATTCAGACTGGCATGAAACTCGCTTCCATGGCAGCTTAAAACTGCAGAGTTAATTTTGAATAAACATCTTGGAACACAATTGAAACTGCTTGAAACCATTTTGAAATGTATTGTGGGGAAAGTGGTATGACTGCACTGAGGGGTGCCTGAAATCTGTTGACTGCATAAGTACATGATTGAATAATTTCTTTAATTCTGAATGCTATTATACATTTTTCTTGTGTTCAGTTAAACTATATAAAGAAGAAACTGGCATTTCCCCTTCAGTAAATATTGTTAGTGAATGTGGAGAAAGAGAATGAGAGAAAGCAAGAAAAAATGAAAAGTAACAAATGTCTATTAGCATCATAAAAATGAGATGTGGCAATAACACTAAATTAACCAAACTGTATTCCTTGGAAGGTAAAAGACATGAGACTAATCAATGTTTAGCAGTTTGGGCCTTCACTTGGCACATATAAGTCTATTAGTGGCATTTGCTGAGTATTGAAGGGTCATTATTCAAAAGTCCAGTGAGAGGTATTTTATCTGAGTAATAACAGTCCCAAAAAGATAGACCAGAATGTTGAAACACTGAAATATTACTGGATATTATTGAAAAATAACTGCCTGGGTATATCTGTGTATAATAAGCCATACGTTGTGACTTTAAATTTCTATGAGCTGAAAAGAAATTCAGATAGTATACAACTAGGTATGTATTGGCATAAAGCTGCATGAGAGCCACTACCCACCTGGGTATATACTGCTACATACCAAAAAAACCAGATCTTTCCTGATTGGTAGTTTACCCATAGTAGTGCCCTCTGTAGCTGGTGAAGACACAAATCCATCATGGCTGTCCCAAAGAGATAGGACACCTTTTCTGAAAAGGAGCTAGAGATCCTCTGCCACCTTTTCCTGTGCAAGAAGGCAAAGGAGAGAAAAAAAGGACATTCTGGCTTTTTCTGAAACCCTTTGCAGAAATATACAGTAGGGGTATGCAATTCCAAAATTTTAATTTCATGCTGTTTCCTATGTCTTTTATGGAAACTTTTGTTTTTCTCAGGTTTTATTCTTCAATTTTTTTTCTTTAAGGGAGCAATATTATTGGTAGTTCACAATCATTTGGAAAGAGTGCACCCACTTTGGGAAACCATGTGCTCCCTTTTGAATGAGTCTACTTTTGAAAGAGTACACACTTGTGCTACAGTCTTTCAGTTGTGTAGCATACCATTTCTGACAGCTATAGTGCAAGGCAGGATTAACCATTAGGCAACACTTGGCTGTTTCCAAAGAATATCAAATGCCCACAAAGAAAAAAAAATAGCACATCTTTAACTATTGAAAGAGGTGCATTTATGCTCATGCACATCGAGAGATAGCTTACATGCTCAATAAAATGAATAAGTACTTTAAATTCAATGTATTCTAATCATTACACATTTCAGAGAATATAAAACAAAACTGCACAGAGTATTTAAATTAGAAACTATCAATTGTAAATTAATACCCTGAATTTCAGTTGTTAATTTGGCACATATCAATTCTTTATAAAAAAAATAGCCTCAAAAGCCCAGGGAACCCTGGGCTTTTGAGGCTATTCTTTTATAAAGAATTGATATAAGTGCCAAATTAACAACTGAAATTCAGGGTATTAATTTACAATTGACATTTCAGAGAAGCAATATTTATTTATTGATCACAATTTCCTGCATGCCACTGAAATTTGCATGCCAAAAGTTGTGCACAATACTGAGATGGGCACACAACTTAATTATTTAATAAGCCAATTAACACCAATTATTGGCATTAATTGCCAATTATTTGGATTTACACATGTTTCTGCCTATGTGCTGTTCTATAAAGTTGCACACCAAAAATGATTTGCATGCAACCCAAAAGAGGGCGTGGCCAGTTCAGGGGTGTTCCCATAATTTAGTTGTGATTTTATAGAAGTTTGGGGTTGCAGTCTCAACTTGCAAGCCAAGATTTACACCAGGTTTCACTTGTTGTTAATCTCTCTGCCCAAAGTTGGTCTATTCTATAAAGGACACTTGGCATGGAGTGCCCTTTATAGAATATGATTTAAGTGCAGATCTTTCGAGAACCTAACCTTCCGCACCATTTACTGAATCTGACCCATTATGTACATGTGATCAAAATATTAGAAAAAAACAGAATCACTTAACTTAAAAATAAAAACAAGACTATTGCTTTTGGGTCTCAACATGGCCTGTGTTTTGCCAGATGCTTCTTCAGAGGAGTCCAATAGAGTGCTTCTCAAAAATATATACTGGCCAATATTCAGCACTATTTAACTGGCCAGGAACAGCTCCTGGTTGGTTAAATAGCATTTAGCTGGCTAAGCACTAATATTCAGCTTGGGATTGCTGGTTATCTTTGCTGAATATTAGCACTTAGTAGTGAACCAGCTATATTATGTGATATAACCGGCTAGCCGTGTATATTCAGTGCTTCGCTGGATAAGTTTAGTGGCCAAATTGGGCTGCCTAAATAGCAGTTCTATCTTTGACTGCTATAAACTTCACTGGCTAGCGCTGAATATTAACTTGGCTGCTTAAGTTTAAGCCAGCCAAAAAAAGCTGGATATTCAATGCCAGTCACTGGAAATTTCCTGGCATTGAATATCTGGTTTCAGTGCCGATCATAGCATTTAGCTGGCCTGCCTCTCACAAGCCAAATATTGGCTGGAGAGTCTCGTTATTGAAAAATATTTACCGACATAAAATGCCATCAAATCATCTTGTGTTAACATTTTTGAACATTGTTCTCAGTGTATGACTTGTACTTCTATATCCCCCTTGTGTTTGTGGTAAACACTAGGCAGTTGTCTAGGCTAGCAACTTCTAGAGAGAAACAAGGAACTCTGCAGTTAAAGTTGATCCTAACAGTTATACCAACTCAAAAAGCCATCAACCTGTACTTTATCCACTGGAAGAGTGATGATTTTCAAATAGTTATTTGGAATTTTTTAGATTTACACATGCACATGAAATTTGGAAACTGCTCTCATTTCGTATGTATGTATGTACGTACATAAATACATGCATACAAATACACACAAAATGTCAATATTTAAAAGTTCAATATTTAGATTGTAATTTGACCCTTTTCCCGTTTTGACTTCTGCATCTCAATTTCCTTGTTCATTGGTGGTATTCTTTTGTTGCCAGGACAGAGTCATAAATGAACTATTTGATATTTCATTTTATCCAAGAAATCTACTTGATATAATATAATAACTGCAGTAAGATGAAAGGTATCTGTTTCAAAGACAGGAAAGCAGTAGAACTAGAGGACATGAATTGAAGTTACAGGGTGGTAGACCTAGGAATAACATCAGAAAATGCTTTTTTCATAGAGGGTGGTGGATGCCTGGAATACCCTTCTGGTGGAGGTGATGGGGACAAAAACAGTGATGGAATTCAGGAAATCATAGGATAAACACAGAAGATCCCTATATAAAAAGAAAATGGAATCAAAAGCAAAACTTAAATGATCTGCATTCTTTAATCAGGGCATAAAGGGGATTGACCTGAAGGAGTAGAAGGTACAACTCTAGTTGCCTTGTTGGGCAGACTAGATGGTCTTTTATCTTCTGCCATTTACTATATTACTGTGCTACTTCAGGGTTAGCGCTATACTACAAAAAAATGCACTGGAAATGGCATGTGCTCGAGCCAGAACTACCGTTGGTAGTCGTGTTGGGCAAGCAATAGTTCTGGGATAGCATGTGGTAAGCCTGCATTAGGCTTGTGGTCGCTTTATAAAAGGGTCCCTTAATTATAAAGAACAAAGGTGGATACTTACATTGAATACGATTAGTCCAGGGAGTCTGAATGTAGAATTAGAGTGGGCCTGTTTAATGTGAAGAGACACTGTGATTGGCTCTCCAGCCTGCGTATTGTAACTATTTAAAGGGTATTAGCTGGTGCCACCATTTTGTAAGACATTTGGACGAATGAATGGCATTTGGCATTCAGGTAAGTGAGGAGATTAGTAAAGAAATGTTATATATTTTAAGGCACTTTATTATCAAATTTTAATTGGAATTTAATTTGTATTTTAATCTCTGCACCCTGAAGCAGCTGGGGCTTAATGCCTTGCAAAACATGGTTCCTGTAGGCAGCAGATCTGGATATTGGACCTAAGCTAAGTCAATTTCTATATTAAATCTAATCACTCAATTTAAATTAAAATTTTTGGGTATAAACTAATAAAATAGTTTAGACCGATGAAGAGATAGACGAGTCATAAGCAGATTGCTCATGTGAAAAGAGTCACCAATGAAGTCATAGATAGTTTTATGAATTCTGAGTGCCCCATTTTCAGAATCTCGACTAGGAGCAATTATGGTCTTAACTGCAAATTAATGCCAATTAGCATCAATTAATACCAATCATAGCCAATAATTATAGCCAATTAGCAGCTAATTATTATATTAAGTTACATACACAACTGATTTTCGGTAATTTGCGTGCATAACTTTGTAAAATTGTGCCTGCAAGTTTATAGAATTAGGGGGGTATGTGTTTTTCCCTCTACAACAAATTTCTTTTCAAATTCTCTTTCTGCCTGCATAAGTAAACTCTCTGCTCAAACCATGCCTCTGAGAACACCTTCTCAATATACATATTTATGTGCATATCAACGATGTGTATACTTGAGTCGGGAAATTTCCATGTGCCCATTTCTGCTTGCAAAACCCTATGCTATATTCCGAAATACCTTTGAAATTTGTCGTCTCTTTCCTTTGCAGTTTTATTTGTCATACGGATAGATCCAGAGCATCACTTAAACCTTAAATGTATGACGTGTCAAAGGATTAACAACAGAGAAATAGCACTGAATAATGCCTTGCTTTAACACGTTAGTACTATATTTTAATTCATGTAAGATTTTGCAAGCAGCTAGCAAATGTCATTAATTTCTCACCTTGCATCTTTGTGAAACTGAGAACTTCCTTCCTAGACTATTAACATTTGAGAAACAAGAAAGTAATAAAATATGTCATTTTTAATATAATTCAGGTCGTTCAAATGTTTGTACTATTTTTTTCTACGATGTTCTATTGCGAACACAGAGATAGGGGCCCTTTTACTAATGCATTCTAATCAATTAACACAGAACTATGCACCCTGTGGTAGTGTGAGCCTGTGCTATAACAACTGACACAATGGCTTGACAGAAGAAAGGTAATCTTGCACATAAATGACAACATATGCATATACAATTTCTCTTATAACATTACTCCATGAATAAAAATATGCATGACAACTAGAACCTATGGATGTTTACGTGATGTGGATGTAGGCATGTTCTGGAGTGTGTTTGGGATGGAGCACAGGCACAGCCACAAATTAAGGAGTCCTTTCACTAAGCTGCGGCAAAAAGTGGTCCTTAGTGTATGTTCCAACAAACTGTCCTTAACTGGTTTAAGGAAAGTGCGGGAGTGTGACTTGTACTTTATGGAGGGTGAGTTAAGTTGGGAAAAATTGTGGCTTAGTGTATTTAAAACTGTCCAGGTCCACCTCCCTTACTCAGTCAACGTATTTCTGCTTCATAGGAGTTATTGAATCCCAGTGATGCAGTCTAATGCCCCGTACTAGTGGCTGGCGATGTGGTACTGCTGACACAGACCATTCACGTTGAATGGGCTGTGTCAGCAATGCAGTGTGGCTTTGTAAACAAGGGGTGGGGGTAAACATCATGCTGATAAGGGGAATCATTGCTGGACTTGTAAAACTCAAATTGAAACTTTACCTCATGTTTTTTATGAGTGTGCTTCTTTGAAAGATTATTGGAATGGGGTTTGGCCCCATATTTCTGCTGTTTTTCAACTTGCAAGAACCATTTATGTATAGAATTATTAATTAGAAATCTTTGGGACTGAATAGCTTTATCATAAGATGTACAGCGACTGTTTGATATGTTTTGACAGTGGCTATTAAACCACTTTTGTTATATTGGGAAGATACATCTTTGCTTAGTATGCACCAGTGGTGGAACACCATTTGCTTATACTGTAGATATGAAAGGGTAATTATCAAAAAAATATTTTGGGGCCTGAAATTCAAAACTATTTAACCAGCCAGGAATGGCTCATAGCTGGTTAAATAACGTTTTAGCATCTAACTGTGGATATTCACCTGAAATAATTGGTCACCTCCTGCTGCACTTGGGGAGAGATTCTATATATATGACACCTAAAAAATCGGTTAAGCCGATTATAGAATATACATCATCGGCACTGAAATCAGTGCCGACTAAGCTTATTCTATAATCATCTTAACTAATTAAGGTGCCTCATTCAAAAATTAAACTGGAAAGTTTATGCGGGTCACAATAAACAGCCTAGCATTGAATATTCTGGTTTAACACCAGCAGTGGACAGCAAAAGTAGCCTGCTGCTGGCTGAAATTCAGGGGGATTGGGCCCAATTGGAGACCTATATTTCTGCTGGATAATGCTTTATATGATGCCACTGTTTTTTTGTTTTTCCTTATATGTTAATTGTTGAAAACCTTAATAAAGATATTTGAACTAAAAAAAAAAGTGGTCTTAGAGTGCTCATATGCAGGTCTTTTATATACAATAAGGCCACTTATTGCAATGACCAGAAAATGGCCGATTTTCCATTTTCTGATTTAATAGCCATGAGCTAATGTTGCCATAAGTGTGTGACCATTAACAAAAATAAACACGTGAGCCCTTACCGCCACCTATTTCTAGGTGGTAAGGGCTCACATGCTAGTCCTGCACTAATCATTTAGTGCAGCTACATTACTGTGCACAAATTGATTGTAACTGATGTAATTTTACGTCAGTTAGAGCAACAATGGATAAAAAGGTTACAAACTATTGAACCTTATCATCTAAATACTCAGATTGAATAGAATGCATTTCTTTAATTCACTTCCAGGTTAAAAGGTTGGCATTTTTATATAAATAATATTCCTAGCGGTGGGGAATCCAAGATGGCGGCACGCTCTGATCACGCTTAAGCCTTTCTGAGTTAAGCTGCAAAAATTGATTCCTCAACGAATATGCCCCATACAAAACGCAAGGGACTGGTTAAGGCTGGAGCCTCGGCGACCAGAACTTCTTCACCAGGGCAACTTACCTTGGAAAGGTTTGTGGTGAAAGCGCCAGATCTCAAGTCCGGGAGAGAACCCGCTGTCCCAGGAGGAGGAGAATCCTGCAACTAAGGGTTAGATGTTATGCTGTCTCCCCCGGAAGTCAATCCACCACCTCCGCTCGCAACTTTCCTTCAGCAGCTGAGGTCGTCGGAATCGGAAGGCGATGAAGAAAGGCCTCAGGTAAGAGGCTCTGTAGGTGGGAAAGTAAGCGGACACCTGAGGCTTTTGAGTCCTCAGATGTTTGAATGACCAGTTCCAACGGAGCCGGTAACTTTGGAGAACATTTGGCAGGCTCTCCAAAGTCTGGACATTAAACTCGCACAACTCTGTTCAATGTATTCTATAACCTAGTCGTAACAAATGTATTTCCATTATTCAAGTCTTATTGTAAGCCACGCTGAGCCCGCAAATAGGTGGGAAAATGTGGGATACAAATGCAACAAATAAATAAATAAATAAATAAATAAATAAATAAACTGACAAATTCTACGAGAAAGATCTCTACACTAGTAAGTACGGTGGACACCCTATCTAAATCCTTTGAAAAAATTAAGACAGACTCAGTTAAACAAATAACGGATTTAAAAGATGATGTTAAAAAACTACAAGATATTTCAGTGGCAACAATTAAAGACAAAAATATAATTCACAGGAAAATAGAACAGATTGAAAACTTTAATCGTAGATTGAATCTTCGTTTCTTAAATTTTCCAAGAACTTTGGGTGTCACAGCACTTGAAGCCTTTAAAAAGTATTTGGTAGAAGTTTTGAAATTTTCCCCAGATCTTATTCCTCCAATTAATCAGATTTATTATATTCCAACAAAGAAGATACAAGAAGAGGAAAAAGAACAAGAGCAATATAATCTTAATTTAACAGAAATTCTAGAATCATCTTTAACTGAGGACTCGGAGTGAGTGACTTTAGTAGTTTCTTTCATTTTTGAACAAGATATGGAAGCAGTAAAACATATGTTCTTTAAGAGGTCCCAAACCCTATTTTATGGGAAGAAGATATGGATGTACCCCGATGTTACTAGACAAACCCAAGAGAGAAGAAAAGCTTTTCTAGTCCTAAGGAAAGAGACCCTATCATTAGGTGCCTCTTTCTACTTAAATTATCCATGTAAATGCGTGATAAAATATCAAGGGTTTAAATATAATTTTTTTCTTCCAGAACATTTAAACTCTTTTATAGATCAAAAAAATTTATGTAAAGTTTAACGCCAGTAGAGATTGAAGATATAGAGTTAAGAAATGGCGTAGAGTGTAAATGCTAAATACTTTTCTCTTATTCCTAACCTGTTTTCTCCTGAACAAGTGGTCCCCCCCCCTTCTATATTGTCTTTGTGGTCTAAAGAAGGCATACCATTTTTTTCCTCTGTTAAATCATTGTTTTTAGTTTTGATTTGTTGTATAACAATTTGAGCCTGTATTTCCAAATTCAAGTTTTGTACTTGGAGAATTTATTATAAATTAATTAAAAAAAAATAATATTTCTTAATAGATGCCATTTTAGAAACACAATATTTATCTGGTTGTTGTCTATAGTCAGTAAGTAGGATTATTCCTGTGATAAGATCTTGTAATCATGTTTTCCTTAACTATTTAATTGTAGAGAATTTTTGACTTTGACTTTTTAGGATGCAAGAACTGTAGTAAATTCTACATTCTGAGTTGTTAGCTCCTATACTGCTGTGGTATGTCACAGTTGGGTCGGCTTCAGATGAAGCTATTTCTAACTAAATAGATGGCGCCATAGAGCCTTGCAGCGCAGTTCAACTTAAGTTATAAGTATTTTGACTATTGTTCAATTTTGTGAATAGTTGGCCGTTATTAATATTGTGACACCTGACAGTGATTATTTTTAGCAGTGCCCTTTTTCTAGTGAAAAAGGTGCCGGTACTCAAATGCTAGGCCACCCTTCAGGGGTGGGGGTAATCACTGAGGGACCCTCCCCACAATAGCCAGGCCCCCTGCAACCAGTCACAGAACCTATGACAAGGCAGAATTGGTGTGTAGAACCTGAGCTCTTTCATTAAAACTTGGGGACCATGGGTCAAATTTAGCAGCCAATGGAAAAGGTGCCGGTACTCAATACCCCCAAGTACTCCCTCAAAAAAGCCCTGATTTTTAGTAACAAATAGGGCCCTGTTAACTAAGCCGCTCTATAGGTGCGTTAGTGTTTTAAGTGCATGCTAACCATTAGCGCATGCTAACTCTGTGAAGGCATCCACAATATTTATATGCGTGCCTACACAGTTAGCGTGTGATAATTTAGTGCATGCACTAAAAATGCTTGCACACCTTAGTAAACAGGGCCCATAGTAACACAGTGTAAGTGAAAGTGGGAACAATATTTTATATGGTACAACATGGTATAAAACTTAACACAAAAAATAATGAGAGGGTTTTTGTGACCAATGATGGTGGTAACCTCGTGAGGCTCTTTTACATTGTGAGGTTCTTCCATATTCTCTATACAGGAGATATGAGAGCCACTGAGGTATTTTCCCTCTTGATAAATTATCATTAATAATGATACATATCTTGTAGTGGTTATTTTCTCTAATTATACTACTACTACTACTACTATTTAGCATTTCTATAGCGCTACAAGGCATACGCAGCGCTGCACAAACATAGAAGAAAGACAGTCCCTGCTCAAAGGTATTCAGTACATGTTTGACATGTACAAATACTGTTGTATGGGTTCCAGCATGTATACATGAAGCATCTAGAACTGAAGCTTTCCCTATTGATTGGGAACAACTATCCACTAGTGCTCCCTTATCCATGACTGGTAGTAAAAGGAGAGTTATATAAAAAATTACATAAAAAGTAGGCCTCACATGATCATACTCACTGTACTTTGTTTTACTTTATTTTTATCTTTTTTCTAACACAATAATTATAATCCACTTGCACAGCAAAAGAGGTGATAGTACAGGCAAAAAGACAACCTCCAAAAGAAAACACACACACTTGAGGGGACCCTCCATATTACCTTCTAATAAGTCCCCACCATGCCTAAAGGATAAGAACAGAGATCTAACAGAAAAAGGAAGGAACACTTCAAGAGAAAATCAAAACCGAAAAAAGATTTCAGAAGGTCAAAGATCATTAGTAAATACTCACATAGTACAGTCATAAGGGCACCTTTGCTTACTCAATTACCCCATCTGTGCAGGAAACTTATTATCCAGAAAACTCTTGTATTTTTTTAATATCTTTATTAACACAACTGAGAACAAAGGGGTAAATTCTATATAGGTAGCTAAAAGTTAGATGCCAACAAACTGGATGCTTAGCTAATATTCTATAATGACAGAGTTGCGTGCCATTATAGAATAGAAGAGAAGTATCAGTCTGCAGTTATCACCAAACTTAGGGGCCCTTTTACAAAGAAGAGACACTGTGATTGGTTCTCCAGCCTGCCTATTATAGTTATATAAAGGGTATTAGCTGGTGCTGCTAGTTTGTAAAACATTTAACGTGGTAACATAATAAATGATGGCAGATAAAGACCTGTACGGCCCATCCAGTCTGCCTAACAAGATAAACTCATTTTACATGGTATGTGTTACTTTATATGTATACCCAAGTTTGATTTGTCCTTGCCATTCTCAGGGCACAGACCGTAGAAGTCTGCCCAGCACTGTTCTTATACTAAGTTCTGAAGCTAAGGTCAAAGCCCCTTAAAATTTACACTCCAGCCCATCCCTATCTATTCAGTCATGATCAGGGCGTAGATCGTAGAAGTCTGCCCAGCACCGGTTTTGCTTCCCAATTACCAGTGTCGCCACCTAATCTCTGCTAAGATTCCGCAGATCAATTCCTTCAAAACAGGATTCCTTTGTGTTTATCCCACTGTTTTCTCCTCCACCACCTTCCGTGGGAGGGCATTCCACATATCCACCACCCTCTCCGTGAAAAAATACTTCCTGACATTACTCCTGCGTCTGTCCCCCTTCAACCTCAATTCATGTCCTCTAGTTCTACCGCCTTCCAGTCTCTGGAAAAGGTTCATTTGCAGATTAATACGTTTCAAATATTTGAACGTCTGTATCATGTCACCCCTGTTTCTCCTTTCTTCCAAGGTATACATGTTCAGGTTAGTAAGTCTGTCCTTGTACGGTTTGCAACGCAAATCCCGTACCATTTTTGTAGCTTTTCTTTGCACCGTTTCCTGTCTTTTTACATCTTTAGCAAGATACAGCCTCCAAAACTGAACACAATACTCCAAGTGGGGCCTCACCAACGACTTGTAGAGGGGCATCAACACCTCCTTTCTTCTGCTGGTTATACCCCTCTCTATGCAGCCTAGCATCCTTCTGGCAATGGCTGTTGCCTTGTCGCATTGTTTCTTCACCTTCAGATCCTCAGACACCAACACCCCAAGGTCTCTCTCCTGAGTCGAGCTTACTATCCTCTCTCCTCTTATTCGGTATCTCTCTTTAGGGTTTCTGCACCCCAAGTGCATCATTCTACACCTCTTCACATAAAATTTTAACTGCAGACCCTCGACCATTCTTCTAAGGTTTGGAGATCCCTTCTCATTGTTTCTACTCCCTCCACGGTATCCACTCTATTGGCTATTTTGGTGTCATCCGCAAAAAGGCACACCTTTCCTTGCAGCCCATCAGCAATATCTCCCACAAATATATTAAACAGAATAGGCCCCAGCACCAACCCCTGAGGAACTCCACTGCTCATCTTCCTTTCCTCCAAGCAGATTCCATTTACCACCACCCTCTGCCACCTGTCGGTCAACCAGTTTCTGATCCAGTTCACTACTTTTGGTCCTAATTTCAACCCTTTCAGCTTATTCACAAGTCTTCTGTGGGGACAGTATCAAAGGCTTTGCTGAAATCCAAGTAGATTACATCTGGCGCTGTCCATGACCTCATTGGTGACTCTTTTCATATGAGCAATCTGCTCATGACTCACCTCTCTCTTCTTCAGTCAAAACTATTTTATTTTTATACCCAAATATTTTAGCATTATGACTATATTTAAATCAAGTGATTAGATATAGACATTGACTTAGCTTAGAACCAATATTCAGATCCAATGACTACAGGAACCATATTTTGCTAGGCATTAAGCCCCAGCTGCCTTAGGATGCAGACCTGAAAATACAAAGCTTCCAATTAAAATTTGATAATAATGTGCCTTAAAGTATGAAGTATTTCTTTACTAGTCTCCTCATCTACCTGAATGCTAAATGCCATTCATTCCTCCAAATCTTTTCAGAGGAGATCATGGAAAAGATTATCAGATTAAACTCAAAGAAGCGAATAGGGAAATACAGCTAGCAAAAGTGCAAGTGGAAGAAAAAATGGCTAATTGTGTAAGAGAGGTGACAAGACCTTTTTCAGATATACTGGAGAAAGGAGAAAAGATAGAAATGGAATTGCAAGACTGAAAGATAATGAGAATGGCTATGTGGAGAGTGATAAGGATAAAGCAAATGTACTAAACAAGAGAAGTACTTCTCTTTGGTGTTCACAGAGGAAAATCCTGGAGAAGGACCGCGGTCAGCTGCCGAGGGAATATCTGGGAATAGAGTGGATACTGCACCATTTACGGAAGAAAGAGCTTATAAATAGCTTGACAATCTGAAGGTGGACAAAGCTATGGGGCAGATGAGATACATCCCAGGATACTGATGGAGTTCAGAGTGGTCCTGGCAGGACTTCTTAAAGATTTATTTAATAGATCTTTAGAGATGGGAGAGGTTCCGTGAGATTGGAGACAAGTGGATGTGGTCCCTCTTCACAAAAGTGGAGACAGGGAAGAAGTGGGAAACTACAGACCGGTAAGTCTCAAGTCAGTGGTAGGAAAAATAATGGAAACTCAAAAGAGACATACCCAAATTGGAGGGGAGAGATGAGTAAGCTTGACTAAGGAGAGAGACCTTGGGTGTTGGTATCCAAGGATCTGATCGTGAAGAAACAATGTGACAAGGTGATGTCCATATCCAGAAGGATGCTAGGCTGCAAAGAGAAGGGTATAACCAGCAGGAGAAAGGAAGTGTTGATGCCCCTCTACAAGTCATTGGTGAGGCCCCACTTGGAGTATTGTGTTCAATTTTGGAGGCTGTATGTTGGTAAAGATGTAAAAAGACTGGAAGCGTTGCAACGAAAAGCTACAAAAATGGTATGGTATTTGTGCTGCAAACCATATGAGGAGAGACTTGGCAACCTGAACATGTATACCTTGGAGAAAAAGAGAAACAGGGGCGACACGATACAGATGTTCAAATATTTGAAAGGCATTAATCCGCAAACAAACCTTTTCCGGAGACGGAAAGGTGGTAGAACTAGAGGACATGAATTGAGGTTGGAGGGAGGCAGACTCAGGAGTAATATTAGGAAGTATTTTTTCACAGAAAGGGAGGTAGATACATGGAATGTCCTCCTGTGGGACCTGGTGGAGATGAAAATGGTAATGGAATTCAAACATGCTTGGGATAAACACAAAGGAATCCTATTTAGATGGAATGGATCTACCAAATCTTAGTGGAGATTGGGTGGCAATTCTGGTAATTCGGAAGCAAAACCAGTGCAGGCAGACATCTACGGTCTACGCACTGATCGTGACTGAATAGATATGGATGGACTGGAGTGTAAATTTTAAGGGGCTTTGACATTAGCTTCAGAACTTTTAGTACAAGAACAATGCTGGCCAGACTTGTACAGTCTGTGCCCTGAGAATGGCAAGGACAAATCAAACTTGGGTATACATATAAAGTATCACATACCATGTAAAATGAGTTTATCTTGTTGGGCAGATTCGATTAACCATACAGGTCTTTATCTGCCGTCATTTACTATGTTACATTTGTGGTGTAACAATTAGAGTGTTGTCTTAACATAATTTGGGCCCCTTTTACAAAACAGCAGTAAGCCCAATGAAGGTTTACCACTTTCTAGAAAGGAAGTACCACTGCAGCCCGGTGGTAGTTCCCATCCCCAGCACACGTCATATCTGGTGCTACAAAAATATTTTTATTTTTCTACCACCAGTGTGTACTCGGCGGTAATAGGGCAGTGCTGCGCGCTGCCTAGTTACCACTGGGTTAGCGCGGGAGCCCTTACTGCCACCTCAATGAGTGGCAGTAAGGGCTTCCCCCAAAATGGCCATGTGGCAAGTGCTTCACTTGCCGCATGGCCATTTCCTGAAAAAAAGAAAGGTCTACCTTTTTACCCGCTGTGGTAAAAGGGGGGGCCTCATCTTGGATTAAAAACACACACCAATGCCAGCAGAGGCACCTTTTTGCCACAGTTTTGTTTCTTAAGTGTAATATGTTCAAAATATGGAGTATGGGGGGAATGGAGGGTCAGTGACCACTGGGGAGTAAGGGGGAGGTCATGTCTTAATCACTCTAGTGGTCATTTGGGGCACCTTTTTGTAACTTAGTCGTTACTGAAACAGAAAAAAATCCCCTTTTGTCAAAAACTTTGTACACTCATTAATGGATTGTTCTTTCACCATTTAATCTATTGTTTTTTTTCTTTTTAGAGTTTGTTAGTTCTTTATATATGTGATTGTCTTTATTCCTATTTATTACTGTCTATACTGGTATGTCATATTTATCTGTTGGTGCTATTATTATCTAATGCTTTATCTGATGCCGTATATTATTTTTTCTTCTTATCTTGTATATTAGATATTCATTTTGCCTATAAATACATTAACCCCCCCCCCCCCCCTGTTTACTAAGCCATGCTAGTTGTTGCCACACAGCAATATTGACACAGTCCATTCAAAGAAACAATGAGCAATATTAAAAATCATGCATTTAAAATGTAAAATCCAAATGATAGACAAAATAAATATCTAAGTACTTGTGTGTTAGATGTTTTATTTGTATTTAATTTCTGTTTGCAGATATTGTTGACTCCTGAGGCAGGTGCCTATGCGCTGAAACGCAGATCTGTGTTGAGTCTTATTTTAGAATTTGTGACAAAAAAAGATTTTGTTTTGTTTAGTCCTTGTGTTGGAATTGAATTGGTCCTTGCCTATCTTTTCCGTTTTTCTTTATTTTAATGTGTGCTGTTCTAAATTTACATTTGATGCTAATTTTCATGGGTCATCCTTTGTTTGCATGTCTGGATTTTATAGTTCAGATTCAGAATGGACAGAAATACTCTACTGCATTATGATAGTATTTTTTCTCCTGCTATGAAATCTAGCTTGCCTGTCTCCCATTTTTTTTTTTGTGATATTATAGGATTAGTTCAACTTATTCTGAGTATCATACTGTCTCTATGTCTCTGGCACAAAAATTGGTTGGCAGAGGTTATGCAAAGCAGGTGGCTGTACAATGATCGGGAGTGTATTTTTAAAAATAATTTGAGAATTACTGAGGATGATTTGATGGTTTGTGTATTGAAATACATATGTTTGTCTAACAAGCTGTCAAGGATTATTAAAAAAAATTGGAGGATATTGACAGTTTATCCTTGCTTTGCTTCTAAGCAATTCATGACAGCCTTTGGTAAGAATATGATTTTGAAAAATATCCTCTGCAAATCTGATGCTTGTTTTGTGCAAGTAGTAAATTCACCAGGTCACAGTGAGGCACATTTTTTATATGACATCAAATATCAAAAAACATTAATTGAAAAATGTCTAAAGCGCAAGTCCATGATGGCAGAAAGAACTAAATGTTTTACAGTATTTGGAAATACTGAAAAAAATATTTAGAAAGAGGATGCACTGCGAATGTCGTAGAAGTTTGGAGATAAATGTTTTCACCACTCAAAAATACACTACACAAAACGTATAAAGGCGGTACTGGTCTCCGCGTCAAGACAACGATCACGGCAACAGCAGGACATTCCCTCCACATGAATAACATGCATATATACCTCTGCACAGGGAAGAACATTCCTCAGTGTGCACCGCTATATCACTGTGCAGACAGCTCAATTTCTCCTGGTCCTCAGGCACAGGAGACAGATCTTCAAGCACCAGTACCACCTGCCTCCACACAATGTATTCATGAGGGCATGGAGATCCATAAGGAGCAGCTTAGAAAGGTGAGATTGAAGCATTGCCCCCCAGGATCATAGCACCACTCATATGTAAGCACCATACACAGACAGAGTCACATACAGTGAGGTCCCTTTGTTGTTGAAATACATGTTAGTGATTTTTGCTAAGAACGAATAACAAAACATTGCTGAAATCAGAATGTATAGAATATCCAATGACAAGTAATTTTGGGTCCTCCCTCTTCTAACCATTCAATGCTAAAATGAGGGGCTGCACGTATCTGACCCCACTCCCCATCCCACCCCAGCATCCTGCACCATGCCTACATACTGATGAAAACATTGGCAGCAGCTTGCTAAAGTATATAGAGCCACCCAAAGCCATACCTGCTTTACCCCACTGTCTATTCTCACCTTCCAACAACAGTGCACATACTCCACAGAAAGGCCACCATGCTATCCTCTGTCAATATAGCAGTGCTTTTTTTGTAGAAAAAAAGGTGCCGGCACTCATTATGGGCGGGGGTCTCCACATATGGCTCCACCCCTATGATAGCTACACCCACATTAGCCACACCCCTTATGCCAGCTATGGTGCATATAAACAGACATCATTGAAAATATTATACTAGTATAGGAGAAAAAAATAACGGTGATTTCTTTCATTAGAAATAATTTCTGTAAGCTGTTACAGCTCCAGTATACCCAGTGAAAAATAAGACAGCAGATGTAAATTCTCAAATTGGATATATTTCAATCACTAAAATTAAAATAATTTTTTTACCTTTGTTGTCTGGTGACTTTGTTTTTCTATGCATATTGATCCCAGTCTCTGGTTCTGCTGATCTCTATCTGTTCCCTTAACTCTGTTTCCAGAGCTTCCTTTCTATTTATTTCTTTACTTTCCTCCTTTCTTCTTCATTTCTTGCCATACATCCATAAGTAAAAGCTGTATCCTCCTCCATGGAATTGACTGGAGGAATATAACGTGGCTCCAGCTTTTGCCTATTTTCTCCTCTCTTCCCTTTCCCTCATCTCCATCCATGTGCATCTTCTTTTTTCTTTCCACTCCTCCATCCATGTCCAGCACTTCTCCTCTCTCCCCTGCCCTTCCCTCCCATCCGTGTCCAGCAATTCTACTCTCTCCCCTCCCCTCCCAGTACAGTGATTCTCCTCTCTCCCCTGCCATCCCCTCCCATGATGTCCAGTGATTCTCCTCTCCCCTGCCCTCCCCTCCCAGTCTAGCAATTCTCCTCTCTCCCCTGCCATCCCCTCCCATGATGTCCAGTGATTCTTCTCTCTCCCTTGCCCTCCCCTCCCATCCACGTCCAGCAATTCTGCTCTCTCCCCTGCCTTATTTTGAATTAGTCTTCACTGGACCAAACTTGCTTTTATTGTGCCATCTGGATAGGCAGTGTCTTAAAAGGTGGTGAAGGATAAAGGATTTATTTTTTGTACATTTTTGTGTCACACATTATCTCAAGGAAACTCAGGTTCAATGTGGCTTAGTTACTTTTGAAAATACAGTAAGACAAAATAATAGAATTCAGTTACATCATGGGAGCAAGTACATGGATATGTCAAACATTTAGCAAGGATGAGATTATTACCACCACATACTGTATATCCAGCTGGGCATTTAAAAGTCTACCCTTTAATGTGTAGAAAAAATTAGTATTCTAACCTATGGAACCAATATGTCTCTGTGAGGTGAGAGGGAAGGTCAGGAGAGAAGATCAGGAGGTGAAAGGGAACAGAGCAAAGGAGGTGAGAGGGGAAAGTCAGCAGAGAAGAAGTTAGATGAGGAGGTGAGAGGGGAGAGAGAGAGATCAGAAGTTGGTCAGGAGGTGAGATCAGAGGAAGAGTGGGCACTGCAGCAGGGAGAGGTCAGGAGGTAGAAGATCAGGAGAGAAGAAGTTGGGAAAAATGCAGGGCTCCATGGACGCCCTGATCTCTATGCTGCCCATGCAATGGGCCCCTTTGAGCTCCAACTAGCACCAAGGATGGCACAATCCAGAACGCACCACCCTCAGTACCAGCAGCATCTGGCAACGGAGCGTGCATCAGCCAGGGTGGCATGACTGCAAACATGTCAGGTGTGAGAATGGCACCAGATGCCAAAATGTCTCATCTAGATCACATAGGAGCGAGAGCCAGTATGTCCCACACCAAGGCAGTGCCCATAGGCCTGAATAGAGTGCTGTGCTGGCAGCAGCTGCAGAGGACCTGCAGCTTCTATCAAGTAGAACAATATTGCAGCATCTGCAGAAGCAGCTGGTTGCCTCCAAGTGTCCAACAGCAGTGACAACTCCATAGAGGAGGGTTTGAACACTCCCTCACATCCTGGGTGATGTGGACCAGCACCTGGAGCCAGAGGATTCAGGAGGTGAGGGGAGAGAGAGAGATCAGAAGTTGGACAGGAGGGGAGATCAGTGGAAGAGTGGGCAGCAGGGAGAGGACAGAAGGTGAGAGGGAAGGTCAGGAGAGAAGAAGTTAGATCAGGACTCATTAGACGACGACGTCGACGAGGAGCGTGTGAGGCTCCTCGTCAATGTCTAATGAGTAAATGCAACCTCCTATTAAAAAGAAAGGAAAAAAAGCAGCATCCTGCCAGCAAAGACTCACCCAAGTCACCAAGGGGCTTTCCAGAGCTGCAGGAGCTCTGAGATAGTGACATCCATCGTGTCCGGGGAGAGAGGAGCACAATTCTTCTTCCAGTTCCAGCAAAGAAACTTGCAGTTCAGTGCGCAAACAGATAATCTATGGCAGAAGTGCGGGACCGTGGCTCTCTGCCTGCTGCTACTGCTTCCTGTGTCGACCCGGAAGTTAACCTCGCACAAGAAACAGTAGCGGCAGGCAGAGAGCCATGGAGATTGGATAAGACAGGATGGGAGGGGCAGTGGGGTCCAAGAAAGATTGTGGATGCGGGACAGAGGAACTGCAGGACTCGCCGGGAGGGAGGGGTCGCCAGAAGGGGGGGGGGGGGCAAAAACAAAGGTGCCGGTACGCCATACCGTTGCGTACCGGCACAAAAAAAGCACTGCAATATAGTCCCCTAGGCTCATACCATGCCCTCAGCCCTCCCCCAAATCAGGCTGTTGCTATCTATCACAGGCTATATGAGCAGCATTGCACAACATGTTGTAAAATATAATAATGTATGTGACACCAAGAAGGCCCATCACCTGAACACTGTCTCCAACAACTTGTGGTTTACAGATTCTCTGGTATCTACTGGAACCTTGAGTTACTCTGGCACTGGTTCAGGTACATCCGTAGAGAATACACTGCCTTTATCCAGTGCATGAGGGAGCACCTCAGGGCCCAATGTAAGTACCACAGACATAGCACCCCTATAACTCTGTCCCTAATCAAGACCTGGGTATGCAGCTATCCTCTTTATAGTGTGCCCACAACCCTCATATCTACTAGAATGCATTGCAGACAATTCACAACCTTCGAGATGACACAGAAAGGAAGGGGGAGGGGGAATACCATTGGACAGCATCCGCCAGTGACCAATACAAAAAGTGTCTAGCATGTCATACACACCCACCTAGCAAATTGCAGCCAATATGGCAGGGGAAATAAAACAGTAACCACAAACACCTACAGTGGGAATCAAACCCACATCCCTTGTATTCATGGCGCATAGCCCTAACCCCTATGCCAAACACATATCTGATAAAGAAGTTTTCAAGGAGGACAGTACACTGACCACAGAAGGCTGTCACAGCATTAGTTGACTAGTCATTCCTCCTAACCCACACTCATTGTATATACCATGCCAGCTTCCAAGTTTGGTATGCTGCCCTGTGAGACATTCCTCTAGGACCCAGGTGTCCCTAAAATCTCCAACCCCCCCCCCCCTTATAGAAACCCTCACCTATGTGTACACTTCCCCTCCTCCCCAGGCACCCCCAATATATGGGCATGAGTTGTGGGGTGATGCATAGCCACTGCCACCATTGAAGACCCTAAATCAGCTAGCATGAGTACCGCACCAATAAATGTCCCCAAACATAGTTTCCCTCCTTGATGCCTGGAAACTGCCTTTCTCCTGGGGGTTCCAGAAGAGGTGGCCAGAAGGATGGGCAGCTCCAACAGTTCCCCTGCCATCTCCCGCCCAACCGTGGGACACATAGGCATGGGGATGCACACATATTCACATCTCTGGCAAAAACAGTAATAATGGTCCCCTCTGTGCAACACTACCTCCCAGCCAGTGCCTACTCACCCAGGGCCCTCCAGCAGGGCCAGAACCCATCCTTTGTGACCAAAGTCAAATAACTCTCTCAGGGAACAAGCAGCTCTAAGGTCATTGCCTCCAGGATTCCCTTCTGTCATCTCATTGGTGTCACACCTCAGACATGTCCTCCAGGTAACAACAACTGCCCCCAGATGTCTCTGTCCAGGCCTCCCAATAGCCAGTTGCACCTCTATGCACACTATGTAGGATGTGTTGATCTCAATTGCATATCTTTTACACACACACAGGGCACCCTCGTGCTGCTGAACAGCCACCTGAGTCTTAAACGGTTCATATCCTGCTGTAAGAACAAATCCCAAACGCAGTTCCAGCACTTGAAGTTGAACTGCTGTTAAAGTACATTGAGAAATATTTACAACCACTGTTCCTGTCCCTTTGGAGCTCAGGTTTGATATCCACAGTTGAACTAGCTGTTCTGATTGTTCTGCACGTAGAATCCAACCTTCAGATTGCCTCTGCCCTTGACATAAGGACGCTTGCTCTCTAAAAAAAAACATTTGGCCTAGTAACAATTATATGTATATCCTCACCGCTAGAATCATAATCACTTGAAAGGCCCTCAAATGCTGATTGTGTTATTGCTCTCACTGGTCTATCAAGTTTAAACATGATTAGTTTGATAATCCTTTTCATACCTTTTGGCCTTTTTAATCTTCATTTGTCGCACAAATTCTCTGAATGGTTATAAATTAACAGATAATTCAGTGTGTAATTTATTATATTCATCCTCAGTCAAACTTCTTTATTGGGACCACTGATATTTAACATATTTATAAATGATCTGGAAATGAGAATGATGAGTGAAGTGATCAGATTTGCAGATGACACAAAAATTAATCAAAGTTAAATCACAAGTGGATAGTGAGAAATTGCAGGATGATAGTGCAAGACTGGGAGTCCGGGCCTCCAATCAGAGATAACATTTAATGTGGACAAACGCAAAGGTTATATACATAGGTAAAAATAACCCAAACTATTGTGACACTGTCAGGCTGGTCGTGAGCCCTTGAGCCTAGGCCGAGGCCTAGTATAGCTTTTAGGCCAAGGCCTAGGATGGACCGAACAGGTACTATACGCCACCCCAGCTACCAAGCCCTGCACACACACGCAGCAACCAACTTGCACCTCCAGAAAAGGGAAGCTAGGGCAATCAGGCGGTTTCACGGCCTATCGGGAACCGATTCACTCAGAATTCAAGCATGCGGGCCTCGGCCTAACTGGAACAGACTCATACTTAGGGAGAGGAGAAAGAGACTAAACGAGGGGTCCCCCACAGGGACCAGAGCACCAGCAACACCCTCGGAGAAAGGGAAGCATCCACAGAAACATGTCAAGCCTTAGCCCACCACCACACACAAAGAAGATGAGGGACTGTAATATAAGATACTGTAGGCAGAGACCCTCAGCAGACAGGGAAGGGAAAAGTCCGCAAAACGGAGTGCGTAGCCTAACACACACACCCAGCACAGAAAGGGACAGTGCTCTGTAATACAGGAGGTAGTACAGCAAAAATAATAAAAACAGTCACAAGGGAAAGACTGCTCTAAACACTCAGCTGCCAGAGGTAGACAATATACTGCAGTCAAAGGGTTAACCAGACTCTGAACACACAGCTGCCAGGCAGGAACACTTCAGACAAGGGTTAATGTAAACACAAGGAAGAACAAACAAACAACAACCCCACAGAGAGAAACAAAGGGTCCTGAGGTTGCTACAAGAGCAAAGCAGAACACAACCACAGCACAAAGGGAACTCCAAAGGAAGGAGAAGCTAAACAAACAAACAGAAACTGGACAAGGTAGGAACTCACCACACAGCACCTGGCCAAACAGACAAGGAATCCTAGGTGCAGAGTAGAGAGAGGTAATTAGACACACACTAAGAGCAGCAGGCAGACAGAGACAGAGCAACAGAAAGCTACAAGCAAGAAAAGGAGTAACAAACTCCACGAGAGCACAGAGCTAACAGCTCAGACAGAGTGTAGGTAAGGCTTCAGCAAGATAGGGAAAATGCGAAAGCAGGGGTTGTAGGGAAAAGTAAGCTTAAGTAGATCAGATTGACATCAGTTCAACCCCAGACGGACCAATCATAACAGAATCATAACAGACACAATGATAGGTTCCACATGATGTGTCACCACCCAGGATAAAGATCTATGTTCCCTTACAGAAAATATGTTGAAATCCTCTCCTCAATATGGAATACAGATAAAAATAAAACATATTGTAATGCCTTTGCATCATTATATAGTGCTATCACCCCTTGAGTATTTCCTACAATTCTGGTCACTTCTCAAAAGAGTGGAATTAGAAAAAAGGTATAGAGATTAGTAACCAAAATGAAAAGGTGGAAGAAATGATTCTCCTATAAGGAAAAGCTAAAGAGCTTAGGGTTCTTCAGCTTGGAAGAGAAATATTTGAGAGGAAACATAATACAGTTCTATAAAATTATGAGTGGAGCAGAATGAATAATCACAAATTGGGTGTGTAGTCTTTCAAAAACTACAAAGATTAGGGGACTTATCATGAAGTTACTCAGTAATCCATTTAATATAAAATGGCGAAACATTTCTTCAATCAAAACATAATTAAGCTTTGCAATTTGCTGCACAAAGATGGGGTAAAAGCAGTGGCGTAACAAGGGCGGGGCGGTGGGGGCAGTCCGCCCCGGGTGTCATTGGGTGGGGGGGTGCTCCGCTCCTGCTGCTCCGCCTTTAAAATATTTTTTTCGAAGCACCGGAGAGTGGCAGGCAGCGCGCCTCGCGTCTGCCCTGCAGTGCTAGTAAAGAAGATCTCGCTGACGCCGTCGCCCTTCCCACATTGAGTCCCACCCCCCTCTGAGGCAACTTCTTATTACCGCGAGGGCGGGCGGGACTCAGTGTGGGAAGGACGACGACGTCGACGAGATCTTCTTTACTAGCAGGGCAGACGCGAGGCGCGCTGCCTGCCACTCTCTGGCGCTTCAAAAAAATTTTTTTTAAGGCAGGACAGGGTAGGAGCAGCAGGAGAACGGATCTCAGCTGTCGGGTCGGGGGGACTCAAAGGGGAGAAGGGGATTGGGGAGGGGTGGGGAGCTCAGAGGGGTGCTTAAAGGGGATTAGGGAGGGTGGGGGAGCTCAGAGAGGGGAGAAGGGGATTGGGGAAGGGTGGGGGAGCTCAGAGGGGTGCTTAAAGGGGATTAGGGAGGGTGGGGGAGCTCAGATGGGTGCTCAGAGAGGGGAGAAGAGGAGGGGGAGGGGAGTGCTCAGATGGGAGAAGGGGTCTGAAGCTGGAACTGGGGTCTGACAAGGGGGCAGGAGAGAAAATGGGTCCATGCCTGGGGCAGGTGGGAGAATTGGTCCGGGGCTGAAAAGGGGGGGGGGATGCAAGGCATGTGGTGGATGAAGGGGGCTGAAACTGTGGGGACTAGGGGCTTTAAAGGGGACAGGGAGAACTGGCTGGGGCTGAAGCTCGGGACTGGTGAGAGAAAAGGGCTGAGGTTGAAACTAGGGGCTGAAAAGAGGACAGGGAGAACTGGCTGGGGGCTGAAGCTCAGGACTGATGGGAGAAAAGGGCTGGGGACTGGTGGTTTAGTGGGGCTGAAAAGGGGGGCAGGTGGGAGATGTGGGCTGGGGCTGGAACTAGGGGCAGGTGGAATAAGGGGGCTGGAACTGGGGGCTGAAAAGAGGGGGCAGAGAGAGAGGGGATAGAAGGGGGATCGTGAGGGAGGGCAGACCCTGGATGGATGGTAGAGGGAGGGCAGATGGATTGAAGGGGCAGAGAGAAAGGGCAGATGGTGGGTGGAAGGGGAGAGAGAAAGAGGGCAGACTGGGGCAAATGGTGGATGGAAGGGGCAGAGATAGAGGGCAGATGTTGATGGAAGGGGGAGAGGGAGATGGCAGACTGGGGCAGATGGTACATGGAAGGGGCAGAAGTGGATAGAAGGGAGAGAGGGCAGACAGTGGATGGAAGGAGCAGAGACAGAGGGCAGACACTGGATGGCAGAGAGAGAGAGCGAAGACAGATGCTAGATAGAAGGAAGACAGTGAAAGATGAGGAAAGCAGAAACCAGAGACAACGAACTGTAAATATATATTTTTATTTTTTTGCTTTAGGATAAAGTAGTATTGTAGCTGTGTTAATAAATGTTTATAATAGAACATGTAAATAAGGTAATCTTTTTATTGGACTAATTTTAATACATTTTACTTTCGGAGAACAAAACCCCCTTCCTCAGGTCAGGATAGGACACTGTAACAGTACAATACTGAATTGACCTGAAGAAGGAGGTTTTGGCCTCTGAAAGCTAAATGTATTAGTCCAATAAAATAATATTATTTGTTTTATTTCTATTTGTTAATTTGTAAAATGGTGATTGGTATTTGTTAGTTTTTTCAAATTTACATCTGCTGTCTTTATATTTTGTACAGTACTAGAGGACATTTTCTGTTTCTGTGGTGTTGCATTGTATGCAGAGTCTGGCATCGGGGGTTCAGTTTAATTTTTGTCTAAATAGAAAGTTTATGATTACTTATTCTATAGTGGATTAGGGTGTATCTGTATTTGTGAAAAAGACATGGCTTTCAGTTGGCATTGACTGTGCAGGATCGACGATCTGTACTAATCTGTCTGTTTTCGTTTTACAATAGGTGAATTGATGTTCTAGTGCTCACTGTAGTGTTTAAGATGCTTTCCTTTTCCTTGTGTGACTCGTACAAATTACTGCTTATGGTATGGTAGAATTGCTCTATAGGTCCTGAGTGTTTTGTATTCTTGGTATGCCTAGTACTGGATTTGGGGGGGGGGGTGTTAAAAAATGACCGGCCCCGGGTGTCAACTACCCTAGCTACGCCACTGGGTAAAAGCATAGCATAGCTGGATTTTTAAAAGATTTAGACAATTCCTGGAGGAAATGTTCATAAGCAGTTATTAAGGTAGACTAGGGAAATCCACTGCTTGTCCATGAGTGTAAGCAGCTTGTAAATTATCTCATTTTTGGGATCCTGTTAAGTAAATTGACCACTGTTGGAAATAGGACACTGGGCTTGATGAACCTTTGATTTTATCCCGCATGGCAATTCTTACCTTCTTTCTATTGTTTTTCAAGTAGTCAATAGAAATAGAATAAAATAAAACATAGAAAAGAAAATAAGATGATACCTTTTTTATTGGACTAACTTAATACATTTTTTTATTAGCTTTCGAAGGTACCCCTCTTCGTCAGATCAGAAATAAGCAAATTTTGATAATTAACAGCATATATAAGTGAAACATCAAAGTAGTTCAGTGACAGTCTGAAAGGATGAGGGAGGAGTGGGCTAGGTGAGAAACAGAGAGGGCTGAGAGGATGGGGGATTGGGAGATATGCATGGTGATCAGAGGGTGACAAAGCAGTGAAATGTCATGGTTTATAATGTGCTAGAAAACCCAGATCTTTGTTAAGTCCTGTATGGTGGGTGTCAAAATATTTAATCATTTTAACTTCAAAGGTCTTGCGTTCCTGTATTGTTTTAAAGTTTCCCTTAAATATTCTCACCATAAAATCATTAGTACAGTGTTTTGGTTTTGTAAAGTGCTGTCCCACAGAGGTAACATCCTGGTTGGCACTGGCATTTTTCATATGATGTCTATGTAAATTAAATCTCTTCTTCAGCATCTGGCTTGTTTCTCCAATATAGCATCCTTTGTCACATTTTTTTACATTGGATGACATATACTACATTGGAAGATGAGCATGTGAAGGATTCCTTTATGTTGATTATTTTTCCTTTCTGAATGACTGTGGGGTCTTGTGAAATGTTCTGGCATAGTTTGCAACTGGATATATTGCAAGGATGTGTGCCATTCTCTTCTTTATGGGTCTCTGTTGAGAGCTTGCTTCTCACTAGCTTGTGTTTTAAATTGGGTGGCAGTCGGAAGGCCAGCACTGGTGGGGATGGGAATGTCTCTTTCAGTAATTCATCCTCCTGGAGTAGTGGCTGCAGATCTCTTATGATTTTCCTCAGTTTTTCCAGCTCTGGGTTGTATGTCACTATAAGGGGGGTTCTGTCTGTGACTTTCTTTCCTTTGTATTGTAGCAGATTTTCCCTGGGTGTTTTAAGGGAGGAGGCAATATTCTTGGAGATTATTTTGGGGTTGTAGCCTTTTTGTTTGAAGGATGCAGTCAGGATTTTGAGGTACCTATCTCTGTCCCCCGGGTCAGAGCAGATACGGTGGTATCTTGTGGCTTGGCTATGAATAATGGATTGTTTTGTATGTGAAGGGTAGAAGCTGGAGTTGTGGAGGTAGTTGCAATTGTCTGCGGGTTTCCTATATATGGATGTTTGTATGTAGCCATTGCTGATTGAAACTGTGGTGTCCAAAAATTGACTTTTTCTGGGGAGTAGTCAATTTTGAATCTGATTGTGGGATGGTATGTATTGAAAGAACTGTAAAATTGTTTTAGAGTTTCTTCCCCCTCAGTCCAAATCATAAAAATGTCATTGAAGTACCGGTAGTATTTTAGGGGTGTGGTCTGACATGTATTCAGAAATTTCTCTTCCAGGTCAGCCATAAAGAGGTTAACATATTGAGGTGCTGCCCTGGTGCCCATCGCAGTACCCATGATTTGTAGGTAGATATCATTGTTAAAGCGGAAATAGTTGTGAGTTAGAATACATTTGATTAATTTTGTAATAGTTTCTGGTGAGTATTGATGGACCAGTGCGGATGTTTTTAGGAGTTTACCACATGCAGCTATGCCATCTGCATGTGGAATGTTGCTGTATAGTGATTCTACATCCATCGTGACCAGAAGGGTACACGGTGGTAATTGCTTGATATTTTTCAATTTATTCAGAAAGTCTGTGGTGTATTGAATGAAGCTGTTTGTCTTGTGCACAAGAGGTTTCAGAATCCCCCTCTATAAGTCCAGATATTTCCTCTGTGAGTGTGCCAATACCCGATATGATCGGTTTGCCTGGGTTTCCAGGTTTGCGGATTGTGGGTAGCATGTAGAATGTGCCCATAGAGGGCTGGTTTAGTATGAGTTTCTTGTTTCTTGTTTAGGAAATGTTCTGATAAGGCCTTTAAGCTGTTTCGTATAGTCCTGTGTGGGATCTTCAGTTGTTTCCTGTAGTATGTTTTGTCTGAGAGCTGTCTGTACTCTTCTTCGATGTATTTTTGTATGGCCATAATCACCATTGAGCCCCCTTTGTCCGCGGGTTTGATGGTGATTATGGATTTTTTAGTGCGCCTGTAAAAAAGGCCTTTTTTAGCTGAAAATGGACATGCAGAAAAATGTAAATTGCCACCTGTCCATTTTGGGTCTGAGATCTTACCACCAGCCATTGATCTGGTGGTAAAAACTCGCACAGTAACCAGGCAGTAATGACCTACGTGCGCCAAATGCCACTTGGCGCATGCCCTTTACACGTGCCCAAAAATAAAAAATATTTTTCAGACGCACATATTAGACGCCTGCCAAAAATGAAATTACCGCAAGAGCCAAACAATAGCCTGGCGGTAACTCCATTTTGGTGCACATTGAGCATGCGTAGATGCTTACAAGGCTTAGTAAAAGGGCCCCTCAGAAACCTCTTTAAGATCACTTGTATGTTCACTGGGATTTACCAGTGAACATACAGGTACTTCTCTTTTGTACTTCACATTGCCTTGGTGGTAAAATATTCCTTTTATTCTCTCAAGTTGATTAGACCCTTTAGATTTCTGATGAATAATAAAGCTATCGACATGCCTTTCCTTTGGTGGATTTCCACTCATTAGATATTGAAGCCCAGGTCAACTGTTGGAATGATACCCTCCAGCTGTATTAAACACTCTAGTGTCCTTAACTACCTCTAAATATTCAGCCTCTAACAAAAATCCCTGGTTTTATAAAGGATTACATTTTCTAAAACAGCAACTTACATATGCAGAGCATCTCTGGTGGAAACGAAGATTACCCTCTTTTTTCCTACAAGTTAAGTCAGCCAATCCTACTTATAATTTCCACCTCAAAAAGGCAAAGAGGAATTATTTTTCTCACCTGATCAATGCCTCTCCCTCCTCTGGCAACCAGCCTTTTTGAATTGTGGATGCCTTTACCCCCACCCCCACCTTCCCTCCCATTCATCAATGTCCCATGTTGATACTCTTGCGTCATTCTTCTAAACCAAAATCTCATCCCTTCAGTTGTTCTTTTTCAAATTCTGCGGCCTCTGCTCCAAACCCTGATCCATCCCCGACTTCCATCTCATCCCTTATGCAACTCTCACTTTTATTGTTTATTATTCATCCTAAAACCTGTTGATTAGATCCAATCCCTTCTCATTGGTTTAAAATCCTCTATTGTGGTCTTCTGCATCATGTGCACTCAATTATATCTCAGTCTAAATCGGGGCACAGTCTCTATGTCATGGAAGCAGGCTCACATCTGGCCAATTTTGAAGAAGTCCTCAATAGACCCTTGAGGTTTTAACTATTGTCCCATTTCCACTCTCAATTTTCTTTCTAAAATAACAGAAAAGATTGTCTTTACTCAACTGGCTTCTCATGTTGAAAGTTTATTGATTTTATATCCTTTACAGGCAAGCTTCAGGCACTCACATAGTACTGAGACAGTTATCACAGCCTTATTAAGTAACTTACATTCATTTTATGAATCTAATCACATTATTTTATTGATTTCTTTAGATTTGTTCAAGGCTTTTGATCTGGTTGACTATTTTCTTCTACTCGCCTGTCTTTATGATATCAGAAATAGAGGTAAAGTTTACAAATGGTTCACATCTTTCCTTATAGATGGCACATTCACAATCTTCACATCAGATTCAACTTTTTCTGAACTTTCCCTCATAGTTAGTGGTGTCGCCCAATTTATTTTTTTCATTAACTTTTTTTGAGTTTATGAAATAGGAACAATAATAAAAATACAAAAATTGAAAAAAAGGAAAATAACTATTATAATAGACATATAAAGCACAACAAGCACTTAGTGATGTCCAGAGCCTAAATACTGATAAAAGATTGAATAACAAATACTTAAAATGAGTCAAATAACAAGATCCCATTGAATAAACAAAGAGAAGGATACTAAAGTAATTAAGCTGAGTCATTAGAAGTCTGTTTCTTTAGATATTCTTCTATAAGGGACCATAATTTCAATTTCTTAATAACAGAGTTATGTGAAGATGCAAAAGCCAATTCAAATTTGTAGAATAGTAGTACTGATTGACACCAAGATTGGGCAGTATTGTTGCTCGAATCTTTCCAGTGACATAAAATTAACTGCTGAGCAATATTTATTAATATGTCAATGAGCAGTTTTTGAGGGTCAGAGAGATAGGTTTGAAAAGAGCATGATTTAAAGATAACAGTTTGGATGGTGATAGGCTCATCAATTGCTAGAATATTGGAGATTATAGTCCATATCGAAGACCAACAAGTCCAAATTCAGGAACATTCATATATCTTATGAGTTCCAATTTGTGATTTACAATGCCAATAGCATTTTAAATCCAATAGTCCAGCAGAGTGTAGTCTACGAGGAGTCCAATTTGCTTTATTGTATAAGAAGAATATGGATTGAAGACATGAAGCTGATGATAATGACTTAAGTAATGAGATCCAGAGCCTATTACGGAGAGAATGAGGCACTTGATATTTGGTTTCCATTTCCCAGTGAGTTCTTAAAGGGTCACCAGATTTGTATCTCAATTCCAGTAAAGATTTACAGATCAAAGAAGCCACATGGCCTTTATCTAGTAGAGATTGTGAAGTTGCAAATATAGATGGTGTGTCTGTAGAGGATAAGGTCAATATCCGAGAGGCTTTAATGGAGTATGAGAGTTGCATCCATTTGAACATATGAGTAGAAGGGAGAGAGAATTTACTTTTCTATGGTTGGTATGAAAGTAGCTGTACATTGTTGTCAAGACATATGTCTTTCAATTTCCAAATACCTTTGTCTGCCCATGATTTCCCAAAACACATAGATTTACAAATTGTAATCTTTGCATTATACCACAGAGATATATATTCTGAATGAACCATCAGATGATCAAGGATTTTATGAAATTCCAAGAGATATGTCTGTGTATCTACAAGAATAGGATTTAGTTTTTTGTGCATTAGTAAATGCTATTGACATATCACGGGGTATGGGAATGAGATCTATTAAAGAGCATTCATAATTATGCCATTGTGGTACATAAGAAGATATAGAATTAAACAATAGGAGACCCTATCTTATAATGATGGACTTGTGATACAATAAAAAATCAGGAAAAAAATACACCAAATTTATAGTTTGGGGCCTTTAGTTTGTGAATGGAGATTTTTGGTGGTTTCGATTTCCATAAGAATGAGGATAATAGCTTTTCTATTTGGGAGTAGAATAATTTATTAAATAGTATTGGAATCATGCTTAATATATAATTTATTTGGGGGGATACCATACCATCATTTTGAGGGTTTTGATTCTACCCCACCAAAAGAGATGAAGTGGATGCCTTGTAGATAGTAAAGCATATCACCATTATGATAATAAATCATATCACCATTATGTTTAACTGTTTCATATAGAGTTGTGTATAGATCAATACCTAGATTTTTAAGTTTCTTCAAAGACCAGATTAGATTAAATGGTTGAGTGCGATCATATGTAGCATGTATATTAAGAGGCAACACTTCTGTCTTGGATTTATATCCTGTCTTTGATTTAAATTCTGAGAAAAAGGAAAAAGTATCTATTGTTTGGGAAAAATAAGGGAGAAATGAAGTAGGACTAGCAATGCAGAGGATCTGTATATGCTATAATTTTGTAAAGTATGCTGTGAGATATTAAACCAGTTATCTTTGAATGGGACATAATAGCTATAATAAGATGTTCTAAAGATAAATTAAAAAGATATGGGTAAAGAGGACAACCTTGTCTGGTGTCTACATGTAGATTCACAGTTACTGATAGTTATATGCAAATATTAGAGCAATTGGGCTGGTATATTATATTTTGATTTTATCAATGAAAGTGATATGAGCTCTGAATCACTTTAGAACATAAGAGATACTGCCATTCTACCATGTCAAAGGCTTTCTCTGCGTCAAGAGAAAATGCTATGACAGGATGTTCTAGTAGGTGGGAAAAAAAATATAGAATAATCTGTTATATGCCTTCCAGGCAAGAACCCTACTTGAAGAGGTGACATGACTTTACCTATTATACTCTTGAGTATATTTGAAAGAATTTTGCATATGAGAGGGTCAGATTCTGGAAGAAAATTAAATTGAAAAAAATTCTTAAATAAAATTTTGAACATTGTCATCTGTGAGAAGTTTCATATTCAGTCTCCAAATAGGTGACCTGGATAAACTTGACAGAAATGATGTTATGGTAAAGGTAATGGGCACATGGTCTGATACTACTATAGTCTGAATAGAAGAATTTGATACTGAAGTCAGTTGAGAGGAGGAGATAATAAAAAAATCTATTCTAGCAAAGGTGTAATCTCTAGTATCCAGCTGAAGAGTTCTCCATGGATCTAGAGGATCAAGTTGTGACATCATAGAAAGCAGTGTAGTATTAGTTTTAACGGGTATAAAAATGACAGAGGAATGCCTGTCAACCCAATGATCCAGAGGAACATTGAAATCTCCAGCCATAAAGATGGGAAACGGATCAATCTCAGATATTTTTTTAGATAGAGAAATAAAGAACTCAGGTATATCTGCATTTATTTGTTTTTATTTATTTAATAGGATTTATTTACTACCTTTTTGAAGGAATTCATTCAAGGTGGTGTACAGTAAGAATAGATCAAACTTGAGCAATAGGCAATTACAGCAGTAAAAATATTCAAATAACAATACAAAGTATGGCATGGTATACTACTTACAATGTCAACACAATATGTAATAGAACATTATAATTGATAATGAAGGGTAAAGCAAAGCTGGAACGTATGGATAGGTGAGTTAGAAAGTAAGGTGACTGATTTAAAGAAAGTTGCACATGAGGTCAGAGAGATGGTTAAATATTACCTCAGTTAGGGAAGGAATGAGTAAACATGTCTTGCTGCAGTATGTGCAGCCCGAGTCACTCCTTGTGTGTGTGAGTGAGACTAACACGTTAGTTACTTCTTCCATTAAAGGCCTGGTTGAACAGCCAAGCTTTCACCTGCTTCCTGAAGTATAGATAGTCTTGTTTTAAGCGGATCCTTTCAGGCAGTGCATTCCAGAGTGTGGGGGCTACTCCGGAGAAGGCTCGCTTAGTGACAGTCCTTGAGACTACCTTAGTGTCCTTGGTGGTTTGTAGAGGATCATCCTATTCATCAGGTACTCAAGGCCATTTCCTTTGAGGGCCTTGAAGAACAGACATAGAGTTTTAAATTTAGCCCTGTATTGTATTGGTAGCCAATGAAGTTTTTGCAACAATGGTGTGATGTGGTCACGTCGCTTGCAACCTTCTATGAGTCTTGCTGCTGCATTCTGAATCAACTAGAGCTGGTGCAGGCCCTTTGTAGTCAGATCATTGTATAGTGCATTGCAGTAATCCAATCTTGATGTTATCATGGCATGCACAACTGGGATAAGATTTCCCTTCTCGATGTAAGAAGAGAGGCAGCATAGCTGTTGTGAAAAGTAGAAGCAGCTCTTGAAGGTTGCTTGGATTTGGGGAGTCAGAGTAAGTGTTGAGTCTAACTGTATTCCAAGGTTCCTGACTTGTGATTTGAGGGGGAGTTCATACTTCCCAAAAGGGATTTTGAGGTCAGATATGTAGCCACTTGTGTTAGATACCCAGAGAAGCTTGGTTTTACTTGGGTTCAGGCAAAGTTTGTTGTGTTTAGCACATTCTTGAATTGATGTTAGACAGGTAATCAGTTTATTCAAGGTTGTAGGTAAGTCAGGTTCAATGGGTATGAGTAGCTGCACATCATCTGCATAGATGTAGAACTGAGTGTCCATGGACCGGATCAGCTCAGTATTGATCCTTGTGGTACCCTGCAGGTCAGTGTCCATGGTGGTGATGAGTTGTTGCACCTAAAGTTTGGCATTCTATGTATCTTCTTTTTTATGGTCTCCAACTTTCTGGAATTCTCTCTTCCTGGATTCATGCATGAAAAGTTTATTTGTCAAAATAATAATAATAATACCTGCATTTTTTCCAGTGGCAAGAGATGATTGTGGAGATGACAGCCACCCCACTGAATATTGATCTTTAGATGTTGCCACTATCTGGATAAATCTAGGACTCTTTTATTTTATTCATTTTATTAAATAATTCATATGTTGGTCCTTTTAGAGAGTGGCAGTAACCCCAACGCGGGCTTACCGCTTGCTCTTCCAGGACTACTGGCCTAACGCGGCTGCCAGCGGTAGTCCTGCCCCGAGTGTGCACCATTTCTGGGGTAAGAAATCCCTGGAAATGGTTTTCATGGCAATAACCTGGATTTAATCGGACATTGCCGTGTTGCCCAGTTACTCCTGGGTTAGAGCAGGAGCCCTTATCGCCACCACAATGGGTGGTGGTAAGGGCTCTCCACCGCATGACAATGTGGTAAGAGTTCTCTTACTGTATGGCCATGTCTGGGGTTTTTTTACCTGCTGCACTAAAAAGGGCCCTGGTGCATGGGAAAAATGGCCCCCGCCTCTAGCGCAGGGCCCTTTTTCTCTCAGCTTGGTAAAAGGACCCCTACTGCATAATCTACCACTCTTTATGGTATATACTTAAAATATACGTGGATGGGGCATTTTTGATATGACACTTAAGCCCAGCTTTGGACATTTTGCTCAAAATATCCAGAATCCAAATAGCGAGTATAGCAATTTTCAAAACATGTGTTGCCAAACTGGGACAAACCGAAGGCCCATCAAGCCCAGCATCCTGTTTCCATCAGTGGCCAATCAAGGTTACAAGTACCTGGTAAGATCCCAAAACAGTACAATACATTTTATGCTGCTTATCCTAGAAATAAACAGTGGATTTTTCCCAAGTCCATCTTAATAATGGCTTATGGACTTTTCTTTTAGGAACCTATCCAACTTTTTTTTAAACCCTGCTAAGCTACTACATTCCCTGGCAATGAATTCCAGAGTTTAATTACATGTTGAGTGAAGAAATATTTCCTCCAATTTGTTTTAAATTTACTACTTTGCAGCTTCATTGCATGCACCCTAGTCCTAGTATTTTTGGAAAAAGTAAAAAAGCGATTCACGTCAACTCATTCCAGCAAAACGTCTATCTTCTTCATTTTTTTGTTCTTTTTTTTAAATAGCCACTTGCTAGATGTTTTTGTGCTTTGTGCATTTATCTTTTTGATCCATTAAAAAAAAACATCCAAGTGAAAAATGCACAAAATCAAGCCACTGGAATGTAGGAAGAGCCAGCATTCCTCGAAGATTGGTCAAACAGATATCCCAGCAGAACAGTGGGTACCCTACGGAACACTGCAGTTGACGTCACATAAAAGCTCCCAGGTACACATCTCACTATTGCCATCTTATATTATATTAGGAGCCCTCAAAAAAAAACAAACAAACCCTAATGTACCCAACTATACACCACTACAATAGCCCTTATGGCTCCAGGTATCACCTATATGTAGGTACAGTAGGTATTTGGGGGGTTTGGGGGGCTGACACTTTTCACCACAAGTGTAACAGCTATAGTGGATTATAGGCCTGGTTCCCCTTCTCTACATTGCACTGCACCAATCACTAGGCTACTCCAGGGACCTGTTTACTGCTCTAATATGTCTAGCCATAACATCTGAAACTGTTATAGAGGCTTGTATATACTGTTTCATTTACATTATTAAAGAATGGGAGGGGGGTCAGTGACCACTGAGAGGGTAAGGGAGGGTCATTCCTTTAGTCCCCTAGTGGTCATTTAGGGCACTTTTTTGTGGCTTAGTCATTATTAAAATGAGTTTAGCTCAAATTTTCTTAGTTCTAGTCCTGGGCATTTTGGTTTTGTTTCATTATGGTAGAAAAATGTCAAAGTGTTAGGAACACCCTAATCCTGCCCCTCACATCCCACTTTATGATTTGGATGCACTGCAGACAAAATATATAAATAAATGTCTGCAAAATGGGTTTTGAAAATAAAAATGTGAATGTATTGGCAAGCAAAATGTCCGAATGTTGCTTTATACCACTTTTGAGATGTTTTTTTCTTTCAAAAATAAGCCCTAGAATAAAAACAAAACACGGCAACCTAAAACATCACAGAAAATATCTACCAAGAAAGGGCTTCTTTTATTATGCAACGCTAGCGATTCCTGTATAGCAAATGAGAGCAAGCCCATAGGAATTGAATGGGCTTCCTCTCATTTCCAGCACCACAAATTGCTAGCGCGGCTTAGTAAAAGAGGCCAAAATATCCTTATATCAGCACTGAATATCCAGATTTAATTCATCCATAGCAGCCAGCATTAAAAACAAAGTGCTGACTACTGCATCTGAATATTGACCCATATATAGATAGTAGCAATATTCAGTCACTAGTGACCCTACCTAATTACATAGGACCTGTGTTTATAAGTCATAAAGATTAGTGGATAAATCATTTTGCCTAACCTAATGTAAAAGTGACATTCAGAATAATAACCCTAATATCTATAATTATGCACACTGGAATATGAATACAGTTTATCTGATTTTACTATTTTTTCTGGCAGTTCCTTTCTTGTGCTTTGGATTTACAGCTCAGGTGGAACCAGTATCTCATGGGCTATGGTGACATGAAGCTTTGTTGACAACTATCTAGGGCTTTACCTCATTTTTATAGCCCCCCCCCCCCTCATCTCAGTGCCAGTGTCTGGCCAAGTTCTACAGTTCAAGATTTCTTCCATTACACAGAATACATTGACCTTGAACCTGGTCATTAGTAACTCAATATACATAATTATGAATATGCCTATCTTCAGAGCTAACGTTATAAATCACTTATGCTGAAAAATCAAGGCTAAGGAATGCATAAACTGTCTGGGGTCCAGCATTGACTTTCCAGGTCTCCAGAACTGGCTATACTGTAGCTGGTTAAGTGTGATTTTCAGCACTTAACCATTTATGGGACACTGAATAAATATAGGACTGACTTTAATGCAGTCCTATTTATACAGTGAAATACAGAAACAAGTGTAATTGGCCACAGAAGGAATTACAAGGCAGAGTCAAGTTGTAGAGGAAACAATATTTATTTGGAGACCCAACATGACCCATGTTTCGGCAAATGCAAAGAATTCCTCAGGCAGAAAGCAAGTGGGGACAGGTCCTCCACCCTGAATCCTGTACTACCACTTTATTGGTAGAGTATTTGCTGTTTTATACAGTGAAGAATCTGAGAGGATTACTTTTCATATTTACTTCTACTGACACAGCTTTCCTCTAGTTTGGCGTCCAGAACGCTGTGAGTTTCAAGAAGATCGCTGTTTGTGTAAGTTAATGTTGTTTTTTTTTGTTTTGTTTTTGTTGATGGAGGTGTACTTTGTACTTATGAAGGCCTGAACCAAGCAGTTTCAGTGCTGCTAAGTATCTAATATCTAAGAATTAATGTACAGACGATGAGAAGTGGAAATTTCTCTTTTTTTCTGTAAATTACAATGATATTAAGCAGGCCAGGTGGAGCAAGTACCCCCACCTCTTCCCCCCATCTTCCTCTGACCAAGCAAGTGAAAGACAATCCATTTGCTGTTCACATGAGTGTGTTTATTAGCCTTTGAGAGCCTTTTAGGATGCAGATCAAAGGAAGTTCCAGGTGTAGGGGGCAGGGCTGACAGAGGAGAGAGAGATAGAAATCCTGTAGTAAGGACTGGATAAGAAAATATTATTGCAGAAGGGGGAGAATCTCTCCCTTTCAATATGGCCAGGAGACAGAATTCTTTCCCATGCCCTTGGAAGTAAGGCTACTATCCAGGAGAGAATTACCCTTTTTTTTACACCAGGTAACACCTTATTTCCTTCTCTGCCTAGAACAATTCAAACACTATCTCCCTGATCCCTGGAGTCAATAGTTCTATTGACTAGAGAAACCTAACACCTCTATAACAACTCTATAAGGAAGCAGGCTGTAAAGATGAATAGAAGAGGTCCAAAACATTTGGACAACAGACCAAATGCATCTTCAAAAGGAAATATAAACAGATGCTATATATTTCCTTATTATCAGGAGATCCTGCCTGACTGTAAGATGCTAATTAAGGGGGTAAGAAGAAACCCTCCCCCTTTTTGTGCTCCTCTGGTATTGAAAGGGAAAAGAAATCCTATATAATATCTCTCTGCCAGATAGGAGGTTGGGCAGTGTACATCTCTTTTGGCTCCCAAGCCATGGAGTTTGAAAGAATGTCCTGCTCCCACTTCCCATTGTAATTTCCATTTCTATATATGTTCTCATTTCTGTCATATTCTAGACTATTTCTATGACTATTTCTTATTATTTATCCTAAATCTCTGGATAAAAAAATAATCCAGTGTTAACCCCGAGAAGCGCTTCTCTGGTCCTTTTTTTCTTTGTTTCAGTCTAAATAAGTTTTATCCGCTGTCCAGCTCTTAAGATATTGGTTGAGAGGAATTGTATTGTGTAAGTAGTGCTGACCGTGATTAGAGACTCTGGAGGTGCAGCACGAAAAGGCACAAACATTTTCAAATACCTTTTTGCTATACAAATAACTGTATGGTTTCAAATGACAACGGGGTCCTTTTACTAAAGTGTGCCGAAAAATGGTCTGCGCTTGCGAAGGTGTGTGTTTTGGACGCGTGCAGATCCATTTTTCAGTACACCTGTAAAAAAATACCTTTTTTTAATTTTGGCTGAAAATGGACATGCAGCAAAATGAAAATTGGCGCGTGTACATTTTGGGTCTCAGACCTTACCACCACCCATTGATTTAATGGTAAGGTCTCTCACGTTAATCAGGTGGTAATGGTCTACATACATAGAATGCCTTTTACCGTCTGGTTAGTGCTGCGCGCCGGAAAATAAAAATTATTTTCTGGTACGTGTAGTGGATGCACGTAAAAATGAAATTACTACCCGGGCCACGTGGTAGCTGAGAAGTAATTCCAAATTGACGCACATTGGGCACGCATAGGCGCCTACGCGGCTTAGTAAAAGGGCACCAATGTTTTTCTATTCATTTATTTTTATTCATATGGCCATCATTTTGCATTGCTTATGTTTACACTTTTACCAATGATAGTGTGGATATGTCTTTGTGAGCTTATATTTTAGTTATGCATTGTTCTTTTTTTGCACTATTAGTTTTATTTCAAATTTGGCACTTTGCTAATACATTTCAAAGGTACCTTATACATGACTTTTCATACTTCTTCTTTACTTTGCATGGTTACCTTGGAAATTGTACCGCTGTGGTAGTTTTCTCTGTATTTTTCATTCTTTACCACATCACCCCAGGAGTAGCTGCTACAGGTTAGTTTAACCTAAAAAAGGCTCTCTGCATGACACTCCATCCCCCATTATAATGCTTGCCTCTTCTTTGCATAGCATGGTGATCTCTTACTGTTTCCATTTGTTTTGTTCCTGGGATTTTTTTTTGTTATATTCCTTCTCTTACCTTTATTTGTATTATAATAGCTCATGACCCTTCATTCCCACTGTGCTTTGTCCATCTGGACATAGCACAGTGATTTCATACTGTTTTAGACCTGGCAGTCTCTCTTATCAATTTCTATTTGAATTGTGTATATGTTAAGATAGTCAATGTCTGAGCTATTCTGTTTTCTTTGTGAATATATAAGAATTCCCTCATAGTTTCTTTTATTGGATTATATGTACAGTATATTATATAATATCGGGGGGATCTGTTTCTTCTCAATAATTTATATTCCTAACCACATCATTTTGTTTGATTTTTAATGTTGTACTACAACACTTTATATGTGTAGTACAGATATTTATTTTATTAGATTTTACTTTGTTTAAAATAGCTACATATATATTTTGTAAATAATTAGCATTGCTTTTGATTTTTCTGTTTCATATATTGCATGTGCACTTGCTTTGTTTTTGCTTTCATGTTTTGTTTTTTGTATTTTATTTTTAGTTTATTGTGACCCCTGAAGCAGGTGGCATTCCCGCCGAAACCTGGCCCTCTGTCAGGTCAGGACATTTTTGTGGTGCTTAATAAAGACTGCTTTTAAATCCCATTTGGCTGTAAGGTCATCCTTGGTCCACACCTATGTTTTTGTGTTTTGTACTTCAACTGACACCTGATGCAGGCATTCACCGAAACTTGGGCCATGTCGGGTCTCCAAATAAATATTGCTTCCTCTACAACTTGGCTCCACCAATTATACTTCTGCTGGAATTGACCAATTATCTCCAAACAACTGATTTAACCAGCCAGGAGCTGTTTCTGGCAAGTTAATTTGCTTTGAATATTGAGCCCCTGTCTGTTTTTCTATGCCACTTTAAGTAGGATCATACAAATGGCATATTCAATAGGAGATGTGTAGCCCCAAATTTTCATTTCATACTGTTTCATGTGTCATTTACAGAAATTTAAATTTTTAATTTGATTTGGGTTGTGTTTGTTTTATGTATTTGTTTGTTTGTTTCATTATGGGAGCATTATTGTTAATAGTGCAAACTCTTATGGAAAGAATGTTCACTCTTCCTGGAAAAGTGTAGACTCTTCTGCACTTTTTGCATTTCCAGTCCCAGCAAGCCCAAGAAGCAGAAGCCAGGATTGAGAATCATATCCAAATATCCAATGGATTACACACAGAATGCATTTAAGATCAACTTATTCCTAATAGTTATTTTATTACTAGGGTTTTTAGCCTAGTCCTCGGGATACACCAAGCCATTCAGATTTTTTGGATATCCACAATGTATATGAATGTGTTAGATTTGCATATAATGGAGGCAGTTCATATAACTATCTCATGTATATTCATTGTGGATACCTTGAAATCTGAATGGCTGTGTGCGTACCGAGGACTGGATTGATTACCACTGGTTTAGCATAAATGGTATTGAGCAAATCTATGAATCACTGGCCTGATAGAGCCCCATACAGTATACTTTGAAACAATGATTTGTCTTCTAGTTTCCATGTTACCTATGATTAAACTATGATAAGAGGTTTCATTATTCTTTTTAAAATTATACTTTTTTTTTTCTTCTTTCAGGCTAAAGCATACTAAAAAACAAATTTTGCTTTTGTATAGAACCATTGTGCAAACACCAAACCATCATTTTACAGCACTATAATTATTGAAAAATAAAAAATAAAATATGGTTCTCTTGCAATATTGATTCTCTTCAAATCTGGCTGTAGGTGTTAAACTTCAATTAAAGAGTAGTCACTGTTTTGCTTAGACTTAAGAGATTACATGATCATTTCCAATTACATCACTGTTATTCATTATCAAATGCACTGACAAGAAACATACCAACAGTTTTTTAGTCCCTTATATTCCCTAGTTGGTAGCTTAGAGCTGACAGCAGTGCAACCATGTTATCTCATAAATTTGGAAGGATATTTTTAGCAGGGCAGAACATGGAGAACTGCTGACTCCTGCATACATTTTTAAAGTACCTGTGAAAGAAAAGGTTTAGAATGTGTCTGCGTATTTCATGTTGCTTTACCATCAAATGTTTCTCAAATACCTAAGAAGATAAACCCTGGGAGCCAAATCATTTTTGTTTTTAGTGTAGTTGATAAAATCAGCATTTTGTGCTATACTCTAAACCCAAAGGGAAGAGGGTGGAGATTGATATTATATAAATCATTTCCCCTGCCCCAGAATGTCTCAATGCTCACACCACAGTGCTAGAGTGTGCTTGATGACTGGGTTATCATTTTATATAAGTACATAAGTATTGCCATGCTGGGACAGCCAAAGGTCCATCAAGCCTAGCACCCTGTTTCCAACAGTGGCCAATCCAGGTCACAAATACCTGGCAAGGTCCCAAAACAGTATAAAACATTTTATGCTGCTTATCCCAGGAATAAGCAGTGGATTTTCCCAAGTCCATTTTAGTAATGTTTTATGTACTTTTCCTTTAGGAAGCCATCCAAACCTTTTTTAAACACCGCTAAGCTAACCACCTTTGCCACATTCTCTGGCAATAAATTCCACAGTTTAATTACACGTTGAGTGAAGAAAATTTTTCTCCAATTCCTTTTAAATTTACTACTTTGTAGCTTCATTGAATGCCCCTTAGTCCTTGAGCCCATATATACTGGAAGCAGTCTACTTCCCCCAGCACCTGTTCTATTTCTATCCATTGCTGGTTAGGGCACTGCTCCCACTCCATGACTGCACTTAACTGAGAGGCCAAATAAGACCTCCTCAGGGACTCCAACCCCCCCCCCCCCCCCCAAGCACGTTAGGATGTGTCATCACCTTTCATGCCACCCTTGAGGGGTGGTACATCCAAATAAATCTGAGTGCTTTTTTCTTCAAGGCTCTAAAAAAAATAAACCCACTTGGCACCAGAACTGGCAGAAATCTGAAGGGGTAACATATAATAATGTTGCTAGTGCACTTGAAGGAATAGTGTGCTAACCACTGTTCCCTCTAAGCTGAGTGGGAGTCCTCCAACTGCATTGCTGCCAGTGAGGAGTAGTGCTTCAATAGTGTGTTTTTAATCACTAGACACAGGCAGGTTCTCTGCAGTCGTGAAGAGGTTGCCTGTCCCTCACTATTGAAAATGTGATAGTGAAAGAGCACCACTCACTGGCAGGATTGTAGTTCTAGGTCTCCCGCTCAAATTAGAGGGAAAAGTGGTGCCAAATAGGCTGCAATTTGAATTATAAATGAAAAGTTTACAAAGAAATGCATTCATGGTTGTTCCCTAAGGGGCTCTTTTAGAAAGGTGCAGTAGCATTTTTATTGTACACTAATGATTAGCACATGCTAAACACTAGAGATGAGAGAACAGAAACAGAGGAGTAGCGTGATCAACAGGACACTTCCAAAGAAACCAAGAAGATGAAAAATAATGAATAAAAATGGTAAAATGTGTCTTGGTAGGGTGGCAAGGGCTATGTGGGTGGGTTAGGGGAGGGGTATGAGGTCTGTGGGGTGACTAGTGATATATGTGAGGGGTAAGTGTGTTTGAGTCATCTGGTGTGTATGCTTATCTTTATGGGGAGAGTTTAGGTGGGTATCTGTAGGGATGTATGGTAGGGATACAGGGTTTGGGAATGGTGAGTTTGTCTTGGTGGACTGGGGATGTGTGTCTCCAGGTGTGCATGTGAATGTGGGAGTGGGGGGTGTCCATGAGTGGGAAGGTATAGTTGTACAGGTATAGAAGAGATTTGTGTCTGGCTGTAGGCATCAAAATTTCTCCCCTTTTCAGTTTCTCCTACCCTCCCGCATTCACTCCCTTTCCCTCCCACTCTCTTGCATTAGCCCCTCCCTTTCCCACCACCCTTCTAGTACTTTTTGCCTCCCACCTCCTCTTCCATTCTCCTCTCCCTGCCCTATCCCCCTAGATATATCTTTAAATTAATCTAATGTTCTGATTGGAGGGTTCATAAGTTGGTGTCTTTTTAAGTTGCACAGATAAGAGTCGACTCGGCACCGTGTTTCAGCAAAAAATGCCTGCCTCAGGAGTCTGTATACGTTAAATGCCAGTAGGTGGAGCTGAACCGAATCAAGCCTTTAAAAAGACTAATGATTGGTGGATATGCAGGATACATTGGTAGAAATCAGAAGCAAAACTGAAAGGAGAATCGTTTCCACAAAAATGTTATTGTGTCAGCATGGGCATCTCTAGCATTTAGCGCACACTTATTTTTAGCTCGTGCTAAAAACACTAACATTCCTTTGTAAAAGGCTCACTAAGGTGGGCATTTTCAAAAAACATGTCTAAGTCCAAAAAAACACATCTATCTCACAGTCATAATCAAACAATAAAAAGTCCAGATTTCCTGTTCGATTATGGCTGTAAGATGGACATTTTTGCACTGAAAACATCCAAAACGAATAGCAATTTCCCAAAGTGAAACATCCAACTTTTGAATAACAAAAAAACATGGACATGAATGTGTTGTCTAGCTAGCATCATTTTCAAAAATATGGCCACAGAGATGCCCCTGCAGAAAAGAGGAGTAGCCTAGTAGATTATGTAGTAGACTGTAAACCAAGGGACACAGGTTCAAGCCACACTACAGCTTTTTTCTTTTTGTAAATATGATCTCTCCAGGACTTGAAAAATATCTACTGTGCCTGAATGTACACCACTTCAATAACCTTCAAGCTTGCAGGTATCTTATATATTTAGGTACAGTGGGTACGTTTTTGTTTCTGGAAGGCTCAGAATTATTTTTAAATAATTGAAATTGGACTTAACTTGGCTCCTTTCACACTCTACTGCACTAAACACTAAGCTACTCCTTTTTCCTAGTTACTGCTTTGTTCAGAATGGCTATAATACCTGTAGCTAACATAGAGCCTGGTTTTCATTTTCAGTTTCACTTCAGGGGAGAGGGAAGAGGACAGCAATCACTGGGGGATTACTACAACAACTACTACTTATCATTTGTATAGCACTATTAGACATATGAAGTGCTGTAAGGAAGGGTCATGCCATAATCCTTTCAGTAGTCAGTTGCTCAATTAAAGCAATTTTTTGTATCTTAGACATGGCTGGAAAAGGTCTAGATAAAAAAAAGTCCCTCTTTTAGACATGGGCACTTCACATTCACATTCAAAGATCCCTGTTGGACGTCTTACTTTTGAGCTCTCACTAGTCCCGCCCAAAACAAGCCTCCTTGCTATTTGAATGAACTAAAATGTGAAATGTCAAAATTCTGAGTTTCCAAAATCAGTATTTGGACATTTTTGTAGATGGACTTTTTTTTTTTTTTTTAGGCATTTTAAGACGTCCATCTGCTTTGAAAATGAGCACCTAAGTTAATGGTAGATGAAACATGCATGTAGCAAAAGTTCCAAACTGGACAATGGGCCTCTTAGCATGTGCATATTGTGCATTTCAAAATGAAACATACAGAGGCTTTTAGCCTTGAAATAAAAATCCCCCCTTCTGGGGCTGGCTCAAATAACCTCTCCTGCAAAGTCTAAAGAGGTTAGGGAACTTCAGCTTGGCAAACAGACGACTGAGGGGAAATATGATTGAGGTCTACAAAACCCTGAGTGGTGTAGAATTGAATCGATATTTTACTCTTTCAAAAAGAATAAAGACTAGGGGACACTCAATGAAGTTACATGGAAATACTTTTAAAACAAATAGGAGGAAATATTTTTTTTTTTTTTACTCAATGAATAGTTAAGCTCTGAAACTCTTTGTCGGAGGATGTGGTAACAGCGGTTAGCAAATCTGGGTTTTAAAACATTTTGACAAGTTCCTGGAGGAAAAGTCCATAGGCTGCTATTGAGACAGATATGAGGAAGCCACTGCTTGCCCTAGGATTGGTAGCATGGAATGTTGCTACTATTTGGGTTTCTGCCAGGTACTTGTGACCTAGATTAGCCACTGTTGGAAATAGGATACTAGGCTAGATGGATCATTGGTCTGAGCCAGTATGGCTATTCTTATGTTCTAATACAATAACAGTTCCTTTCAGAAGCCAGTTAAACTAATTACCTCAAATACCTCCTCCCCCCTCCCCCCAAAAAAAAAAAACCACACACACATACTAATGTAAATACAGAATTTGCAACATGGTATGTCCCAGAGATTGTGGACCTTTGTGAATTGAGCATGTACTAGAGTAAGAACGAGTCTGAAGATGAAGATTGCTATGTGAAACAGCAAGTTTAAGAAGCTGCAGTGAACGGAGCTGAAAGACTAAACATCTATAGCAGAAATACAGCAAGTAGGGACAAAATGCCAATCTTCCATTAAAGCCCTGAGTCACTTTTCCCTCTAAAATGAACAGGAAATTATATAAATGGCACCAAAACTTAGGTGCTAGTCTATAAAGGTGTCAAATTGGGAAAGGATGGCATCAGCCCCAGTGGAGGATGTCAACTTCTACAAAGAAAGGTTTTCAGAATCAGGATGTTGGAACACCGGATTGGAAGTGAAAGTTTGTTTTAGGAGATAAAAAGCTGTATTGCTTCCTCAGGCAGATCCCAGGTGTTAGCTTCCATCTGAGTTATGACTGTAAGTTAGGCTGAGTTAAGGATGTAAGTGGAGTGGCAATGGTTGAGTAACCATGAATGAATTGATGATAATAATTTGCAAAGCCTAGGAAACATTGCAAGGCTCATCGCCCCAGGACCCGTGGTTAGTCTCGGACGGTGGATAGCGGGATTCATTTTTGTTGGATTATTTGTAGTAAATAATTAGCAGATTTTAGTACACACAGCTTCAGCTTTAGAAATGTTAATTTCTTTCTTCATCTCTCTCTCATTCACCCCTGAATAATTCACTGCTGAGTCACTTTAAAGTTGAAGTAACAAAACATCTGTTTACTCACAGTTTGTAGTTAGATTATAATCAGACAGGCTTATATATACATATTACTATACATTTGTATTATCAGCTCCTTCCATGTGCTTAGATGGTAATGGATGCTCACACCACCATAGATCCTCTCAGGTTAGGAGAGATCATGAGCTCCATGTGCTCCATGTGCTGCATCTGCTGCATCTATCCCCCACAGGAAGTTGCATAGCTGTGTGACCTCTCTAAGTAATTCACATCAGAGGTCACAGAGTAATCACAGAGAAATAATAGGTGACAGGCAATGCATGTAAAATACAATACATTCCAACAAACCCCTTCTCATGCATAACTGTCATGCAATTATTTATTCATACAAAGTCCAAGCTTTATACGCAGATTCACAAAATGTTCTCTGGGTAACGGTTTGGTCATGATGTCAGCTGTCATCTCACTGGTGTGACAATAGTGTAGACTGATGACCCCTTCTTTTGCCAACTCTCGCACGTTGTGGTATTTCGTTGCGATGTGCTTGGTGCGTGACTGAACCTTGTCATTCTGTGACAGTCGGATGCAGCTCTGATTATCTTCCATTATCTGGATTGGTCTCTTTTCAGCTATTCCGAAATCCAGCAAAAGTTTTTCAATCCACATCAGTTCTCTGCACGCTTCCGATACTGCCACATATTCAGCTTCTGTAGAAGACAAACTCACAATACTTTGTTTATGACTGGCCCATGAAATTTGTACATTTCCATACATAAACACATATCCACTTGTGGATTTATAATCAGAATGATCCCCTGCCCAATCTGAATCACAGTAACATATTAGTTTTGGATTACTATTGGCTGAAACCTTTAATTTACAATCAATGGTACCCTTTAAATACCTTACCATCCTTTTAACTGCAGTCCAATCTGATTTGGTAGGTGAGCTGACCCTTCTGCTCAAAATTCCTACTGCATTTGCTATATCAGCCCTGTATGTGGTAGCTAGATATAAAAGCTTACCTATGGCTGATCTATATTGGATGTTATCTGGTAAAGGTTCTCTTACTGTTTCATCCTTCAGAAAATCAGTGATCATGGGAGTGCTTACAACTTGGGCATCTTGCATACCTAAACTTTCAATAAGCTCATTTATTTTCTGCTTCTGGCTTAGAAGATAAGAACCATCATTTTGTTTCTCAATTTCTATACCAAGATAGTATGACACATTACCAAGTTCTTTTATCTCAACATTGAGGTTTAAATATTTTACAATGCCCTTGTACTCTTGCTCACTTTCGCTTGCAATGAGCAGATCATCAACAAAAGCTAAAATGTATGCATATTGTCCATTTGTGCACCTAGTGTACAAGCATTTATCTGCTTCACCTTGCTTAAATCCTAAATTTGTCAATATTTCATGCAATTTTTCATTCCAACATTTTGCACTTTGCTTTAATCCATAAAGACCTTTGTTTAATTTACACACTAGCTGTCTTTGTTTTGTATTTATGAAACCTGTTGGTTGTTCCATGTACAAGTCTTCAGTTATATCTCCGTGAAGAAATGCTGTTTTCACATCAATGTGTTTGACTTGCATGCCTTTTGAGACTGCAATGCTCAGAAGTGTTCTGATTGTCGTGTGTTTCACTACAGGTGCAAACACTTCATCAAAATCTTCTCCATATTTTTGAAGATATCCCTTTGCCACTAATCTGGCTTTATACCTTTCCACTTTTCCTTGTGCATTCCTTTTTAACTTGAATACCCATTTGCATCCTATAGCTTTCTTGCCAGGAGGTAATTTTGTAAGAATCCAAGTATTATTTTTATCCAATGCATCAATTTCTTCTTGTGCAGCTTTATGCCATTCAGCAGCTTCTTCTGCTGGCATTTTCTCAATCTCATCCCATGTTAAGGGCTCTTGAGCTTCTGCTGACTTTGTTAGGTAAGACAGTCTTGGGGGTGGAACACCTTTGTTTTCCCTGGATGAGCGTCTGACAACAGGTTGGTCTGACCTTTCCGCATCCTCTAAATCTGAGAGTACTTCTCCAATTGATTCCCCTTCTCCAACTGTACTGTCTTCTTCAATGATCCTTTCTGTGTCTGTTTCCTCTGCCTGTTCCTCGTTAGAAACAGATGAGTTGCTTTCAGACATCTGCCTTGGTATGGCATTTATATACACTGGCATGTCTATTATGGTTCTAGTTTCATATTCTGGATGATAAGGCTCATCTGGGATAATCCAGCCTTTATCAACCCTTTTGTTTTCATCAAAATATGTAACATGTCTTATGCCAACAATGCCAGTTTTCAGATTCAAAATTCTATATCCTTTGTGTCCTGGAGCATAGCCAACTAAAATGCCCCTTTCTGTTGTGGAATCCAGCTTATGCCTTCTTTGCTTTGGTATATGAGCATATGCTGTACTTCCAAATGTTCTTATGTGTGACAGGCTTGGCTTCCTACCATGCCATGTCTCATGTGGTGTGCGCTCAGCGCCTTTAGTTGGCATTCTGTTTTGTAGGTACACTGCTGTGAGAATGGCTTCCCCCCATAGTCTTTTAGGGAGATTGCTATCTGACAGCATACATCTGGTCATTTCCACAAGTGACCTAAATTTTCTCTCTGCAACAGAATTTTGTTCTGGTGTATAAGCTACTGTTGTGATATGTTGAATGCCTTCTTGTTCTAGAAATGTGCGCATGCTTTGTGAAGTGAACTCACCACCATTGTCGGTCTGAAGAACCTTTGGTTTTCTTTCAAATTTATTGCTCACCATGGCTACGTATTTCTTCAGCATGTCTGTGACTTGACTTTTCTCTTTCAGCAAATAGACCACACAGTATCTAGAGAAATCATCCAAGAATATTAGCACAAATCTGTTATTTCCCAATGATGGGATATTAAACGGTCCACATAAGTCACTGTGTATTAAGTCCAGCACTTTATTACTCCTATTTCCTGTGTATGCAGGAAATGAGGGTCTTACACCTTTTTGAGTAACACAGTCTATGCATTTCTCCATTTTACCTGCATCTGCACTTATCTGAATGCCGGTGGCCAGTTGCTTACTGTAAAGATCCTGGATCACCTTAGAATCACGATGTCCCAGGCGGCGGTGCCAGATTTCCGGACTATATTTACCATCATTCTTCCTTACTTGCGCCATATGTGAGGCTTCACCTGAAATGTTCAGCTTATAAACATCATTATGCATAAAAGCTTCAGCATACACTTCATCATTTTTAGAGATTGTGCACTTACTGTTTTCAAAATGAATCACAAATCCCTTCTTATCTAATGTAGATACACTAAGCATATTGCAAACTGCTTGGGGAATATACAAGACATCACTTACAGGAATTTCTTTAACTTCATTAGACACTTTGCATTTTAAGAATCCAATACCTTTTGCTTGGATCTTAGCAGTCCCTGCGTTTGCAGTTTTAAGGATACCTTCCTCTGGACACATTTCCTGAAAGAAATTCTTACAATTGGTTAAATGGCATGTGCTCCCTGAATCCAAAATCCAAGTACTTTCATTTGAATTATTATTTACCATAGTCAAAGATTTTTCTGCCATTAGAAAGCCCTTGTGTTTATCTTTGTCCTTCATACATTTCCTGGTTTGAAAATTCTTTAGTTCCATTGGCTTAGGTGAGCTAGAGGGAGTGTTTTGTGTTTCCTTACACCATTTAGATACATGTCCCTCCTTTCCACATGAGTAGCAAATCAGCTTGCCCTTGGGTGGAGTTTTCCCATAGCTCCGCCTTCCTCTGTTCTTTGCCAAGAAATTTGTTTCATTTCTCTCTGACTTGCTTTGAGAACACATCTCCTCAGAATCATTTATTATGCATTCCTGCCTTAGTTTTGATGTTGCCTGTTCAAAAGATTGCCCTTCAATGGCCTCATTTACAGACCTAAAAACATCAAACTTCTTTGATAGTGAGGTAAAAAGAAATGCTCTTTTCAATGCATCACACATGGGAATTCCAGAAAGTTCTAACTTTTGAAATGAAGACATAAGATGCATAATGTGATCATTACATTTACTTTTATCCCTTAATTTGGTTTCATTCAACTCTGCCAGCCAAATTGGTTGCTGCTTTGCATATGTAGTTGCATACATAGTTCTCAGTTTATATAAAATGTCCTTTGGTGTATCTTTTCCCTCCACTAATATGGCTTGTTTCTCTGAGAGAGCTTCCAAAAGCATGCACTTCACATAATAGTTTGCATTGTCCCATTCAGCCATATTTTCAGCTGTTCTGTCTTGGTCTAAGCATATATTTAATCCTTTTGCTCGAAGGAGACATATGAATCTTAGTTCCCACTGCTGATAATTAAACTCAGTTAATTTAGGCACCTTGAGAGAATAGAACAATAGTGAATTTCTTCCCTCAGCCATTTTCTTAGCCTTCTGTCTGCTGTGTGGGGGGAGAGAGAGACAGACTGAATCTTTCCTTTAAAACTTAAGAGAAAAATGTGGCCTTTTTTTCTGCCTGGTAATATTTCTCTTCTTTTTCAATTCCTGAGCCCTGGGCCCATAACCCTTTTGTTGGATTATTTGTAGTAAATAATTAGCAGATTTTAGTACACACAGCTTCAGCTTTAGAAATGTTAATTTCTTTCTTCATCTCTCTCTCATTCACCCCTGAATAATTCACTGCTGAGTCACTTTAAAGTTGAAGTAACAAAACATCTGTTTACTCACAGTTTGTAGTTAGATTATAATCAGACAGGCTTATATATACATATTACTATACATTTGTATTATCAGCTCCTTCCATGTGCTTAGATGGTAATGGATGCTCACACCACCATAGATCCTCTCAGGTTAGGAGAGATCATGAGCTCCATGTGCTCCATGTGCTGCATCTGCTGCATCTATCCCCCACAGGAAGTTGCATAGCTGTGTGACCTCTCTAAGTAATTCACATCAGAGGTCACAGAGTAATCACAGAGAAATAATAGGTGACAGGCAATGCATGTAAAATACAATACATTCCAACAATTTTAAGGCCTTGATCTGATCTGATGTAGCTTAGGAAAGGCAACTCATTCTCTTCAAAGGTGTACTTCTCCAGATTAGCGTAAAGATGATTCTTGTGGAGACACTGAAGCACCTGTTATACATATTTTGGAATATATCAGTATGCCATCTAAGTAGACCAAAATGTAGCTCTGTAGCAGGTTCCAGAAGACATCTAATATAATAAAACGCACCGTGAACGTTCTGAAGACAACGTTCTGTGAAGCCGGAAGCTTGAAGCCGGAAGTCTGAAGCCCTGAAGCCTGAAGCCTTGAAGCCATCTGACGTCACTCCCAGGCTGAGGCTGAAGGGTTCGTGGATTCGTGGTGTGAAGCCTTCAAGCCAGCCAGCCGTCTCTGCCCCGCCCTCGCGACAAAACAAACAAATCCGGAAGCGAAACGTCAGGGAAGGAGGCGGCGCTCCCGACGTCTAGCCTTCCCTTCGCTGTGTTCCGCCTTAAAAAGAAGGCGGAACACAGCGAAGGGAAAGCTAGACGTCGGGAGCGCCGCCTCCTTCCCTGACGCTTCGTTGCCGGAACCACGGAGGTAAATTGAAAAAGAAGAAAAAAAAAACAAAACGATGCATGGATGCGAAGGGGGGGGGGGGGGTCAGAGGCCGGCCCAGGCTGGCACATGGGAGAGAGAGGAGCATGGATGCGAGGGGGGGGGGCATGGAAGGGCGAGAGGGGACTTGCTGGAAAAGGATGAATGGAGGCGGCAGGGGACAGAGGAGCATGGATGGGTATGGATTGGGAGGGCAGGGCACAGGGAGAGAGGGGAATTACTGGAAAAGGATGAATGGAGGCGGCAGGGGACAGAGGAGCATGGATGGGCAGGATTGGACTCAGGGAGAAGGGAATTGCTGGATAGGGATGAATGGAGGGGACAGATGGGCATGGATGGATATGGATTGCAGAGCAGGCCTCAGGCAGAGAGGGGAAATGCTGGATAGGGAAAAATGGAGGGGCCAGGTGACAGAGGAGCATGGATGGGCATGGATTGGAAGGGCAGGACTCAGGGAGAGGGGAATTGCTGGATAGGGATGAATGGAGGGGACAGATGGGCATGGATGGATATGGATTGCAGAGCAGGCCTCAGGCAGAGAGGGGAAATGCTGGATAGGGAAAAATGGAGGGGCCAGGTGACAGAGGAGCATGGATTGGAAGGGCAGGACTCAGGGAGAGGGGAATTGCTGGATAGGGATGAATGGAGGGGACAGATGGGCATGGATGGATATGCATTGCAGAGCAGGCCTCAGGCAGAGAGGGGAAATGCTGGATAGGGAAAAATGGAGGGGCCAGGTGACAGAGGAGCATGGATGGGCATGGATTGGAAGGGCAGGACTCAGGGAGAGGGGAATTGCTGGATAGGGATGAATGGAGGGGACAGATGGGCATGGATGGATATGCATTGCAGAGCAGGCCTCAGGCAGAGAGGGGAAATGCTGGATAGGGAAAAATGGAGGGGCCAGGTGACAGAGGAGCATGGATGGGCATGGATTGGAAGGGCAGGACTCAGGGAGAGGGGAATTGCTGGATAGGGATGAATGGAGGGGACAGATGGGCATGGATGGATATGGATTGCAGAGCAGGCCTCAGGCAGAGAGGGGAAATGCTGGATAGGGAAAAATGGAGGGGCCAGGTGACAGAGGAGCATGGATGGGCATGGATTGGGAGGGCAGGGCTCAGGGACAGAGGGGAATTGCTGGAAAAGGATGAATGGAGGGGGCAGGGGACAGATGGCCACTTTCACTCTGACTCTCAAACACTCACTCTCACATACACTCTCCCAAACATACACACTCAGAGGAAAACCTTGCTAGCGCCCGTTTCATTTGTGTCAGAAACGGGCCTTTTTTACTAGTCATCCATAAAATTCTGGAAGACAGCTGGGGCATTTGAGAGTCCAAAAGGCATAACCATATACTCAAAATGTCTATCTCTGTTAAAAGCTGTTTTCCATTTGTCTCCCTCGCGGATGCTAATCAGGTTGTAGGCTCCCCTGAGGTTCAATTTTGTAAAGACATGTACTCCTTGGAGATAACCAAAAAGTTCAGATATCAAGGGAAGTGGATATTATTTTATACCGTGATGACATTCAAACCTCTGTAATAGATACAAGGGCGTAGGGTGCTGTCTTTCTTTCCTACAAAGAAGAAACCGGCACCTGCCAGAGAGGTAGGATGATTGAAGCCTTTATGCATATTTTCTGCAATATAACGACATAGCCTGGGTCTCAGGTACAGAGAGTGGGTAAACTATTCCCCAGGGTTGCATCTTACCCAGTAGGAGATTAATGGGACAGTTGTGCTCCAGGTGAGGAAGAAGAGTCTCCACTTGCTTCTTAGAGAATGCATCAGAAAAAGATGCATAGACCAAGGGCAAGCCATTAGGAATATTTATGTCTACAGTGGCTAAGGCAATGACTGGTGTTACGGAGTTTAATCAAAGCTGGTGGCAGGTGTTACTCCAGGTGGTGATTTCACCATTATCCTAGTATGTTACTGGATTATGTTTCTGTAGCCAAGGTAAACCCAATATGATTGGATTCAAGGATGTTTGGAGGACATAGAAGATGATAGCCTCCCTGTGGAGGGCCCCTATTCTTGGGGTACAGTTCTGGCCTTAAGGTGTCCCTGAATGCTTCCAAACAAAGAGGAGACAGGGATAGTTTTGGTTAAGTCCTTGGTAGGAATTTTATAATGTCGGACAAAGGCTTTGTCAATAAAATTCCCTCCTGCTCCGGAGTCAGTGAAGGCCTCAGTGAATTTTATTCCTGATCAAGTTCTAGCAAAGCAGGGACTAAAAACTGAGTGGGGGAATCCTGGAAGATGGACCTAATGCTGTTTCCCCAGCCAGAGCTAGACCTGAAAGTTTCCCAACGTGTTTGAGCATTTGAGGGTGTAATGTCCTTTCTTAGCACAGTAGAGACACAAGTTCTGAGTCTGGTGTCTCTGCTTCTCCTGCTCAGAAATAGAAGAATGGTCCACCTGCATAGGTTCTCCAGTGTCTGGAAGTGAAGCCTCTTTTGTGGATGTATGGCCTGTTGGAAGCTGGGTACCAAATGGACCATCTTGCAAGAAGATTGTTGCTCCCAAGCTCATTCCTGGAACTGGATATTAATCTGGTTACAGAGTCAGATAAGGTCATTCAGTGAAGTGGGGAAGTTCCATCCTTCCAGCTTGTCCTTAATTTGGGGTGCCAACCCCTGCCAGAAGACCACCTTTAGACTCTTGTTCCTCCAGTTAAACTCTGATACTAAGGTACAGAACAAGATAGAGTAGTTTCCTAAGGTTTCTCACCCCTGTATCAGACTAAGGAGTTTAGATGCTGCAGAAGTAGCATTCCCAGGCACTTTGAAGACCCTTCTGAAGTGCCTGAGGAAACATTTGAGGTTATTGAGCACTATATCAGTCAAGGCAGAGGGCTAGGAAAGTCCAGGAAATTCCAGAGGTCAGGGCTGAGAGCAAACAAGGCATGGTTAGGAAAGCAGAAGTCAGGACAGACAGAGGCCCAGGAGAAGCAAAGAAGCCAAGTCAGGGTCAGAGCCAAGAAGTCAATCCAAAGAAGGGAGCAGGAACAAGGTCAAGAAAACTGGAAACACAGACAGGAATAAAGGCAAAGATCAAGGCCAGGACAGGAACGGTAGGCAGGAAAATACACCAAGCATAGCAACTCACTGCAGGAAAAAACTAGGAGAAATATTGCAAAGTCAGAGCAGAAGAGTCTCAAGATTCCTTGTGTGGGCCTCAGTTTATGCTGTCATCATCGGGTGTTCAGAAAATCTTTCCATCAGTGGCCCTTTAAATCTTGGCCCACAGCACGTGCATGTGTCTAGAGCTGAAAAGAACAGTGAAAGAGCAGCCCACATGGCTGACAGGGCACTCCAAAGCTTTGAAAGCAGCAGCACAGGTGGCCCACCATGGAGGAAAAGCAGCCCAGAGCCCCGGAACGAGTTGTGGAACCTGCCCAATACCCACTGTTGGCAGAAGGTAAGCAGGGGTGTGTGGCATGGTCATGGCAGTGACATTTATAGAAAGTATATGAATATACATGAACTTTATCAAATATGCAGGCAAATCAAGACTACCCACTGACTCCAGAAATGTTGTATGCATCTACTTATGTCATGCATACTTTTAGGTGTGACCTAATTTTATAAAAAGTCTTTTTAATGAAATAAATTTTCATTTTATGATTGAAAATTTACCAATGTACAGTCCACTTCAAAACAAAATTCTCTTGAAGGGAACTGCCATAGAAACATCTATTAAAAAAAAAAAAAAATATATATATATATATATATATATATATATATATATATATATATTTTAGGAAATCATGTATTAGTATATAACTGTTTTTACAACAAACTGGTTAGTTGATTCTCTCAAGAATATAAAAATTAAAGGGGCCCATTCACTATGGCGCATTAAGCACTAAGGTAAACTTAACACCTGAGAAAAGGTCTACCACAAAATGCATTATCCAGCTAGCCCATTCACATTAGCATGCACTAACTGGATAATGCAGACTTAACTTCCCTCTTAAGTACTCCCACATTATCAAAGTGGGCTACCATTAAGACAGGATATTTTACCACAAGTCATGCTATTTTAGCATAGGGTCCCATTTTATGCAGTCAGACCCCTATGCTAAAATAACGCAAGTTTTGACAAAAGAACCTGTCTTAAAGGAAGCCCACATTGATAACTTTCCCTCTAAGTGCTTCCTAAATAGGAGGCAGTGATTGCCTAAGATCTCACTGGAGCAGGTCACATACCTGGTTCTTTACTCCTATCACTAGGAAAGAAATTCACAGACACACCACATAAAAAATATGTATCAAAGGCCTTTGGGAGAGAGCTGAGGGTCTCACATAATGACAGTGAGCTCACTCAGAACTGTCTCAACTCCTGTGTAACATGATTCCAGGCTTCTTTCTGCATATGTAGGGAATCCAACAGTGATAGATTATGAGCCAGTTCAACAGCATGTTTATCCTTCCCAGTCTGGTCATCAATAACGCTCATCAGATGACGTAGCACAAGAGCCCGATAATGTTGTTTGAAATTGGCTATTATGCCCTGATCCAGAGGTTGGATCAGAGAGGTAGTGTTTGGTGGGAGGAAGACCAGCTTGACGTTAGACAGCCTGATATCATCCCTGTGTGCAGCACAATTATCACAAAGCAGCAAAATCTGACGCTTTTGTGCCCGCATTCTAGTGTCTAACTTCTTTAGTCACTGCTTCCAAATTTCCCCAGTCATCCACGAATTTGCGTTAGCCTCATATGACACAGGAAGTCGCTTAACTTTCTTGAAGCAACGGGGCTGTTTGCTCTTTCCAATGACGAGGGGTTCCAACTTTTCACTCCCATCCATATTGCAGCAAAGGAGGATTGTCAGTCGGTCCTTTCATGTTTTACCTCCAGTAGTTTCGGCATGTTTGAATGCAAGTGTTCCATCAGGAATCGCTTGAAAGTAGAGACCATTTTCGTCAGCAATGAAAATGTCACGAGGTGCAAACTCGTTCAAGATGGTAGGAAGAACTGAAACAACCCAATTTTCAGCACCAAAATCATCAGCGTCTTGTTTCTCACCATGCTGTTTCTTGAATTTTATGCTGTCCCTTTCCTTCCATCTTTCCAACCATCCAACAGTGGCTTTGAATTCAGTCAGTCCAAGACTTTCTGCTACCTGGTTAGCTTTCTCCATAAGCAGTGGACCACTGGCAGGAAACTGTCTGCTCCTGACTTGAGAAAACCACCGAAGAAGAGCATCTTCTACCTCCTCAGCTTTTCCCGCACGTTTTTGTTTCCGTTGTGGATTTGCATTGTTTTACCAGTCTTCCAGAAGCTGGTCTTTCTGCTTCAAGACACGTAAAATTTGACTGGGATTGACACCATATTCTTTAGCAATAGATGCTTGACTTTCTTTGTTTTCTAATTTTTTAAGAACTTCTATTCGTTCAGCCAGTGTTAAACTCTTACAGTTCCGCCGCCGCGACGACGACAACCCCGGTGCATGCTCCAATAACATTCTTTCCCCTAATCTGCCTGGGGCAGTTAAAGAGGCGGTAAATTTGAAATCTCGGTTGTCACGCTCCAATCGGCTTCCATATTCCATGCACACGCTTATGCGGAGTCTTTCCTGCAGAGGAGCGGTCTTGAACCATGCATATAAGCAAATCTTGCACTTATCAGTGATGCACTAAACTGAAGTTTGTCCTCATAGAAATTGATGGTGCCAAATATGGGACCGAAGTATGGCATGCAGTTAAACAGAGCATGCTCTTATCCGACGTGTGCTTGCTCAAAACATGCAAACTATGAATGTACATTATTTACGGTTCCCTTCTTTTTCCTAAGGTTACCATAGCATAGTGGTTTTTAGTGGAGATTTATTACTTCAGCAAGTTTAACTGTCAGCTTTGCAATGTGTCAGCAGTCTATAACAAATGCAAAAATAAATAGGTTAAATGCATCTGTCCTGTTCTATCTTCAAACTGATTTTATTTTCACAATTTAATGCTTAACTCTTGATATTCCTTTCTGAACTGGGGGAGGGGGGCGATCATGTTCATAATATATCCTTAATATCATTATCCTTAATGCAGTAAGGACTGCTGCATTATTTTTTTGCATGTCTCATACACTAATGAAAAAATAGGGTGGGACCTGTGCAAAAAAAAAATCCTTAATATGTTGCTGTGGTAAATTTGGGCTAAGTGCATGACAAAGTCCTGCATTAGCAGGGGCTAAAACCAATTTTTGCTGTGGCTTAGTAATAGGACCCCAAAGTCTCCGCACTGATAAAATAAGCAGCTTTTACATTTTCACTTCTTTCCTCATTACTTGTAGCACCTGTGGTCAAAAATCTGAAGACGTACAGCTAGAAAGATGATAATGAGTATCCAGATTAACTACCTGCTAATTGTTCATCCTTATTCAACAGAAATCCCATAATTGGTATACTTTAGCTATAACCTCATTAGTTAATAACTTATTTTATCAAAATAATTGGTTCATTAATTTTACTTGTGCAAAATCAATGTAATGCATGTTCACCTATGAATTAACATATTACAACAAGTTTGTATCTGCTTAAAAAAGATTTTTAAACTTAAAAAGGTTTGAAGTTAGTTTTAAAAAAAGTCCAAAAATTGAGCAAAAACCCCAAAGACAGTTCCCTATGGGGAAATAGATCATAAGTGGTATATCAGCTCTCTGAACTTTTACTAAGTGGTGGTAAGCACTATCACAGGGCACACTCAACACCTTGCGGTAGTTCAGGCATCTGTGCACACTTCCCCGGTGTGTGAGGGTATGTTTGGGGGGTAGAGAGTAGGCATGTCCAGTGCTACTCAATTAGTGCAGCTACATTGTCACATGCCAGTTGGTTAGTACATGGTTAGCGTGTGAGACCTTTCTGCCTACTAAATAGATATTGATAAGGTCCCACACGCTAATGGCCATATGCTAATTGAGAAATTAGCACCTGGCCATTAATGGAAAAAAATAAAATGCAGCCATTTTAAAGATGCTCTGAAAGTGGTTTCAGAGCGCTGGGAAACTCACATGCTAATGAGAACACATGACCCCTTTTAGCACAGCTTAACAAAAGGGCCCCATAATTTGATTCACAACATCTACACTTTAAGGCAGGGTTGTCCGTCCTCAAATGAACATGCAGGAGATCTATTTGCATGCACTGCCTCCACTGTATATAAATACATTTCATGCATATTCATTGTGGAAATCCTGAAAACCTGATTAAGCAAGGGTCGAGTTTGGACTCCTTTGTTTTAAAGCATAGAATCCTGTTTCTGTGCTCATTTAGGGGTCATTCTACTAAAATGCATTGTGGTTAATGCATGGAAATAGGCTACTGCATTACTGTATTAAAGGCGTTTGCTGTAGTTTACCTCTTACAATGCAATAAACTGTGCACGGTGGTGGTAAAAAGGGGACCTCAGCATGTGGCAAACCCACATGCCAACCTCACTGCAGGACCCCTTTTACCGCCATTTGGGGAAAGGGCCCCATTAATTTTAAAGGGGAGTTTTCTATAATTTTCCTTGTGACTATTGAAGGATTGTATTGCAATTTGTTTGTGAGGAAAATGTATGACATCTAAGAAAGCACCTATTTTTGAAATTTAAAATCAGTGGGACTTTGATATATAGATGAACTAAGGCTGTGTAGCAAGTAGTCAGTGTTTCATATTAATTGCTGTGGAAAAGTTCATGAAAATATATTTTTCCCATTAAAGACAATGGGGGTTAGAATTTCAAAATGGAGCTCGGTACTGTAAAATTCAAGGTTCCATGCTTCTGATGGAAACTGTGGCTTTTGTGTGGCATCTGCTGATTGGCTGGTGGGGGGGGGGGGGGGGGGGGGTCAGAAGATGCCAGTCAGGACCCTGTCATTATAGCAAAGGTTTTGGTGACAATTTTGTTCATTTGGGGGTTGAAACTGGTGAGGGAAAGCTGCTATAGAGAAAGCTGGAAGGTTCGAGGAATTTTCTTAGTCTGGGTAGTTTTTAAGTGACTGGAATAAGGATTATTAATTTCTAAATATTGCTGGTAATACTGGAGACAGTTGCTAGAATTTTGTGAGTACTAAGGGATATTTTACTGAATCAGGTTGGTTCTTTGGGAAGCCTGAGAGGGGTATAGAATGGATAAGAAGCCTGGTTCTTTTTTCAAATATTTTTTATTTATAAAACATAAAAGAACATAAGCCAAATTTAGAAGAAAATAAAACAAGAAGTAATTGAACAAAGAAAATATATATCATCTCTTCCTTAGACCTGATATTGGAGGGCATAGCTAAAAGGATTCAAATTTTCTTTTGCTGTGTTAGGGAAAAAGGGGTTTAGAATCCCAGGAGCAAAGCAGGGCTGTGCAGGCTTCTTAAGGGGTTTAGGGCCCTTTAACAAAGAAGTGGTAGTGCTACTCCCGCTAGGGACTACCACTGGGCTACCACAGGAGTCTGGTAGTAATTCCTACCACCAGCGTATGCCATTTCTGATGGGTTAGTGGGAGCCCTTACCGTCACCTAAATAGGTGGCGGTAAGGACTCCCTCTAGAAATGGCTGCATGCCAATCCCTGTTATTAGCGCAGGGCCATTTCATTTTTCAGACCGAAAACAACCTTTTACCCGATGCAGTAAAAGGGGACCTTGGTACAGGGCAAATCCATACTCTGATGCCACCACAGGCCCCCTTTTACTGCAGTTGGTAAAAGGGACCCTTAAATAGCCAAGCGTCTGAGGCTATAATCTAAGATCAAAACTGTTAAGCAGGTAGGTCGGACAGGGAAAAGTGACAGGCCTTGTTAAGAACACCAAAGTGGGTATCAGATAGGACTCTGGCTTAAGTTTTAATTTCGTAATAGATATTTCACTTAGGTTCTTGCCTTGAAGAGGACACACACAGTCTGCACACAGAGAGAGTCAGTTTCTGTTTTTGATTTGCTTAAAGATAGGCCAGGTAGGAACTCACAAGAAGCCGAGGCTGGAGATCCTGGTTGCTGCCCTAGTTCCAGTTCCTGATGCTAATGCAGTGTCCCTGCCTGGAAGTGAGGATGCCGGCCAATAACAAACAAGCGCTGGGAAGAAGATACATTTCTTTTTTTCGTGTGTACACATTTTCCCCTTGTTTTCTTTTGAATCTATTTTCGTTTTTGGGACATTGGTTTCACAGCTAAGTACTCAAGCTTGTGTTTATTGGGATATTTTCGCACTAAAAGAGTAGACACACTTACTGGGGAAGGCAGGAACTCATGTTGTTTTCTGTCTTCATCCTCGATGATCTACAAAGACCAAAATAAGAAAAGGGGATTCAGATACAAAGCATCACATTCTTGACAGCTAAGTGTTGTGGTTTAAAAACGGGTAAAGAAAGTTACAGTAGTAATATGATTACATATGCATTACCAAGGTTTCCTACTGGGAAAAAGAATTATAGTGAAGCATTTTAAATTTTAGCCATTAAAATTTTACAGAGCTGTCAAATTTATTTCAGTGTATATGGTTTTAATTTGTCAAGCACTTTATAGCTGCTAGCAGTTTTTAAACAGAACTTGCCATTTTTAATAACCTTTTCTGCAATAAACTTTAAACTATTTATTCAAAGCACCTGAATAAAGTCTGTTGTTCAGTGCCTGTTGGGGTCATCACATACTCAGGGCAGGGGCTGAAGCATTTTTCTGTCCCACGCTGGTCTCGCACTTGCCTCCTCTCCAGTTTTCATCGTGCCGTGCACTGCACGCTCATTTTAATGAAACTGAGCATGCTCAGTTTCATTAAAATGAGAGCATGCACGGCACGACTGGAAACTGGAGAGGAGGCAAGTTTGAGACCAGCGCAGGACAGAAAAATGCTTCAGCTGGAGTGGTTGGGGTCAGGGACCCCACCAGCCAAACCAGGGGCCCCAGAGCCAATTTTTTTTGGGGGGCCAGACCCTCCATGGCCTCCTATAGCTATGCCACTGACTCAGGGCATTTATAGTACACAGGGGTCCTTTTACTAAGGTGCGCTGAAAAATGGCTGCGGTAGTGTAGACGCATGTTTTGGGCGCACACAGAATTATTTTTTAACGCACCTACAAAAAATGCCTTTTTTTGCTGAAAATGGATGTGCAGCAAAATGAAAATTGCTGCGCATCCATTTTGGGTCTGAGACCTTACTGCCACCCATTGAGTTAGCGGTAAGGTCTCACACGGTAACTGGGCGGTAATGGTCTATGCGCGTCAAATTCCACTTGACATACGTAGCTGCCGCGTGCAGAAAGTAAAAATATTTTTCAGATGTGCTTAGCGGACACGTGCCAAAATTGAAATTACCACAAGGTCCACGCAGTAACCGAGCAGTAACTCCAATTTGGAGCACATTGGGCACGCATAGGCACCTATGCATCTTAGTAAAAGGGCCCCACAGTTATTTAAGATGTCTCTAACAGATTAAAATGGAAGTATACTCTGACTCAGGGAAACTAACTTACCTTGATCACTGTGATCAACAGCAGCATTAGCTGTTACACAATAACAGATTAACGCTGAAGCTGGGTGGCATTACATATGATACAGACTCAAGTGCTAACTGTCACAATCGGCCCAGGTCATACCCGGGTCTTGCTCCCTACCCATGTTAAGCAGCTAGCACATTTTACTTCCTGCACTGCTAGTTTTGATGTTTGATAGATATTAACGTGGGTCAATGCTAACATCTAATGCATGGTAAAACCAAGGATAATTACTTAATGAAGCTTACTAAAAAAAAGTCTGAGTAATGTTGCCATTCTGTTATCAAATTTAATCCCTGTGTTTCCACATCAAAATATGTATTCTTTCTTTGTGGGCATATTTGGTTTTTATTTTTTAAACAAGTTTCCCAAGAGAACTTTGATCAGTCAACATTAATATTATCATGAAATTATTTGTGAGGGAATATTTCTTATTTACTGTTATCAATATAAATCAAACAAAATAAAACATGGAAAAGAAAATAAGATGATACCTTTTTTATTGGACATAACTTAATACATTTTTGATTAGCTTTCGAAGGTTGCCCTTCTTCGTCAGATCGGAAATAAGCAAATGTGCTTATTTACTGGCAATCCCAAAAGAAAAAACTTAAGATCCCATACCATATTTAATGACATTTTGCCTTAGAATTTCTTTTGATAAATCCACCAGATATGAGCCATCATGCTCTGTCTTTCAAACTCTTATTGTTAGTTTATTTTAAACTCCAAATTCAGAACACACTTCAACTAACTGTGACAATAGACGGTTGTCACAGTTTGTTGAAGTTCTGGACCCTTAATAACTGAAATGTAAAAATCACTTTCTGTAATTTGGAAAATAAATACATAAATTTAGCAATTAGAACCCTTCAAGTGTACATTCTAAACATCTTAGGTGTTCATGCTCTAATTAGAGTTGTCATCATCTTTGGGAACACCAATCTTAGCCAAATAATCTCGGCCATTAGGACTCACTATCTGGTTACCACAGAGTTAATACAGGAGCCCTTATCTCCTCCTAAATAGGAGGCAATAAGTGCTCCTATACAAATTTTTTTAAACGGTCAAATGCTAATGGTGATATTAGTGCAAAGTCATAAATGAAATACAGAAAAGGCTTTTCACAACTGTAGAAGAAATGGTCTTAGGGCCAGATTCTATGTATGGTACCTAAAATATCTGCATGGTAAAGATTTCTGCCTAAGAGTATTCTATAATCAAAAATTGGAAAAATGGCACCACTCCAACCTGATTTTTTGAAGCATACACAACTAGATGATGGATGGAGCAAAACCAGCTGTGTGTACAATTAAATAATAAATGAGGGAGTGTCTCATACTGTCACTAAAGCACCATTGCAGTGTGCTATATCAAAGCATACGTTTGTGTGACGTTTTTTAATCATAGACAACCTCCAACCTCCGATAGTGCACAACTTTGCTTGATAAGTGCCCTTTAAAATCTTAATACATTCTAATATTTAGTGTCCCAGTGAAATAATCCAAAAACTTTTTTTTGTTTTTTTGTTATTTTCTAAGCACTATCGATATACATAAAGCTTAAACATACATGCAGGAAAACCAACTTATCTTGATATTTGAAGTTCTGAAATCATGCTGTGGTTTAAACATCCTGCATTTTCCAAATGTCATTAGTCAGCATACGGTTCTAGTCACGGTATATGCCAAGTCCCGACAGGACCCTGTTTCACTTTCCAACGCTTTGTCAAGGGACAACTTTACACATACCTGCTGAAACATACAAAATATTTTAGTGCAATCATTATAGAGGAAATACTTGGCGTTTGGACTCACTTCATCAGCAACTGGTACCAGCAGAGAACCAACAAAAATGGCGCCGGCGTGATTTTAAAATCTCAAGGGTCCGCCCACTAGCAGATTACATCATTATCAGCTGTAACCAATCATAGGAAACAATTCCAGTGGAGATATGTGTTTAAACCATACGGTTCTAGAGTATCAAGACGATAAATCCACTGGGTCTCTTTCTGCAAAAGTAGCCTGTCAATGTTCCCTCCACGGACATTGGGTACAATACAATCGATGACCATGCATCATAGAGATTCGCTGGAATGTTGTTTGTCTTGGCAATGTTGTACAAGCGAAGCCCCAGTACTGTGTCCCGCTATCCTAGACCTGTGTTCCACCATCCTTGCATTCAGAGATCTATTCGATTTACCAATATAAATTTTCTGGCAAGGACAAATGATATAATATATGACATGAGGTGTCCGACATGTAGTGCGATGTTTAAGATGATAGGTCTGGCCATTATGTCGAAGAATAGTAGTTTCTATTGTCAGAGCACAGGTCTTGCAGCCTGTTTTATTACATTTAAAATGGCCGCCTGTCATAGTACTTCCAATTGCTTCCATATGCGTGAAATCGGTCGGACTAAGAATTTCACTTAGATTACGTGCCCGAGAAAAAGCTGTAAGCATGCGATATTTGGCAAAAACCGGGTGAACTCTTACTATGTCCCAATGTCTTTTAATTATCTTCGCAGCCCACTCGCTGCCAGGGACATACCGCATGATAAAGGTCATGATCTGATCGTCAGAGGTTTCTTGTTTGTTACCTTGTAAGAGGAGCTCTCTGTTGTATTTTGCCCTAGTGTAGGCTTGTCGGAGAAGCCGCTTGGGATAATTCCGATATAGCATTTTAGCCCCAAAGGAGTGCGCTTGTTGTTGAAAGTCATTATCATCAGTGCAAATTCTTCTGAAGTGGAGAAACTGGGAAAAAGGTAAGCTGTCACGCACCTGCTTAGCTTGCTGCTTTTTTTGTCTGACATACACCTTCACCACATGTGTGGCTCCATGAGTATTCTATAAGCAGCACCTAGATTTAGGCTTGTCATATAGAATACACTTAGGCGCGAATCCTAGCACCTAAAACTATGCCCATCCATTTACGCCAATGAAAATGTGGCCTAGATCCCTGCACATAGATTTACATGCACTGGGCCGTATTCTATAAATACATTTATTTATTTAGATTTTGCTCACACCTTTTTCAGTAGTAGCTCAAGGTGAGGTACATTCTGGTACTCTGGATATTTCTCTATCCCAGGACGGCTCATAATCTAAGTTTGTACCTGAGGCAATGGAAGGTTAAGTGACTTGCCCAAGATCACAAGGAGCAACAGTGGGATTTGAACTGGTCACCTCTGGTTTGCAAGATCGGTGCTCTAACCACTAGACCATTCCTCCACTCCATGTGTAAATTTTGGAAACACTCATTTTACCACCCACAGTCACACCCCTTTTGTACTATACACATGAGAATTTAGGCACAGTTTATTACAGAATACGTTTAGTGAGCTGTACAAGTAAATCCAAATGATTGCCAATTGGTGCTCATTATTGCTTGTTAAGTGCTGTTATCAATGCTGATTAGCTTGTTAAGCCCATTAAGTTACATGTGTTGTTATAGAATACGCCTAGATTTTGGTGCGTATCTCTAGGCATGCTATATAGAATTTGGGGGTTAGTGCACGGGACAACCCCATATAAAGGCACACTAAGTCCATTTCTTAGCTTAGTACAAGAGCCCCTTAGCTTGTGCAGATTCATTTTTCAGGCTACAGAATTTCATCAAGTACAATGTGCTGCTTTTATGTGTACAGATTCAAAAATAGTTTCAAATTCTAATAGACTACGTTGAACAGAAAATCTGCATTGTTTGTGTGTACTAGAATGCTAGTTCTAAGCTATAGAATTCTTAGGGATAGATAATAATTATGTGAAATGCCCATAATTTGTAGGTATGATCTATGATCTTCCATCTATGCTGACAGTTGAACATATGAGCTCAGTCCAGAAGGCTTTATCTTGAACTGGGTTTTCCAGCCTGAGCAGATAACTATAATGATCCATGAACACAATTTTGCTCAAAGAAAGAATGAATAAAACTATTTCTTGTTAAATTGCAGTACACTAGATCTCATTTTTTAGTGTCTGTAATCTTGAAAATTAGCTCACACTAAACATCTGTGCAGTTTTTGCTTTGTTTCAATTGCACTTTCATGTGATAATTACTGTCAGGGAGCTGCTGGTATAATGCTGAAACACTACCTGTAATTATTCTCACATATCTACAATTAAAGCTCTAAGCACAAAAATGTTTGATATTCGCTAAGACTGCAGAACAAAGCCACAGGAGGAAATCTGGAAGGTGTCTGAATACATTGCAACATTCCTCTATGTAAATGTTAACTTTTTATTAATTCTAAAGTGTAAATTAATATTTGTCATACATTCCCCTTACATTTCAAATTACAAATGTCATACTTCCAAATGGAAAAAAATGTTGAAAATCGTCATCAAGCAAAGAGGAATCACTAGGAGGTCTTTTACCAAGCTGTGCCTCATGCACCAAAAAATGGAGTTTCCTGGGATGCACTCAGGCATCCTGTGGTAATTTTGAGATGTGTGCACTCTGACTGCACGCTAAAAATATGTCCTTTTTTATTTGAGGGGTGTGTCGGGGCAAAGTGTGGGTGTTCCTGTGCTAATTAGATATCACATTACCAGACACTAACTGGTTAGTGTACAGATACTGTGGGGCCCTTTTACTAAGCCCCGTAGGTGCCTATCCAGCTTATAATCGAACGAGAAAAACGCCCAAGTTCCGACCTAAATCGGGAGATGGACGTTTATCTCACAAAAACGAATAAAGCGGTATAATCGAAAGCCGATTTTTGGGCGTTTTCAACTGCACTCCGTCGCGGATGCGGACAAAGTTTATGGGGGCGTGTCAGAGGTGTGGCGAAGGTGGAACTGGGGCGTGGTTATCTGCCGAACAGAGATGGGCGCATTTCACAGATAATGGGACAAAAGTATGCGTTTTTAGCTAGAATTTAGGGCACTTTTCCTGGACCCTGTTTTTTCACGAATAAGGCCCCAAAAAGTGCCCTAAATGACCAGATGACCACTGGAGGGAATCGGGGATGACCTCCCCTGACTCCCCCAGTGGTCACTAACCCCCTCCCACCTCAAAAAATGATGTTTCACAACTTTTTATTTTGACCCTCAAATGTCATACCCACCTCCCTGGCAGCAGTATGTAGGTCCCTGGAGCAGTTGTTAGGGGGTGCAGTGGACTTCAGGCAGGTGGACCCAGGCCCATCCCCCCCCCCTACCTGTTACAATTGTGCTGCTTAATGCTTAGTCGTCCAACCCCCCCCCCCGAACCCACTGTACCTACATGTAGGTGCCCCCCTTCACTCCTTAGGGCTATAGTAATGGTGTAGACTTGTGGGCAGTGGGTTTTGAGGGGGATTTGGGGGGCTCTACACACAAGGGAAGGGTGCTATGCACCTGGGAGCTCTTTTACCTTTTGTTCTGTTTTTGTAAAAGTGCCCCCTAGGGTGCCTGGTTGGTGTCCTGGCATGTTAGGGGGACCAGTGCACTACGACTCCTGGCCCCTCCCACGAACAAATGCCTTGGATTTATTCGTTTTTGAGCTGGGCGATTTCATTGTCCATTATCGCTGAAAAGCAAAAACGCCCAGCTCACAACTTGGCGAATAAAACATGGACGTCTAATTTTTTCGAAAATACGCTTGGGTCCGCCCCTTCACGGACCTGTTCTCAGAGATAAACGCCCATGGAGATAGGCGTTTCTGTTAGATTATGCCCCTCCATGTGTGTCCAATGTGTGTCAATTTTGAGTTACCATCCAGCTACTGCATGGTCCTTGTGCTAATTTCATTTTTGATGCACGTCCACTACACGCACTGGAAAATATTGGGGTTCTTTTACTAAGGTGCACCGAAAAATGGGCTGTGCTAGTATAGGTGCGTGTTTTGGGCGCTCACAGATCCATTTTTCAGCGCGCCTGTAAAAAAGACCTTTTTTAAAATTTTTGCTGAAAATGGACCTGCGTCAAAATAAAAATTGGCGCACATCCATTTTGGGTCTGAGACCTTACTGTCAGCCATTGACTTAGTGGTAAGGTCTCAAGTGGTAACTGTGTGGTAATCACCTACACGTGTAGAATGACAATTACTGCCTGATTTCTGTGAAATTCCCCAAAAAATAAATTACCACCTGGCCCTTGTGGGAGCCAGGCAGCACCTCCAAATTGACGAACGTAGGTTGCACGTATGCGCCTACGCGGCCTAGTAAAAGGGCCCCAAAATAGGTGTTGTAAGTGTTCACATAGCATATTGCCATTAATACAAAAAGATAGAACGTAGGCAATTTTCCTCCAGATTCTATATCACGCCTAGAGATCCGCTCCAAAATCCAAGCATATATGTATGTAATTATTTTAATAAATATTGGAAAAAAAAGAAATAGCATTAGATTTTTATTTTTAACACAGATGGGGCATGTCTGGGGGTAAAGAGTGGGCATTTCTGAGCTAATCAGTTAGTGCATCTAGATTACAACACCTTAATTGATTAGTGCAGGATTAGTGTGTGAGTCCTTACTGCCTCCAAAGTAGGTGGCAGTAAGGGCTCTTGCACTAATATTTTTTTAATGACCATGAATAAGGGTAAAATTAGCATATGGCCACTAATTAAAAGAATGAGAAATCAGCCATTTTCTGCCTGCATTAAAAATGGCCTTAGCACATGGAAAAAACCTGCACAAGGGCGTAGTACGGCCACTTAGCTTAGTAAAACGGCCCCTAAGTGGTAGACAACGGAACATGAAAAATAGTAGTCTATGGCAAATGTCTAACACATAAAAACTATACCACAGAGACATAATAAAACAAAATGCAAACATCAAACATTACACAGAACAATAACAACTGCATATAAATAAAAGGTGGTATCCCACTAAAACATCTGAAAAACTGAGTAAAAAGATACATTTTGACTTTCTTATACATGGAAATCAAGTCAGCCTCTAAACGAAGAGCAGAAGACAGGATATTTCACAACTCTGACCCAGCAAATGAAAAGGACTGAGAAGAGACAAAGATCCTGTCAAGCTCTCACCAAATGGAACTGTCAAAAAAGTCCCTGAGATTCAGAAAGCACATTACACACAGGCTGTTTAAAGACCAAACAGACTTCACTGAAAGTGGCCTCATGTCATGTAACAATTTAAACAGTAAGGTCAATAGCTTAAAACATAACAGGTGCAGAGATGGGGAAACCAATAAGGGCAAACAAACTGGAAATAATGAGATCAATACAGTACACTTTTATCCAGTCAACATGTGCACTGTAGAATTCTGTAACAGGTATAATGCCTGCAAGATCACAATAGGCAGGCCATATTACGATGAGTGCACGCTTAATCCCATGGTAGAAAACAATTTTCTATTTTCTACCATGGGGGGTGTTCCCGGTGGTAATCAACAGTTGGCGTGCTGCATGATTACAGCCTGAGCAGCACATGAGCCCTTACTGCTAGATCAATGGGTGGCAGTAAGGGCTCAGGCTGTAAACAGGCATGCTCTACTTTTTAATTTATATTAATCAAAGAACAGAGGCACTTGTATATCCAGGAACTTCTACAATTTCTTTGTATTCAAGATTTGAAGGACCTCAGCATGGGTATTTGATTGGCTAGTGTTAGGTGGATCAGAGCTAAGGAGTAGATTGCTAGATTATGGTATGTAGGTGTTGGATAAGTGTAGCTGATTTACTCACAGTTAGATGTTTAGAAGTGTTGCCTCAGGGCAATGAGTTTCCATGATTCTGAGGGCTGTGTTCGTGGTTGGAGGTAGGAGTAAACAGGGTTCAGGTGCGCTGTCTGGGTCACTGAGGCTCCAGCAGCTCTGGGGCTGTGTCAGTGGTTGGAGATAGGAGCTGGGGAAGGAGGCAAGAACCTCGGGTTGCGCTGCCATGCATCGGATCCCGGGCAGATGGCACCTGGTATTCACTGCTGGAATGGGAAGGGGGTGTGGACCTATGTATGTGTGTGTGTGTGTGTGTGTGTGGGGGGGGGGGGTTCCAAATAACTGACAAGAATCCAAAAGACTAAAACAGATTTTATTCTGCATATCCCAAGCATAAGCAGTGAATTTTCCCAAATCCATCTTAATAATGGCTTATGGTCTTTTGTTTTTGGAACTTGTCCAAACCTTTGTAAACCCTGCTAAGCTAACTGCTTTTACTATATTCTCTGGCAATGAATTCCATAATTATATTTCTTCACTCAACATAATTATATGTTGAATGAAGAAATATTTTTCTCCAGTTTATTTTAAATTAGTAGCTTCATTGTGTGCTCCCTAGATCTTGTATTATTGGAAAGAGTAAACAAGTAATTCATGTTTATAGTTTATTTTGATTTGCTAGACCACTCTTGCTGCTACAGCAGTACAGAGCAGTGTATAGGCTACAAACTGAAACAGGAAAGGAACTCCAGTTAAGGATACTAAAGCTCAACAATCACACAATAAAGGTTAGACAGATAAGAGTGGATAACAGTAAAGGAAGGTCTCTAGCTGATGAATTCAAGCCATCTAATCAGTCTAACTGTGAAAGCCTGTTTAAAAAGTCCGGTCTTCAGGTTGGCCTTGAATATTTTAAAGCAAGATTCACTATGAAGGAGAAGTGGGAGTTTGTTCCATAAATGTGGTGAAAGAAAGCAGAATGCTCTGTGCGTAGCAGATTCATAGTGGGCAGCAGTGACGTTCCTAGGGGGGCGGACACCCGGGGCGGCACCCCGCCCCCCCGGGTGCAGCGCGGACCCCCCTGGGTGCAGCACCCCCCGATGCAGCGTGGAAACCCCCCCCGGGTGCACGCCGCTGGGGGGGGTGCCGCAGCGCGCGCCTGCTCAGAGTTCCCTGACTTCGCGCGTTCGCTGGAGCTCCCTCTGACCCGGAACAGGAAGTAACCTGTTCCAGGGCAGAGGGAGCTGCGGCTAAAGCGCGAAGTCAGTGAACTCAGAGCAGGCGCGCGCCGCGTCACCCCCCAGCGGCGTGCACCTGGGGCGGACCGTCCCCACCGCCCCCCCTTGGTATGCCACTGGTGGGCAGTCTTGGGACTGGGAAGGACAAAGACATTGAGAGAGCGAAGACTGCAAGCAGGTGAGTAAGGAATGGTGAGGCAGGTGAGATAATCTGAAATGACAAAGTGAAGCACTTTGAAGGTTAAGGTTGCTAATTTAAAGATTACATGCAGGTCAATAAGTAACCAGTGATGTTGTTTTAACGGAGGAGTGATGTGATCCAAGCAGATGACATGACACAACAGTCTGATAGCCTGCATGAACAACATTACAGTAGTTGAGATGTGAGCTGAAGAAGAAAAGAATGAGAGCATGAAAATCATAGTGGTTGAAAAGATGGTGAACAACACGAAGCTGGCAAAAAAGAAAGAAAGAAACTTTAGACGGGTGTGATATTTGGAGCTTAAAGTAGAGAGAGGAGTCCCAAATAATCCCATGATAATGGAAAATTTGCAACTTGAGCAGAGACTCTAGTGAAGAGTGAAGATGAGGTGGGGGGGGGGGGAGTGTTTAGAGAACTTGAAAACCAACACGCGACAATTTTGTCAGGACTGAAAACCAGATGGTGATCAATCAGCCATTGGGCAACTGAGTCTAGACAGGTTTGGAGAGCGGGGCAATTGAGGGGGGAAGAGTAGATTGGGTGTGGGCTGAGCAGAGGATTTCTGAGCCGGTTTGGTTTGTTGGCAGAAGCTGCCAGTGATTTAAAATCCTTTCTGAATCTATAATTCATCTATCTAAATTTACACAAAAGAAACAAAAAATGCTGTTGTGTACTAGGGTGTGTCCTCTTTAAAACTTTCTGTCTGTTATCCTATTGCATAACAACTGCAATTTGTGCTCTTATTTGTGCTGAGTACTTTTTCTTTTTCTCTGAAACTGTGATTCCTGTGTTTGGGGGCTGGGCTGCCTGGAAGGAGTTCTCTGGGGCAGGGTTTAGCTCCTGAGACAAGTGTGCTGAGTAACGTACCTTATGTGCTTATGTGCATCTGCATAATAATAGTCACTCTTCTCTGTACCTTAGTAAAGACACTGAGGAAATTTCCCGTCAGTCTATAAACTCCATGCACGGCCCAACTTCGGCCCAAGTTTCGATCTCTGCATCAGGGTCCGTGACACCATTCGACTGGTATATTTAATGCTGCATTGAATATAACAGTCGAATGGTGTCACGGAACCTGATGCTGGAAAGATAAGTACACCCCATAACACTAACAGACAATTGTATTGTGTTTTGGGGGGGACTTTAATATCAAGGAGGTTTTTGAGCCTATGATGAATGGATGGTGCTCCCTTAAGTTGAATAAAGGTTCAACAAAGGAGTATCCTATCGTCAATTGAGGCTTTTCCTCCATATATATATAGAAATTACACCTACACTACAACAAGTGAACAGATATCATTATTTTGGGTTGATGTGAAAAACTAACCCATTTGGAGAAATTGCCCTGAGCAATAAAGACATGAAAGAAGCAGCAATGAAGATTCAGAAACAATTTCTATGAAATCTTATGATAATTTCTATGATTGCTAATACTAATAGTTATTGCCGATGAAAGCAGACACTGAGCCTTTGGTTTAACACCCACTACAATTCCTGGTTAATTACCAGCTAGCTAAACTCAGATGTAAATGTGATCACAGAACTTGACCTTATGAGCTGTAGATGGCAGTGCAGTCTTCTCTTTTGATGATCATGGGATGAGCACCAGTCATATTTTTCAAACACTGATAGCATAGTGGAGGGCGACTGGTTGCGGGTAATTATTGATAGAAGCAGGACAATCATATATGAGCCTTCTATGTCAGCCTCAGGTATCACAAAATAGTGAGTAATACCCCTTTTTCAAGATTATCTTGACTCTTCCCAGCTCCATAGTAATTGAGTCACTGAACATTATGTTCCTGGCTCAAACCAGTAGGGCCACAATCATTGGCCTTATCTGATGCAAGACAGTGAAAGTCATTGACAGAGAAAATCTGTGTGACATCACAGGTCTGCACCACAAGCTTAGTCAGAATAAATTCTGTGATACACATTTGTGACAGGGGCTATATATTTTATAGGTAGATCTTGGGAAAGCTATTTCTTATCATTGGGGCTCAGTGGCATTACTACTTCTTGGGATTCTGCTAGGTATTTGTGACCTGGCTTGGTCACTGTTGGAAGTAGGAAACTGGCTAGATGGCCTTTTGGTCTGACCCAGTATGGTAATACTTATGTTCTTATGTTTTAAGAAGATGTAAAATCAATGCAAGCAATTGTAAGTGGTAGTAGATGAGATACCACTAAAGGCAAGTGCATAACACAAAAGGGTGAGATTAACGTAGGAAAGGTAAAAAAAAGTCAAGTGAAGAGGAAGACAAATGTCAAAAGAAAGACGGTGAGGTAGAGAATTTGGCAGATGAGTTTATGCAAAGATGGATACATATGCTGGGTTTCATTGGACTATCACTGACTTGTACTTCATACTCCTAAACAGGATCATTATGAACACTTCACCTTTTTTTTCTTAGCTCCGAGGCTGTGGAATGAACTCCCACCCTCAATCGGCAGTGAATCATCTTACAAGAAATTCAGGCTAAATAGAGAATGACACAGGGACAGAAACCCACGGTAATCTGTGGCAAACTATGGTAAATCCGCATTAAACATTTTTGTCAAGGTTTACTGAGGGTGTGGGAGCAAAACTTTTTACCGCACCCTGGCAGCGGTAAAAACTTTGTTCCTGTGGTAAAAAATAAAAACTGTGATTACCCCGGGTCCAGCGTCTCCTCTCTCCCTCTTTCCTTTGTTCCTCCCTCTCTTATCTTCCTCCCCATCGTGACACTAAGGAGATTCTTCATAGGCCTGCTCTGGGGCCTTCTCTCCTCTGGTGACTCCCACCTTCTGATGCAACTTCCTGTTTCACAAAATGAAAAGTTACAGCAGAAGGCAGGAGCTGGAGGAGGGAAAGCCCTGGAGCAGGCCTATTGGGAATCTCTGTAGCGTCCGTCGCAAAGGGGATGAAAGTCAGGGAGGGAAGAACAAAAGAGGGAGAAGGCACAGAATATAGGCTCTTTTTTTCTTTTTTCAAAAGTCAAGAGTACTCTGTTTGCAACGGAAGATGCCTTAGAAAAATGGAAGCAGAGTTTGGGTGAGCATAACAGGCTTAGCTGTAAGAGAGAATGATTGTGAGATTGTTTCTGACTACCATTTAGAGCATGGCATGTGGGTAATAACACTCTCTATAGAAAGGTAAATAATGTTGGCTGTAGAGGTCAAGCTGTAAAATTATGGTAATCAGTACTAAAGTAGAAATCTATTTTCTGCATCACTTTCATGAAGGATTTGTTTTCGTTGTGAACATTACAAATATATCACAAGGAACAAAAAAAAATCCCATTAAATCTACAATTTAATATAGAGCTTTTATTTACCACCTGTTCCCCTCTCTTTCTGAACTCATTTTATTAGAAACATCATGCCATTTAATACTTTTAAAGTTGCTTCGTCTATAAAACATGAAAATTTAATATGAACAGTACTGAAGTTTTCCTCCCCTGTTCAGTATTCTCCTTCCTTCTTCTCCCCCCCCCCCCCGAAGAAATTCTTTAATGCATCATTCAACAATATCTCTGAACCATTCTTTCAGGCAGAGAGACTTCTCTCTCTGTCTAAAAAAATGGGTCAGAAATATTGTACAGTTGTACAGAATATTGTTTCTTTTTATACTTTAATTAAATGATTTAAAAATAAAACCCAAACTTTTCGAGGCTTCTGCGGATGGATCAGACAGAACTCTTGGGGACCGAGTGGAGATGGGGACAGAGCTCATGGGGGTGGGACTGGGACAGAGCTCATGGGGATGGGGATGGGGAGGGGTACGGGGACAAACTTTGTCCCTACGTCATTCTCTAGGGCTAGATTCAATAAACAGTGCTCGATGCTATTTTATAATGAGCACCCATTTTGGAGTTAGTATTGAGTACCAATTTCAGTGCCCAAATTGTAGTGCCAGGACTTGTGCCTGCTGAAACCAGGTGTAATTTTCAGCACCCCATTTGGTGGGTCATGCCCCCTTTTACTGCACACTATGGGATTTAGGTGCACATTGTTATAGAATAGTGTATAGCAAGATGCAGGGCCACTGAGAGGGGAGGCAGGGGGTACAAAATTCCCCGGGCCTCCAAGGGGGGCCCGGCGCCATAGTCCCCGGTCTCACCTATCCGCCCTCGGCTCCGTCGACATCTGCCACCGGGCCGAGCCCCCTGCATTCAAATCACAGTGCCTCACCTCCGTGTGAATGCGCAGCAGTGGCAGATCGCCTCCCTTCGGGCCTTCCCTCCCTGTGTCCTGCCCTCGTCTGATGTAACTTCCATGAGGGCGGGACACAGGGAGGGAAGGCCCGAAGGGAGGTGATCTGCCACTGCTGTGCTTTCACACAGAGGTGAGGTGCTGTGATTTGAATGCAGATGGCCCGGCCTGGTGGCGGACGGAGGGGAGCTGTTGACGGGACCGGGGGGGGGGGGGGGCGGCTGCAGGGGCAGGGCCCTGGGCTCAACCCAGTCTCTCGGCGGCCCTGGCAAGATGCGAATGCAAATTCAAACTGATGCCAATTGGTTCCAATTAGCTCCCAATTATCGGCACTAATTGGCTCATTAGCCAATTTAGTTGGGAGCACATCTTGGATCAGTGCCCTAAATATTGGCCCCAAAGTTTGGGTGTCATATACAGAAACTGGGGGTGATGTCCTGATGAAAGAATTCTCCAGATATTCTAGATCTGACAATATTTCTTGAGTCTTCTTGAGATAATTTAACTGAGAGCAACTTTATTGGTAGTTTTGGGTTGCATTGAACAGAAATTAAAAATTCTTAAGGCACATTTTCCTATAAAATCTGTACCATTTTGTGGTCAAACAGTGTTGTTTCCTGATGTTTACCAGGCCTACTCAAATGAAGTGCAAAACCTTCCTGAAGCTGAGACTTGACTTTAGGTGGGTCTTTTTTCTTGAAATGTCCCTGTAAATGCCTGGTAATACATGGTGGCTATCCTTATTTATTTTTGGACCCATTAGAAAATTATATAGTTTCAAAGGAATGTCTTAACACTGTCTCTTCTAAATTAAAGGCAGCTTCTATGTAGAGGGTTATTTGATTCTATGCAAAGAAATGCAAAGTGATGCACTTAGGGAGTAGAAATCCACGAGAGATGTATGTGTTAGGTGGGGAGAGTCTGATATGTATGGACGGGGAGAGGGATCTTGGGGTGATAGTATCTGAGGATCTGAAGGCGACGAAACAGTGTGACAAGGCGGTGGCCGTAGCTAGAACGTTGCTAGGCTGTATAGAGAGAGGTGTGACCAGCAGAAGAAAGGAGGTGTTGATGCCCCTGTATAAGTCATTGGTGAGGTCCCGCCTGGAGTTTTGTGTTCAGTTTTGGAGGCCGTATCTTGCTAAGGATGTAAAAATAATTGAAGCGGTGCAAAGAAAAGCTACGAGAATGGTATGGGATTTGCGTTACAAGACGTATGAGAAAATGTTCCACTCAATGTGGAAACTCGAAAGAGTAAAACCTTTCTTCCCAAGGGAAATATTCCGCAGCCTAGTACAATCAATAGTGCTAAGCCACCTAGACTACTGCAATGCTATCTATGCAGGATGCAAAGGACAAATCATTAAGAAACTCCAAACGGCTCAAAACACAGCAGCCAGACTCATATATGGAAAAACGAAATACGAAAGCGCCAAACCCCTAAGAGAAAAACTACACTGGCTCCCAGTAAAAGAACAAATTGCGTTCAAAGTTTGCACCGTACTGGGAAAGACCAAAGGTCCATCGAGCCCAGCATCCTGTTTCCAACAGTGGCCAATCCAGGTCACAAATACCCAGCAAGATCCCAAAAATATACAAAAACATTTTATACTGCTTATCCCAGAAATAGTGGATTTTCCCCAAGTCCATTTAATAACGGTTTATGGACTTTTCCTTTAGGAAGCTGTCCAAATCATGTTTAAATGGCCGCTGACCAGTTAAATAGCTTGTTTGCAGCTCAGCATGACTTAACCCGTTATCTCTGCTAAATATTCACGGTTAGCACCTACATAAGTACATAAGTATTGCCATACTGGGAAAGACCAAAGGTCCATCAAGCCCAGCATCCTGTTTCCAACAGTGGCCAATCCAGGTCACCAATACCTGGCAGATCCCAAAAAAGTACCAAACATTTTATATTGTGTTTGTTGCTCCTATTTACATCATGCTTAGTACTTGACAGTATTAATTTGCAATCTTTTGTTTGATTTTTATTTTTATTTAAGGACACGTGGAGGAGCATAATCGAACGCGAATGCCCATCTCCATGGGCGTCTATGTCTGAGAACAGGTACGTGAAGGGGCGGGACAGACCGTATTTTCGGGAAAAAATTGGCGTCTATTTTTTTTTTTTCGATAATATGGTTTGTGCCCAGCAAATGCATCGGATTTGTGTGAATTTGAGCTTGGCGGTTTCATTTTTCAGCGATAATGGAAACCGAATGCACCCAGCTCAAAAACGAACAAATCCAAGGCATTGGGTTGTGGGAGGGGCCAGGACACCAACCGGGCACCCTAGGGGGCACTTGTAACAATTTTAAAAAAAAGTTAAATACCTCCCAAGTTCATAGCTCCCTTCCCTTGGGTGCTGAGCCCCTCAAATCCCCCCCAAAACCCACTGCCCACAACTCTACACCATTACCATAGCCCTTATGGCTGAAGGGGGGCACTTACATGTGGGTACAGTGGGTTTTGGGGGCGGTTTGGAGGGCTCCCATTTACCACCACAAGTGTAACAGGTAGGGGGGGATGGGCCTGAGTCCACCTGCCTGAAGTCCACTGCACCCACTAACAACTGCTCCAGGGACCTGCATACTACTGTGATGGAGCTGGGTATGACATTTGAGGCTGGCATATAGGCTGGGAAAAAAAAGTTGTTAAAATTGTTTTTTTTTATGGTTGGAGGGGGTTAGTGACCACTGAGGGAGTCAGGGGTGGTCATCCCCGATTCCCTCCGGTGGTCATCTGGTGATTTAGGACACTTTTTTTTGGACTTGTTTGTGAAAAAAAGGGTCCAAAAAATGACCCAAATTTACACTAAAAACGTCTTTTTTTTTTCCCATTATCGGCCGAAGGCGCCCATCTCTCCCAGTCCCTCCTTCACCACGCCTCCAACACGCCCCCATCAACTTTGCCCGTTTCCGTGACAGATTGCAGTTGCAGATGCCCAAAATTGGCTTTCGATTATACCAATTTGGGCGCCTTTGCGAGATGGGCGCCCATCTCCCGATTTGGGTTGAAATATGGGCACCCATCACTTTTGAAAATAAGGCTGCTGATCTACCACAGTCTCATTTACAACCTCACTATCAGGATACCCTATCTTCCCTGTTTTGGTGATATCTTTGAAAGATACCTTATCCCGAACCATGCGCTTTTGAGCGACTGTTGGCCTTCCCCCCATTTCTAGTTTAAAAGCTGCTCTATCTCCTTTTGAAATGCCGATGCCAGTAGCCTGGTCCCACCCTGGTTAAGTTGGAGCCCATCCTTTCGGAAAAGGCTCCCCCTTCCCCAGAATGTTGCCCAGTTCCTAACAAATCTAAAACTCTCCTCCCTGCACCATCGTCTCATCCACACATTGAGACTCCGGAGCTCTGCCTGTCTCTTGGGCCCTGCGCATGGAACAGGTAACATTTCAGAAAATGCTACCCTAGAGGATCTGGATTTGAGCTTTCTACCTAAGAGCCTAAATTTGGCTTCCAGAACCTCTCTCCCACATTTTCCTATGTCATTGGTATCCACATGTACCAAGACAGCCGACTCCTCCCCACCACTATCTAAAATCCTATCTAGGAGAAGCGTGAGGTCCGCCACCTTTGCACCAGGCAGGCAAGTCACCAGGCGATCCTCACGTCCACCAACCACCCAGCTCTCTATATGCCTAATGATCGGATCACTGACTACAACAGCTGTCCTAACCTTTTCCTCCCGGGCAGCACTTGGAGACATATCCTCAGTGCAAGAGAATAGTACATCCCCTGGTGGGCAGGTCCTGACTACAGGAGTACTTCCTACTTCACCAGGGTGATGCTCTTCTTCTAGGAGACCTCCCTCCTCCAAGGTGGCACAAGGGCTACCAGACTGGAGGTGGGACTTCTCTACAACATCCCTGTAGGTCTCCTTTATGTACCTCTCTGTCTCCCTCAGCTCCACCAAGTCTGCTACTCTAGCCTCAAGAGAACGTACACGGTCCCTGAGAGCTAGGAGCTCTTTGCATCGGGCACACACATATCATATCTCACCAACTGGGAGATAATCATACATGTGACAATCAATGCAAAAGAATGGATAGCATCCCTCTCGCTGCTGGACTGCTGACTCCATCTTAGTGTTTTTGAGTTTTTCAATAATTTAAAACTTGCTACAGTATTAAGGATATTAGCCTAATATAAAAGTGTCTTTTAGTTTATATGGAGGGACAAAATCGAACGAAAACGTCTATCTCCATGGGCGTTTATCTCCAAGAACGGGTCCGTGAAGGGGCGGACCGAACCGTATTTTGGGAAAAAATAGACGTCTATGTTTTATTCGACAATTTGTGAGCTGGGCGTTTTTGTTTTTCAGCGATAATGGAAAATGAAAGCGCCCAGCTCAAAAACGAATAAATCCAAGGCATTTGTTCGTGGGAGGGGCCAGGAGTCATAGTGCACTGGTCCCCCTCACATGCCAGGACACCAACCGGGCACCCTAGGGGGCACTTAAAAAAAAAAAAAAAAAAAAAGGTAAAAGAGCTCCCAGGTGCATAGCACCCTTCCCTTGTGTGTTGAGCCCCCCAAATCCCCCTCAAAACCCACCACCCACAAGTCTACACCATTACTATAGCCTAAGGGGTGAAGGGGGGCACCTACATGTGGGTACAGTGGGTTTGGGGGGCGGTGTGGAGGGCTCCCATTTACCAGCACAAGTGTAACAGGGGGGGGGGGGGATGGGCCTGGGTCTACCTGCCTGACGTCCACTGCACCCCCTAATAACTGCTCCAGTGACCTGCATACTGCTGCCAGGGAGGTGGGTATGACATTTGAGGGTGAACATAAAAAGTTGTGAAACGGCATATTTTTGTGGTGGGAGGGGGTTTGTGACCACTGGGGGAGTCAGGGGAGGTCATCCCCGACTCCCTCCAGTGGTCATCTGGTCATTTAGGGCACTTTTTGGGGCCTTATTCGTAGAAAAACAGGGTCCAGGAAAAGTGCCCTAAATTCTCGCTAAAAACGCATATTTTTTTTCCATTATCGGCGAAAGGCGCCTATCTCTGATCGGCCGATAACCACGCCTCAGTTCCGCCTTCACCACGCCTTTGACACGCCCCCATCAACTTTGTCCGCATCCGCGATGGAGTGCAGTTGAAAACGTCCAAATTCGGCTTTCGATTATACCGCTTTATTCGTTTTTGTGAGATAAACGTCTATCTCCCGATTTGGGTCGCAATATAGGCGTTTTTCTTTTTCAATTATAAGCTGGATAGTATATTGTATGATTTAGTTGGTGTTTCCTTTTTAGATGGTAATGAAATGTATTTAAAACTCTGTAAGAGCACTCCTTGCTTGTTACCCTAATTACAATAACTGATTATAAATGAAGAGTTGTCCTAGGGGTGGGTGGGACGACTAAACTAGATCATGCAGTGCCTGTTAGATTCTATCTGTTAATGCTGTGGTACAAAGTTTTTAAAACTAAGTGGAAAAGACTATGGAGATTAGTTAATAAAATTTGCTTTTTATATTTTTATTTTGCCTAACACTAACCTACAATTCCTTCTTTAAACGCCAATCTTTAAGTTCCAAAAGCACAAAGCAAAATAGCGTTCACTTGAGAAATGTTCTCTTCTCTCGGAACTTCTCAGAAAGAAAGTTCAGTGGGACCTTTCCTCTTTATATAGTTTTGAATCTAAGGGGCCTCTTTTAAACAGGCTCTTTGAAGCTGACTCAGCAACCTATGCAAGTATTCTACTTCCCCGCACCTTAATTAACATTTAATTGAGGTCGCTCAAACACGAGTTTTAATTTTCCGTGTGGTTTGGCAAGTATACCAAAAACCACGTGGACACTGAATCCCATAAACACAATTTTTTTGTGTTGCAATCTGAATATCCCATCAATTTATATTTTTTCCCATTAGTATAAGGGATAACAATTTCTTGAACTTGTAATACATATCCTATATAATAATTCTCACCTCCAACGTTCCATGCTTGGGACCGTGGGTCCCTGGCTGCAAGTGGTCTGCGAGGCAGACACGCAGGTCGTCACTGAAGTCAACACAACTGATTGCAAGGCAAGGGGAGTTTCCCTACTCCTCCTACTGCCTCGGAATCAGCTGTCACCCCCCCCCCCCCCGCGCTATGGCCCCCTCGAAACCCACCCCCTCCCGCAAACCTGTCGATCCCCCCCCCCGTCGGAACGCCGAAAACTGCCGCCGCCGTTGTTGTGCTACCTTCCCTTCCCGTAGGTTGTTCAATCATCTTCTTAGAAAGTTTAACTCCGTGCGTCTGACGTCAGACGCACGGAGTTAAACTTTCTAAGATGATTGAACAACCTACGGGAAGGGAAGGTAGCACAACAACGGTGGCGACGGTGGCGGCAGTTTTCGGCATTCCGGGGTGGGGGGATCAACAGATTCGCGGAGGGGGGGTGGATTCGAGGGGGCCGTAGCACGGGGGGGGGGGGGGAATTGCCTGCCTAAGGCCCGTTTCCTTGCCTACAGAAACGGGCCTTTTTTACTAGTTTACAATTAACACAATGAGTGCACACACCATGTCCATAACCATCTGATCTATTCTGTTGTGTTCTATTTCTGCTTGGACTCAAACGTTCCCCCAAATTAACTCCTCGAGAAAAAGCAAATCTCGGGGTGTTTTTAAACATATGACTTATGAGGAGAGGCTTGCTGACCTGAACATGTATACCATGGAGGAAAGGAGAAACAGGGGTGATATGATACAGACATTCAAATTTTTGAAAGGTATTAATCCACAAATTAACCTTTTCCGTAGATGGGAAGGCGGTAGAACGAGAGGACATGAAATGAGATTGAAGGGGGGCAGACTCAAGAAAAATGTCAGGAAGTATTTTTTCACAGAGAGAGTGGTGGATACTTGGAATGCCTTCCCGCGGGAGATGGTGGATTTGAAAATGGTAACAGAATTCAAAAATGCGTGGGATAAACATAAAGGAATCCTGTTCAGGAGGAATGGATCCTCAGGAGCTTAGCAGAGATTGGGTGGCAGAGGCTAGTGGTTATTTTTATTTATTTTAGTTACATTTGTACCCTGCACTTTCCCACTCATGGCAGGCTCAATGCGGCTTGCATATACAGGTACTTATTTGTACCTGGGGCAATGGAGGGTTAAGTGACTTGCTAAGAGTCACAAGGAGCTGCCTGTGCCTGAAGTGGGAATTGAACTCAGTTCCCCAGGACCAAAGTCCACCACCCTAACCACTAGGCCACTCCTCTACCAGGTTTGGAGGCAGGGCTAGTGCTGGGCAGACTTCTACGGTCTGTGCCCTGAAAATGGCAGATAAAAATCAAGGTCAGGTATACACAAAAAGTAGCACATATGAGTTTATCTTGTTAGGCAGACTGGATGGACCGTGCAGGTCTTTCTCTGCCGTGAACTACTATGTTACTAACCTGCTCATTTTCGAAAGAGAAGGGTGGCCAAAAAGCGACACAAAAGGCACATGGGCGTCCCCGTGAAAGAACGTCAGCCAAATCCAATAATCAAAACCGGGCCATAAGGGCGTCCTCAACGCGAGGACGCCCATCTATGGTCGCCCCCACAGGGGGCGTGTTAGGGGCGGTGTTACATTATGTGCTCCCCCAGCATATAACGGCTTGCGAAATGGTTTCGCATGGGTCGGAACATGGGCGTTTTTAATTAGACCTGAAATAAAAGCGACCAGAGTAAGGGGGAAGTCGTCTTTAGACCCATTAGCGATTTTGTGGAGTTGGAGAGTGGCGAGAGCGTTGTTGGGAGATAAAGCTGAATTGTTGTTCACAGAGAAAGCTGAGAGTTTGTTGAGTACCTGTTACCTTTGTCTGTGTGCTGTGGTCGGAACATTTTCACCCTCACCTGCCTCATTTGTGTTTTACCTTTTCACCTTTCCCTGCCTACCCCTTCTAGCCCCCAAACCCAGGCACCACTACTCAGGGCCGGTCTTAAGGCGAGGCGACCGAGGCGGCCGCATAGGGCCTCGCGCTCAGGGGGGCCCCGCGCAGCGCGCCTCAGGTCGCCCCGCCTCGACCGCCCGAGCATCACTCTCCCTCCCTCCCAAGTTCAACAACGCGCGACGGCGATGTGGTGGGGGCAGTCCGCCCCACATGTCAGCGGGTTGGGGGGGGTGCTCCGAGTCCGCTCCCGGCGCTGCTTGTCCTGTCCTGCCTTTAAAAACCCAATTTGAAGCGCTGGAGTAACAGGCAGGAGCGCCTCACGTCTGCCCTTCTACTAAAAATCTCTTCGACGACGTCATTGGGCCTTCCCACATTGAGTCCCGCCCTCCTCTGAGGTAACTTCCAATTACCGCGAGGGCAGGCGGGACTCATTGTGGGAAGGCCCAATGACGTCGTCGAAGAGATTTTTAGTAGCAGGGCAGACGGGAGGCGCTCCTGCCTGTTACTCCAGCGCTTCAAATTGTTTTTTTTTTTTAAGGCAGTGAGAGTGGTGGGCCTGGGCGGCAGAAGAATGGAGCTGGTAGGTGGGGAGGGACTCAGATGGGAGAAGGGTGTGGGGCTCTCAGGTGGGGGAAGGGTGGGGTGAGGAGGGGGTTCTCAAATGGGAAGGAGACTGAGGTGGGAGGGGTTCATGGATGGGAGAAGCAGAAGGGGGTGGGGAGGGGGTTCTTGGATAGTTGAAGGGGATGGGTGGGGAGGGGACTGGGGTTCTTGGATGGGAGAGACTGGGGAGGGGGTTCTCGGATGGGAGAAGGGGACGGAAGGGGAGAGGACTGGGGTTCTTGAATGGGAGAAGGGGACTGAGGTGGGGAGGGGGTTCAAGGATGGGAGAAGGGGATGGGGAGGGGGTTCTTGGATACTTGAAGGGGACGGGTGGGGAAGGGACTGGGGTTTTTGGATGGGAGAGACTGGGGAGGGGGTTCTTGGATGGGAGAAGGGGACGGGTGGGGAGAGGACTGGGGTTCTTGAATGGGAGAAGGGGACTGGGTCTGAGAAGGGGCAATATGGGAAAATGGGGGCCATGCCTGGGGCTGGTGGGAAAATGGGGTTTGCGTGGGTCAGGTGGGAGAATGGTTCTGAAAAGGGGGGCCCTAATACAAGGCATGTGGCTGAAGGGGGCTGAAAAGGAGGTTAGGTGGGATAAGAGGCTGGAGACTGAAAAGGGGCAGGGGCTGAAACGGGGGACTGGGGGCTGAAAAGGGGACAGGGAGAAGTGGCTCGGGGGGCTGAAGCAGGGGACTGGTGGGATAGTGGGGCTGGAACTGGGGGCTGAAAAAAAGGGGCGGAGAGAGGGGCAGATCCTGGATGGGGGAGCAAGAGGGAGGGCAAACCCTGGATGGATGGGAGAGGGATGGCAAATGGTGGATTGAAGGAGCAGAGAGAAAGGGCAGACAGTGGATGGAAGGGATAGAAAGGGCAGACAGTGAATGGATGGGGGAGAGAGAGAGGGCAGACAGGGGCAGATGGTGGATGGAAGGGGCAGGAAGAGAGGGCAGACATTGGATGGAGGGGACAGCAGAGAGGACAGACACTGGATGGCAGAGAGAGACCGAAGACAGATGCTGGATGGAAGGAAGACAGTGAAAAGATGAGGAAAGCAGAAACCAGAGACAACAAACTGTAAATAAAATATATATTTAAATTTTTTTTTGCTTTAGGATAAAGTAGTATTGTAGATATGTTAATAAATGTTTATAATAGAACATGCAAACAAGGTAATCTTTTTATTGGACTAATTTTAATACATTTTGGCTAACTTTCGGAGAACAAAACCCCCTTCCTCAGGTCAGGATAGGATACTGTAACAGTACTATACTGTATTGACCTGAGGAAGGATGTTTTGGCCTCTGAAAGTTAAATATATTAGTTCAATAAAATGGTATTTTATTTTCTATATTTGTTTTATTTCTATTTGTTAATTTGTAAAGTGGTGATTGGTATTTGTTAGTTTTTTTCAAATTTACATCTGCTGTCTTTATATTTTGCACAGTACTAGGGGACATTTTCTGTTTCTGTGGTGTTGCATTGTATGCAGAGTCTGGCATCTTGGGCTTTCATTTTATTTTTTGTCTAAATAGAAAGTTTATGATTACTTATTCTATAGTGGATTAGGGTGTATCTGTGTTTGTGAAAAAGACATGGCTTTCAGTTGGCACTGACTGCAGGATCGACAAGCCCTGGAGCTCGGAGGGAGGGGTGGCGGGCCCTGGAGCTAGGGTGGGGGCGGAGTTAGGGTGGGGGCGGGGCTAGGGTGGGGCCCCATCAAATTGGTCTGCATAGGGCCCCGCACTTGCTAAGACCGGCCCTGCCACTACTCCTTCCTCTATCTCCCCCATCCCTCTCCATTCCTTTATCTGTTTGTAGTCTCTGTGTGTCTCTTTGTCCTGTGTACTGCTGCACTGTTTTTGTGAAGACTGCTTGGAGAGTGATTGGTTAGAGGGTGTGGCAGGAGTGCTTGCAGTGTGGCTCTGCTGTGTGTGACTGCATTGTTTGTAGGTGGTGGCAGAGTGAGTGTCAGCTTCTGTTTGTTGCTGCTGTGTTTCACCAAGTTGTTAGGGAGAGGTGAGCACTGGTGTCACTGGATTGCTCCTCTAGTGTGGGGAAATGGAGGCACTAAATGCACAGGTGGCTTACATGTTGGAGGAAGAGGGGAGGCACCGCAGGAGGTATGCATGCCCCAGAGTTTTCAGGCCCCTAGCAGTTTCCTAGACCTCACTGACCTGCAGTGTCTCACTAGGAACCGCTTTGATAGGGCTGCCATTCAGCACCTTTGTGACCAGCTCCAACCCCTCATGTAGCCTGGGACCTGTAGGAACAACCCCATCCTTGTGCACCTAACGATCACTGCTTCTCTCTCTTTTCTGGCCACTAGGAGTTTCCAGTCTGTCCTAGCTGTGAACACGTGTCTCACCCAGCTTTCCATTTCTACTGCCTTACCCAGTTCCTTGATGCCTTCCTTACCCACACCTCTGAGTACATCACCTCCCCCCCCCCCCCAGACCCTGCAGAACAACATGGCTGACTTCTACGCTGTAGCTCTCTTCCCCTCAGTTATAGGTGCTATTGACTGCACACATGTTGCACTCAGACCCCCCGGGCACGAGAGGCCACTTATAGGAACAGGAAAGCATTCCACTTCATGAATATGCAAGTTGTGTGTGACACCCAGGGGGAGATTCTAGACGTGTCTGCCCAATGCCCAGGTTCCACCCATGACGCCTATATATTGCAGCATTCAGGAATCTTCCGCAGGTTTGACCGAGGGGAGATCACCAGCGGATGGCTCCTAGGTAAGTGCAGCATGGATCTGCCCAAACTATACCTCCTCCAACAGGCAGCCCTCAGCACTATCTCCCTCCAGCTCACTCCACAACCCACTATCCCCCCCCCCCCCACCTCCACAAGGTACCCGCTCAAAACAATACACACTCATCTTTCTCATCCTGCTTCTCTCCAAAGGTTACAGAGGCTACCCACAGCGGAGCTGGCTCATGACCCCCATAGTGCACCCACAAAGAAGGTCAGAGGAGAACTACAACAGTAGACATCGGACTACCTGTGGCATCATCGAGCGTACCTTTGGACAACTTAAGAACAGGTTCCGATGTCTGGACCGTTCTGGAGGGGAGCTCCTTTACAGCCCCCAAAAGGTGTCAAAGGTAATCCTGGCCTGCTGCATGCTACATAATTTGGCAATGTGCAGAGGACAGGCCCTCCCAGAAGAGCCACAGCCACCAGAGTAGCAGGCCCCAGATGAACAGGATGAGGAGCCTCCTCCACCTCCCGCCCACAGAGCAGAGCAGAGTGCACACTAGCTGGGGGTCAGATCCAGGTAAAGACTGATCGAGACAAGTTTTCTGTGAGAGTAAGTTGACATTTATTCATATCACACAGTATTTACACACCAACACCACCACCACCCCCCTCCCACCACCATCACCCGCTCTGTGCATATTCCCCTCCCTCCAACCCTCACCCACCAGCATGTCCCATCACTTTTCCCGCCCCCTCCCCTTGCCCCATCCCCTCCTACCCCTCCTACCCCTCCTACCCCTCCTACCGTGTTCCTTTGCAGCTGGTGCTGCAGGGGAACTCTGTTGAGAGTCCTCTGATGAGCTCCCACTCTCCTCCTCTGTGTCCACAAGGTAGCCTGCTGCCTGGGCTGCCCTGTGGAAGTCCAGCCACTTTGCGTTCTATGGCTTACCCTGCAACCTGGGCACAGGACCCAGAAGGGGAGCTGGTGTGGTGGCTGCTGGACCAGTGGCTGGGGAGGCTGAGGATCTCAAGCTCCACTTCTTAGCAGGTGGTTCATGTGCAGTGGTGGAAGTCGGCGCCAGTTGTTGTTGCTGCATCAGGGCTGTATTAGGTGCTCTCAGGTCAGGGTGTAGGCCCTCGGTGCTGTGATCCAGCCATTGGAGCTGCTGTATCACATCACATTGGGCCTGGAGCGCTTCCCGTTGGGCCTGGAGCGTTTCCCGATGCACCTGGATCGCTTCCCGGTGCAGCTCCAATTTCTGGCACCGGTAGTCTTCCATCTGCACATTGTGGCCCAGCAATTGTGAGGTGAGGCGCAGTAGCTGCCTCCTCTGGCTGGATGGCCTCTGCTGAGGAGGTGTCCCCCCTTCTGCATCTTCAGCTTCTTCTTCAGTGCCACCATCAGCAAAGGCTGCGGGTGGTGGAGGGAAAGCCTCTGCTGCAGGTGGTGGAGGGAGAGCCTCTGCTGCTGCTGCTGCTGCTGGGTCCTGTGGTTCCACCCCATGGCCCTGTGTGGTTTCTTGTGCAGGCCCACTGGTTTGCTGCTCTGTGTGCTGGGGCTGGTGGCCACTAGGGCCAGCTTCTTCCTCCAACTGGCTGTCATCACCTGCATAGCAAAAGGGGAGGAAGTGTGTTGGTCAAAATAACCCACTTTTGTTTTTCAGCATTCATATACATAGCCCCACAGGCAAAGACCCAGGAATGGGATTGGCAGGTAAGCCACAGATGTCATTGTACATGGTACAGAGCTGGAGACAAGGAGCGCAGTGTACTACAGAGACTGATGTGCAAGAGAGCCACACAGGCAGGTGGGTAGACATAGAACTGTGGAAGGAGTGCAGAGGACACAGTGGCTACAGCACAGAGGTGTGGGAAGGAGATATGCAGTGTTTGGTGATGGGGAAGGCCCCCAAAGCTGTGAAGCAGTGCTAACCTACACATTTATTTATTTTATTTATATATTATATTTTAAATATATTATTTACATATTTTATATACATTGCTGGAAACCCTCCCCCCTCCACTCTCCCCCCTCCACTCTCTCCCCCTGCTACTCCCTGTGTCATGGTCTGTAATGAATAGTGATTTGCATTGCATGTGGTGTTCTCCCCCCTTTCCCTACTGAGGAGCACCGCACTGCCCCCCAATGTATTTACATTTAACTCACATTTTGCTGAGATTTGGAAAGGTGATTACTTCAGTATGAAACAGGAAATAATAGAAAGGAGAAAATGTATGACCTCTTTTACTCCAAGAGATAGCAAAATAACTCTTTTCTCTGAATACTGAAATACACAAGTAGGCACCATTTAAATCCATTTAAATACTGTTGGAGCAATCCCCTATATTTTTGGTGTATTTTCCTTTTCAGTTAATCATGGGATTTCTTTTACCCATGATAGCTTGCACATTAACAGAATCTACTCAATGATTGCTGAGTGATTTTTGATTTCTCAACCAGCACTTATCAAAATGATGCAAGAACTGCAATTATAAAACAAATTACACAGTAAAGTACAGAGCTATGGCCCAGCACTGCTGGAACTTTCTATGAAAATCCAAATGTGTATCATTTAATTGTACCTACGCTGAAATCTTTAGCGTACTTGCTAGTCATGGAGTTCTGATCACAGCAGGTTATTTTTTTTATATATCTCTATGCATCAAACATCAATTTTCAATGTTGTAATAATTTTCTTCTTTTGATGAATGGATAATTCTTGCTTAAACAATGACAGGAAAAAATGGTCCACTAATTTAGAAACAGCATGGTACAAACACTGAAAATGAAATGTTATAATCTATTCACGGTAGCCAGAACTGTTGATTGATAATCTCTATCTGTTTCAATGTCACTTTGTCACTGTAGGATCACACAAATTCTGCTGCAACATGAAGGAACTATTTCCTGTTTGATTTTGCCTGGTTCAAAGATATAATTGAAATGTGTTGTATTCCCTAAAAAGAAAATAAAAAAAGAATTGGAATGTGGTTTGAACTCTTTTATTGTTTGTTTCTTTTAATCTAACAGCCTCATTTTGGAAAGGATGTAGAGGTCAGAATGCTGACGTAGAAGCTGCTCTAAAATACAGGAGACATTTATGTGCCAAGTGTGATCGGCATAAACATCTATTTTAGAAAAGAAAAAAAAAATCCAAAAATTTCAATGGGTTGAAAACCAACACATAAACATGTCTGCACTAGGAATAGGCTGTCTTCTTAAAGAGTGCACTCTTTTCCCCCTAGGGGGCATGTACAAACTAGTCTGCATGTGCAAATCATTGAAAAGAGTGTGCATTATCCCTCAGATTCTATATAGGTATACAGGTAAAAGCCTGTCTCATCTCCCAAGCCTATATAATACATGACTATACACCCATTCTGTACCTGGACTAGCTTGCTATATGCATTATAACTCAGACCAGTTCCTTATAGCTTGTTTAACTGTACAAGGAACTTGCCTAGAGTTTAGCAAACCATTTCTTTATCCCAACTGACTCTGTACCACGCATCTTGTCCCAATCACTATCTCTGCAGTTGGCCCCTCAGCTATATGGTGTGAAGAATAAGGGGCTGTCCTATCCTGGGTAGGCCACTAGATGGTGCTGTTCCCATAGAACTGGGGGGAAATGCTTATGCTTAGGATGGGTCACTAGAGGGAGCCAGTAGGGGACGGTCCAGATGGAGGTCGCTAGGACCTGGGAGAGTCCTGGGTTGGAAACAGGTGAAGGTTGTTATGGGCTGGGTTCTGCCTGGAGTTAGGGGGAAGAGCCTAAATGGGTGTAGAAGCTAGTCACCCATTTTTATACCTGCCTGAGGTTGGAAAGAAAGAGAAGAGAAAGGAACTGAAGAGCTGGCAGCTGAGGAAAGAGGATTCCCTGAAGGTACTGGCTGGGCTCTAGAGAGTCTGTTGTGTTAATCTGTTGTATATAGAACTGTGTAAGAAGACCAAGGAACTAGCAGCCAGGGGCTGGAGGACAGAAGGCTGTTAGCACTGAGCCCAGGTGTCTATGGGTGTGAGGCTCAGTGGGAAGATCTGAGAAAGTGTTTGAAGCTTGTGATAATGTTTTAAGCTGGAAGAAGGAAAGTGTTTTAAGCTGGAAGAAGTGTGCCCCAGGGGGCTGGAATAAAGAACTGATTGATGAATATGCTGTATTGGACTTGAGTAATTTGCATCTAATCTGCATATTCCCTGGAGCTCACCCTGAGTGCAAAAGGGGCCCAGGATCTTGAGGTTGGAGTGTTCAGGCTACTGGGAAAAGACTGGCTGGAGTCCTGCTTGGGAGCCAGAGGCTAGTGAGGCCTGCTAGAGAGCAGGAGAAGAAGCCTCATCTTCACAGGTGGTGGTGGGATCTGCACTGGACTTCCACAGGGGAGCAGAGAGCCAGATCGGACCAGACGAGAAGCTGGCGTGAGATGGGGTTGTCCTTGGAGGTTCCAGAAGCCCCGCGAGGGGGCCAACGATAGCAAAAGCACTTTGCTCACCTACTCCAGGTAAAGGGTACCTAGGGGGGAGGTGAGGGTGGATGAATAAGATTCTGGAGGCTTGGGATTTGTTGTAGGGGATGGAGGAGACCACAGGGAGGTGCAGCGCAAGTGTGGGGGCCAGGAAAGTAAACAGGCCACACTTGGATTTCTTTTTCTGTGATTACAGGTTGCACCCCATCAGACGGCCAGGAAGGATGGAGGCCTGAGAAGCCAGAGAGGAGAAGGCCAGGGCTTCGTGAGTACTTGCCTGAGTCGGTTGCCGATGGAGAAAGATCTAACAAAGATGGACATTGAGAACCAGGTTTTGGGACTTGCAGGGGATGAGGATCAGAAGGGACCTACTGCAGGGAGCCAGCCTGGGGGAGCATGGTATCGGCGGGCGCCCTAGTGAGCGGGAAGGGCCCCAGGGGGCTGGAATAAAGAGCTGATTGATGAATATGCTGTATTGGACTTGAGTAATTTGCATCTAATCTGCATATTCCCTGGAGCTCACCCTGAGTGAAAAGGGGCCCAGGATCTTGAGGTTGGAGTGTTCAGGCTACTGGGAAGCGACTGGCTGGAGTCCTGCTTGGGAGCTAGAGGCCAGTGAGGTCTGCTGGAGAGCAGGAGGAGAAGCCTCGTCTTCACAATGGTAAGGGAAGGAAAGACAAAGGAAGGAGATGCACACGGATGGAGGGGAAGGGAGAGAGGAGAAATGCTGGACATGGATGGAGGGGAGGGAAGACAGAGGAAGTAGATGCACATGGATGGATGGATGAGGGGAGGGGACAGGACTAACATACACTAACAAGCTGGCCTCCAGCCTTTTAACTGAAAATACCTTCCAGCACAGTTGAAAATTACCTTGAAGCTCCCCCAGATTGACAGGAACACCCAGCTATTAACATCAACCTAGACAAATGTTTGTGTTCGATTGTTGTGACCATCTGAAAGGCGTAGCTTGCACAAGAGGAAATACATCAGAACCCTAAGCTACAACAACAGGTAACTCTACGGGAAACGTATCCTGTTCAACAGAAAGACTAAGTCATAAGTGCCATGTATAGAATAGCACCTAGTGCTAGGATCTGTGTCCTCCTGGTAGGTGCAACAATTTACACCAATGAAAACCTTGTGTAAATAACAATGACTTATTTACACACAGATGCCCCAAATTCTATAACAACGTGTGTAGATTTTAGGAATGCTGGCCTGCCCTGGATCTGGATAGGCTGCAGTGGGCTTTGACGGCAACTCCAGTAGTTGGGGACAGCTTATGCAAACTTGGGCCCATGCGTTAGATGTTACAGTCAACTATTCCTCCAACTGCTCACGTCAAGCCCAACTCCCTGAGTGGTCCATTTTACTAAGGTGTGCTGAAAAATGGCATGCGGTAGTGTAGGCATGGGTTTTGGGTGTGCGCCAATCCATTTTTCAGTGTGCCTGTAAAAAAGGCCTTTTTAAAAGTTTTTACCGAAAATGGATGTGTGGCAAAATCAAAATTGCTGCATGACCATTTTGGGTCTGCAACCTCACTGCCAGCCATTGACCTAGCGATAGTCTCACACGGTAACCGGCAGTAATGACCTACATGCGCCAAATGCCACTTGGTGCGCGTCTGATACGCGTATCCAAAAATATATATATTTTTTGGCTGCACGTATCAGACACACGCCAAAAATGAAATTACCGCAAGAGCCATGCAGTAATTCCATTTTGGCGCACATTGGGCGTGCAAAGATGCTTACACAGCTTAGTAAAAGGGCCCCTGAACATGCATATCACAGTGTACTTAGACTCACACAAAGGGTAATTTTAATGAGGCATTTTTGTGGGCATATTCTCGTATATATGTGAAAAGCCTTTATAAAATCACCCTTTGCATGTCAACAATCTTGCATTTAGACTTTAAAATGATAAAACGATCTTCTAAGACAGTAAGTATTTTCATCCTGGGAAACAAAAGCTTTGGCATTTGTCTAAAATGGCACAAGTATTTTCTTCTCCGTTCCACTAAAGAGCAGCTGGCATGATTAACTATAGTCATACTTTTTAGCATAAGATGTCACTGCTCTGCTGTGTATATTTTTCTGCCAAACAGTTGCTCTTACTTGCTCCAGTGTTTTTCCCCATTTATTAAAAAAAAACAGCCATCCTGGTGCTAGTAGGAATTTCACAAACACAATACTCAGTTATTTTACTGTTACTTTAAAGGGAAATTGTCAATGTGATTTATAGTATGTTGAATGAATAGCAGCTTGTCAATGTACATTTGCTCTCAGATATCCAATGTGGCTTACATTTAACAGTTGTTAGAGATCACATTGATTCAGTTTACATTTGCAAGGTTGTATGATGCTGTGTTTTATAGTGATTGACAAGATAACTGTTAGTGCATATGGAATAGTCATTGGGTTTCTTGAGAAGATATGTCTTAGTTCAGTTCTTAAATGAAAAGATGTGTTACAGTTTGAGGTTGTGTTGTGTATTGCAAAGGCATAAAATACAAGGCGCTGCACGCATCAACCTTTTCTTACTTAAGCACGCAATTCTGGAATATACTACCACGCAACTTGAAAACAATCCACGAACTAACCAACTTCCGCAAACTACTGAAGACTCATCTCTTCGATAAAATTTACTGTAAGGAGCAATACACATGAAGTCCACACTCGCTATTCCAGAAATACACCAATACATTCTTTTCTGAACTCTCATCCCCCGTAATCTCATCACACTTAAACCTCACTCACAGAAAATGTTATACCGAATGTTCTTTTGCTAAGGTTCTGTCACCCTACCAATTTCCCATTGTCTCTTTCCATTGTTCCATTGTTCTTTTCCTTGTCCTATTCCCTAACGACACCTTGACTTTGTCTTGCTTAACTTCTCACAATGTAATCCATAACTGATTGTAACAAATTGCATTTCCATTATTTACAATGTATTGTAAGCCACACTGAGCCCGCAAATAGGTGGGAAAATGTGGGATACAAATGCAATAAATAAATAAATAAATAAATATTGTTGTTCCAGAATGATTAGTGCATATTTTACTCATATAATTTCCTGCAAAGGTAGGTCTTTAGGTCTTGTCTGAACTGGAGGTAGTTCGTGATACTTCTTATGACTATAGATATTAATATATATGACTCACTGAGTGAAAAGGTACTAAAAGTGAGGTTATAAATAATACATGTAAAGGTTTTGAGGGGTAAATTTTGGGAAACTCATTTTTGAAAGGTGTGTGTACTATAGGGTCAGTAGAATGGGACTATGCAATTTTTTTCACAACTTTGATGTATTTTTATGTCCTGCAGCCTAAATAACTGTGGGGTATGTGATATCTGGGGTTAATTACTTTATTGATAAATATTTCTCCTTTTTTAAAGACATAATTAGTCCATACCTGGGGCTGACATTTTCAGGATTATGCAGTTGATATCCCTCTATCTTGTGATATAAATAAGTAATCAAAAATATAATGATGAGAGAAACACCATTAAATAAATAAACAAACAAACAAATCATAAAAGGTGTATTAATGTGCACAGAATAATAGTGTCATATCCTATATAATAAAAAGCACCTCCAACGTTCTGAAGCTGGCAGCGTGGACAAAAACATTGAAGCACTCGTGCTTCTGTATCCATCTCCATACATGATGACGTCTCCCTCTCACTGACGTATCACCAACGACTGTGCCCAATCACAGCACAGCAGCGCGAGTCAACGTCAACTACAACGTATTTAAAAAAACTGCCAACAGCGCAATAAATTCTTCAGACGGACAAAGAAGATGAGCATCAGCACTTTGGGTAACACCAGGTTAACCACCACACCCACAACAACCAAAAGCCTCCACCCCCCTTCCCCCCACCCACGGGGAAAAAACCCAATGCACACCCAAACTGAACACAAGACCACGACAACCGGACACAGCCCTCCTCACACACCCCTCTACCCAAAACGCTACCGCCTAACTCCCTCACTAATACAAACTAACAAACTCGAAACACCGCCCTCCAACTCCTCTCTCCCTGTCTTCTACGACGTCGGAACACCGCCCTCTACCTCCTCCACAACCGAAAACCTCCGGCCTCCCCGTTTAAAAAGCACATAATCACCAGACTCCCGTCAGCAAACGCATCTGCACCGAAAGACCCCCACACTAAAGCCCTCCTACATGTACAAGATCCAGGCACCCTACCACCAAAGCCACAAACAACAACAACAACAAAAAAACAGGCTCTGCCCTTCTCGCACACGCAACAACTCCCACCCCTCCCAGCCACGGGATAAAATCCAAAGCCCATCAAAAGTGAACACAACACCATATGAAAAGCCCTCCTACATGTTCAAGAACAAAGCTCCCTCCCAAGGAAGACGTCAAGAAAAAAAAACAGTGCAAGCTCTGCCCTTCTCTATCTCAGCTTTCAACATGCTCTTGCTAAAACAGAACAACATAGAGAAAAGGGCACAGTAAGCACGTTTAGCATCACGAATGCTGCACACCATAACACACCTCCACCACACACGCTAACCCACAATCAAAAAACACAGACACAATAAAGAGAAAAGGCCAGAATAAACACACTAAGCACCACCAATTCTGCACACCGTAAATCCACAGCACCACACACACTAACCCCCACTGACAAAACGCACTGCCACACACTGACAATACAACAACACCCTCAAAGCCACCTACCACTCCATCAAACTTTGCAAGCAAGGGACATTCACCAACCTCCCCCCTAAAAAAAAAAAAACCACACACAATCTGGGAAAACTCAGTCCACCCACCCCTCAAAGAAACACAAAACCTTCCAAGCCCCCTTCAAACAACCTACACGCCCTCGCACTCCAATTTTGACCCAACCTCTTTCACTTCCCAACAAAAAAAAAAAACTATCTTACACAAAAAATAACAAATGAAATGGCACATAACACAAAAATGTCAAATATTCATTACCAACACAACACAATTATTATAAAAACACTTGCAACACAATCATTGCAGAAATCAAATACCTTGCTAGCGCCCATTTCATCGCTCACCGAAACGGGCCTTTTTTACTAGTTCAGCAATAAGAGCTGGCACTATTTCATCCATCATTGCACGATGTAAACGAGACACATCTTAAACTAGATGAACACTGAGCTCTTCAGAGAATGAAAGCAACAGAATACACTTATCTTGAATGGAATGAAATCAGAAATGCTTAGATGCCAGGGCCACTCAAAAAAAAAAAATCACCACCAAGTGTCTGTTACAGGCAAGTAGCGGTGGTGTTATTGATCTCCCTGTCATTATTTTTATTCACTTTTTAATATAACTTTTTGTATGGTTCTACCCACAGTGTCTGAGATTCAATCCTTGTTTATCATCAATGGTTTTTATCATGAAAATTATATTATTTGGTGGCTCAATGAAGTTATGCATTTGTTTATGTTTTAATGTATAAAATACATAGGCACCTGTATACTGACCTTTATGAAGTTTAAAAGTTATGTTTTTTACCTATAGCATAGACACAAGCAAAAGCCACAGTGGGGAAGAGAAAATGGTGGAGTCTGCAAGTTCTGTGGTAACAGATTTTACTGTGCATCAATTAGAACAGCTCATGCTTGCGGTGTCTCAGGCATTGAAGCCGCAGTTAGCTAAGCTCTTTGGTCAGTATTTAAATATAGAAACACTGCTCACCGAAACGAACTTTCGAACTGAAGAGTTCGAGCAGCGGGTGTCCACAACTGAAGAGGGTTCAGTGGCTTTAGAGACTCAGGTAATGCACCTGCAAGACCAACTGTAGGCAGTGGCGTTCCTAGGGGGGCGGACACCCGGGGCGGAGCCCCCCCCCCCCCGGGTGCAGGACCCCCCCGATGCAGCACGGAACCCCCCGGGTGCACGCAGCTGGGGGGGGTGCTGCAGCGCGCACCTGCTCAGAGTTCCCTGACTTCGCGCGTTCGCTGGAGCTCCCTCTGACTCGGAACAGGAAGTAACCTGTTCCAGGGCAGAGGGAGCTGCAGCGAACGCGCAAAGTCAGCGAACTCAGAGCAGGCGCGCGCCGTGGCACCCCCCAGCGGCGTGCACCCAGGGCGGACCGCCCCCACCGCCCCCACCTTGGTACGCCACTGACTGTAGGACTTAGCCCTTAAAGTGGACGACCTGGAGAATCACTCCAGGCGCAATAATGTGAGGTTTGTGGGCTTTCCAGAAAGCATTCTTGAGGCTTCTCTGCCACGCTGCCAAGAATGCTGACTGACTGAGAAATATCCACAATTAGCAAACTTAGGGCAGTTGTGGCTGGAGTGTGCACATAGGCCGGGCTGCAAAAGAGATAGTGCCACATGGCCCCTGTGCATTGGTGGTCTGGATTTTAGACTTTTCATACAAGGTTGAACTTTTGCATCTGTACAAATGCAATAAAGGCCATTTGAAGTATGACGGGGACTCTGTATTGCTCATTCAAGATTCTTCACCAGTATTATTAGAGCGCCAACATTGATTCTCTCCTCTGTGCAATGCTCTCTCTGATCTCAAAATGTGATTTCTTTTTTATATCCTGCTGTCTTAGATTTATTTTAAGGGCCAATGGAGAGTGTGTGACTCATTTGTGGATGCCCAGGATTTTATCAATCAGCTTCCAAGCACGCCTAACTGACTCTGGCAGTCCTGGACTATTTTTCCAGTTGGGACTGCTGTGGGGCTTCTTGTTGTCCAAAAGTGCCCTGGATTCTTATTATTGTTTGGTGTGACACTGTTCTGCATCTCTTATTCTGTATATATATATATGTGACCCTTGTGTTATGTTTAGGTGGGGATTAGTTTGTTCCTTTTCCGGAGAGGGGGGCCTCCTAACTCTAGGCTGACCTCATGTACTCCCCTCACAATGTGTGTGAGGATACCAGTTTGATTACAGGGTGGTGTGGGGTGGATGGGCTGAGAGAATGAGGGGATATGTTTGGGTTTCAGGGGGATTATGGATTTTACTGCTGTGGAAGGGATGTGCTGAGCTTTTCTTTTTGCTATGCTGAGAATATATGGTGTTGCGGGTAGCATTGTTTGCATGCATAGCCTATGGGATATATGTTCCTGGAATGTTCTGCCATGGGGTGGGACTGGGTACCCCAGGGTCTATATGTTGGAATATATGGGTATGCTGTCCCTCTGGTGTGGCTCTGAGTAAGACCCTAGGTTGCCCTATTTGTATTCTCTCCTGGGATATCTGTGGGATCACCTCCCCAGTTAAATGCACAAAATTTTGGCTGCTTTGAAAAGGCATAAAGTGGATATTGCTTGTCTGCAGGAAACTAGACTCTCCATAGAAGAATATGTTAAATTGCAGAGACATTGGGCGGGAGAAGTTCAGTGTTCCCCTGCAATGGGGTGTAGGGTTGGTGTGGTAGTGTTAATTCATAAGTCGTTAGTTTGTCACTCCAAATTGTTATTTAAAGATCAGGACAGCTGCTATGTTGGACTTCAGGGTCAAGAAGTTGTACTGGTTATGGTATATACCCCAGTTGTAGCAGAGTGTGGGTTTCATGCATGCCTGCTGTTTGCCAAAAGTATTCTCATTTGCCTGTGATGTTGGTGGGGGACATGAATCTTGTATATGATCCAGCAATGGACCGTACTGGCCAACGTTGAAAATTACTTTGTTGAGTGTGAAACTCTGTTGGAGTCCTTTTGTGTTGCTCTTGATTTAGTAAGGCCATGGTGTTTGCTCCACCCCAATGAAAAAGAGTTTACTCAAACTTCTCGGGTGCATCATACACTTTCATGACTTGATCACATTTTTACAACTCGAGGCATGTGAGGCATGTTTCCCCAGATGGTGTTCACCTGCAGTGGGCCGGATGAGATCTCACATCGTACCTCGATTTGGTTAGATCTGGAAACCATGCTCTATTTTTGGAAATCACCAGAGTGGCATTTTCCTGCTTATTTATTTTCCTCTACTGAGTTTTCCTCTTACTTATTAGCTAAGTGGAATGATTTTTTTCACCCTGAACCAGCAGCATATTGATAATCCTATCCTTTTTAGGTCAATCGTCATAGCACTACTCTGCAAAGACATCATTGCCTATGTTAGCGCTTGTAATAAGAGCATCACACAAAGTATAGTGGAACTGGAGCATAAATTGCAGCTGCTAAAGAGACAGTATGTGCAGAAATTGACTCCGCCTTTATTTGAGACTCTTACTGCCACCTGAATGGCCCTAAACAGTTTCCTCCATAAGCGAACTTCTAGAACTCGAATGTAGCGTAAATATAAAGTTTTCAAATTCAGGAATAGACTGGGTAAACTACTGGTGCTGGTCAGTAAGACTTGGCGACTGTCTGTCTTGTTTTGTTCCTGCTTTGCAATCGCCAAGGGTACAATTTCTTTCGAACTAGAAGGTATTGCAGCTATTTTTCATCAATATTTTGCCACTCTTTATGGTGCTGGGGATGCACATATTCAGAACTATTCACAGTCTTTTCATATGCCTTGTCATTCCATCGAGAATGCAGTAGCTCTTAATTGCCCAGTAATAGTAAAAGAATTGCAAGGGGCATTTTAGTGCTGAAACTTTTTTCCATGCCAGGTTCAGGTTCGGACAGATACACAGGTGAATTCTACAAGCTTATGCAAGGGCAGATTATCAGTCCCCTCTTAGATTATTATAACAGTGTCATTGCAGCTTTCCCTCTACATGCTAATATGACTTTTATCAATCTGTTGCCCAAATACAGGATGGGAGTCTACATTACACAGGTCCTACCAGCTGATCTCCCTCATCAATGTAGATGTCAAGCTTTTATCTCATGTCCTGGCAGACCAACTGGTGCCTCTTTACCTACCTTAATAGCAGAAGACCAGATGGGTTTTGTTAGAGGACACCAGTCAGTAGTCAACGTCTGTAAATTGTTGTTAGTGCTTCATGTGCGTGAGACGGGGGAATCATTTTTGGTGATGAGCCTCGACACGGAACACACATTTGATCAAGTATATTGTCCCTTTTTATTTGATACTTTAAACCATGTGAGCCTGTAGGGTTGGTATTTGCATGCCATTGCTACACTTTCTACATCTCAGCAAGCTTCTTTGCTGGTCATTGGCGTTTATATGCCGTTTTATTCCTTTGTCTGGGGGATGCGGCAGGGCTGACCCCTTTCTCTGTTATTTCTCCTCTCTTTGGAGCCCCTATTGTGTGTTCTTCGTGTAGAAGAAAAGGTGAAAAGCATATCCTTGCTGGGTTACACTCTGAAAACGCTAGCCTATACAGATGATTTGTTGTTAACTTTGGCTGAAATGGGGGAACTCTCTCCCCTATCTGCTAAATATGGAGAATTGGTGGGGTTTAAGCTTAATTTGACTAAATCTTTAGTGCTTCCACTCACCCCCTTGGTCCATTGAGGTGGGCTGATGGACAGATATGGTACCTTACAGTTAATATACCATCCTTATCTAGGTTATATGATTGCAATGTACACTTTTTGTAGTCTGATACTAAATGTTTGTTACAACTCTGGAGCATCTATCCCCTTTCTTTACTGGGGCGCACTAATCTGTTTAACATGATGCTTTCTCCCCACTGGCTGTATGTTTTTCAGACGCTGCCTCCTTATTTAAGGTGAAGTGAGGAGCATCTTTTCTACAGTGAGTTACAGCACTTTCTTTAGCAGGGTAGGTGCCCCAGACTTCCTCTCTCAATGCTACAGAAGCCTCAGGCTTTGTGGTGGATTGGGGCTTCTGAGAATCCGATATCTGACTGTAACCTGCTCAATGTGACACATTAATGATTGTTATAGGGGAACTAGTACATTTTCTGTAACTTCTTTGGAAACCTCCTTTTCACCTACAGTGCATATTAGCTGGCTATTGCCCATAAGATCTCTTCCTGTGTTGCATCGTAATCCAAACCTGTTCTCAGCTTGAACCATTTGGAGATGGCTCTGCAAGTGCCATTATTTTTTTTCTGTGGCTGTCACTCTGTTTTTGGCCATCTTTTCTAACCCCAGTTTCCCCTCTGTCTCCGACTATTCAGTTTTTGTGCTATGGAGTGCCTTGGGAATACACTACTTAGATCAACCTCTGACTGAGGAGAGTAAGCTGACATCCTTTGGAGACCTTCAAATGGAATACAAGTTGTCACCCACTGACGTTTGCATATGTTCAATTGTCACATTATGCTGATGGTTTAGAGAGGGTCAATCTTAGCGAAGATATACAAGATACCATCAATATCACACTCATTTTGGGATCCCAGAATCCAGTGCCCCTGTGCTATCACCATTGATATCTTTAGGACACAATGGAAGATTTGGACTCCAATAAGCTGGCATCGACATGTAACCAGGTAAAAAAATTGAACTGTATATTGGGAGTCTAATGCCTTTTATCAAATGTCATTGTTTGGGAATTACAATATAAGTTTGTTCTCAGTTTTTTTTTGTTACATTTGTACCCTGCGCTTTCCCACTCATGGCAGGCTCAATGTGGCTTACATGGGGCAATGGAGAGTTAAGTGACTTGCCCAGAGTCACAAGGAGCTGCCTGTGCCTGAAGTGGGAATTGAACTCAGTTCCTTAGTTCCCCAGGACCAAAGTCCACCACCCTAACCACTAGGCCACTCCTCCACTCCACAGATTGTACATTTCACCTTCTTGGGCTTTCTGAGCTACTTTTGGTGCCTCTGGGGCTTGCCCCAAATGTCATCAGGACCCGGCAACTTTGAGCCACGTGTTTTGTACTTGCCCTCAGATTGCTCATTTTTGGTCCCAAGTTTTGACTTGTTTCCATTTAGTGGGCTTGCTTTTACACCATTGGACCTCTTTCATGTGTTCCGAGTTTCTTTGCCTGTGCCACTGGGCCTATGGAACTTTCTCCGTCAGGCTGTTTTGATTGGAAAAGAGGTAATCTTGCTGTGTTGGTGTGAACCTCAAGCCCCAACTCTGGTGATGTGGCACACTCACCTGATTTCTTTGTTAGCCTTAGAGCGCCTTGACATAGTGGACATTGCATCTGCAAAAGGTGCATATTTTCAAAACATCTGGGAGCACCTTTGGGCTACTTTGCACCTAGCTGCCTGCAGCAGACTCCTCAATCAACCACAGTTATTTTGGACTCTGTTATGTATTTGTTTAGAGGTGTTCTAGCAGTGAAGGGTGGGAGGGAGTGGGATTGTGGGTTTGGATGTTGGGGAGGGGTTTGGGGGGGACCTTGGGGTTGTTCTGTATAAAAATTGTCCTGCTGTGGAATGTTCTATGCTTCCCTCTGTAGTTTTTGTTGGGTTTTGGTGTGTTTTTCTTGGCAATGCAATGTTTAATAAAGATGATTTAAACATAAACTTATAGCTATTCAATAGCACAAATACAAAAAATATAAATACATTGTCCCATAACTCATAATCCACTCTCAAAACATTCAAAATTCTCAAAATAGAATCTAAACAGATGTTGGCAGCATGTCAGATGGTGCTCTCTTCTGTCAACTGCCATGACTATCAAAAGATGCTTATTTCAAGCATGGCGGTAAAAATCTCAAATGGCATTACTCAACACAATTGGGCAGTCCAATGCCACAGTCTTCCATGATTGGTCCCTCAAAGCCATAGCCTGTGAGATCTCAAAATTAAAAAACAAACAAACCAAAAAAACATTAACCAGATCATTCATAACAGAGTCCACTCAATTACTATATTTAGACCTCTGGGGTGAACTGTTTCCTTTTACAAAGTCATGCAGTGTGGCAAATGCGGCAAAGTCCATTCAATTCTTTTGGGCTTCATCGTATTTGCCACACTAATTGCTTTGTAAAGGGAGTCCATAAATTGATGTTCTTTATATGTTTACATCATGCAGTTACGGATGGAATAGATGTCTAGTTCCAGCTCTAATTGCTGAATATGATACTATTATTCTGAGAAAGTTTATATACATTTTATGGTTTATATATTTATATTGATTTATGTATATTTCTATGCCATATATATTTTCTTTTTATGGTGCTTCCCTCATCTTTATATTTTTAATTATTTATATTGTTTTGGTGGAAATTGCAGGTACTTACATATTTTTTTCTCTTAGTGTTAATATATTATTGTGGTAGTTAGCACAGAGGCTGTGTTGCATCATTTTCCAGTTTATGCCAGGTTAAAGGGGCAGTTACTAATCTCATTCTCCAGTGCCTGAGAACAACCCTGCTCTCTGGGTTGGGTTGTCAAACAAAGCAAATATGCATGAAATTGTGGAACCCAGATCTATACAATCACATGACAGAACACTGTGTTTCTGGAAAGCTGCATTAGAAAGCATGTCATAGTAACTAGCTATTCATAGGATATCAAGTAAGTGTATTCTATATACTGTGCCTAAATCTAAGTGCCACTTATAGAATACACTTAGGTAGAAATGGTTTCCACGTGGACTTTCTAGTCACTATATATAGAATCTGACTCACAGGGACTAAAGTTGTGTGCACAATTTTGCTGCACAGCCAAATTGCATGTGCAATGTAATTGTTTAACAAGCCAATCAGACCTGATAATTAGCCATGGACAAGCAATTATTGGCACTAATTGGCACTCATTAGAATTTGAATCTTTCTAAGTGTATTCTGTAAAGTGGTGCACATTCATTCTTATGCACAGATCTAAAAAGGGGGCATGGCTGTGGGAGGGGAATGGGTGAGTTGTGGGCATTCCTAACAATTAAGTGCACTCTTATAGAATATGCCTAATCTGCACTTAAGTTAGGCGCAGGCATTTAGGTTTTAGTTGGCGTAAATAGTCATGCCTAAATTTTAAACAAAAAAACAGGCCTTGTTGCTTTGTAGTCTTTACTATATGAGACTTGGAGTAAGGAATAATATATTGTAGAGGAATATTTTCGAGTTATTCCCCGAGTTTTTCACATCATCACTGTGACCCCTGACGCAGGTGCTAGTCACCGAAGCACGGCCCGTGTCGGGTCTTTTTGTCAAGGTTTATTTATTAAAGAACTGTGTTCCATTTTTAAAGGCCCGTGGTGCTGTTTTTTTGTTTGGACTTGAGTTTGTACTTCGTTCTCTCTCTTTTGCTATATCCATGCCTAAATTTTAGTCATAGCAACGGGAGCTACCCATATTCTATAAAGTGCACCTAACTTTATGTGAAGTTTATAGAAAAGCACCAATTTTTTTTTGGCACCATATATAGAATCTGGTCCTAAATGTTTAGGCATCAATAATTGGAAGAGGAATCATCTTTGATATTTATAATTTATCCCTGCCTCTCTCTTAATTTCATTTTGCTGTCTTGCATATTTCTCTCTTACTTTCCATTTCTTTGTTCAGTACCTCTATCTTCCCACTTTCTTGTTTCCCTCCTTCCCTTTCTCTCATCTCCTTCCTTCTATATAGCTCCTTTTGATCACTAATCCTCTTTTACCCTACTCCACTCAGAATACATCCTATTTCTACATCTCTTTGATGCCAATTCACTGAGATGTTTTAAGTTTTAATTCAGAAGATGTGCACTATTTACCATCCATCCTATTTTCTTCAATGGGGATAATCATTAATAATGTATATTCTCCACATTAAAACATTACAACATATAATGAAAGAGCTTTTTAGTGTCACTTCCCATTTCATCTTTCAGTCACCTTGCACTCTGTCTCTTTCCTTTGTAGAGATTGCTTCTCTTTGCTTTATGTGGTGATGTGGGGCTAGAAAGAAAATCCCTATTTCCTCTATTTTCCTTTCCACTAGGTATCTGCACCTTGCAGGCTGCAAGCCAGGAGAGAGATTACTACTACTACTTATCATTTCTATAGCACTACTAGACGTACGCAGCGAGTCTTCTATTTCTATTTCTTGCCCACAATGATCAATCATATAATAGAGTTTCAAGAGATTAGAAACAGAATTGAAACTACATATCTGACTTGTTTGGAAAATCAAAAGAGAAAAATTTACCTTTTATACTTCAATCGCTTTCCCATAATAAACAAATCAAGATGTACTCACTCTTATCTATTTTGGATGTTTACTTTGCTTCTATCTTTCTTTCTCCTAGACCTATTGCTCTTTTTTTCAGTTTATTGTCTTTCATACAACCTTCTTTTGAATTACTTTACAGCTTTTTCCTTTATATTCCCTTCCATCTTAGATCTTGGTCTATATGCATTTCTCTCTGTATTATGCCATTCATTATTAAGGCAAGGAAACACTTCCTTCATTCAAATGTATAGTATCATTCTGATTCAGTATTTGTTTACTTCATTTGTCTATCTCCATGTCATTGTCTCATTGATCTATTTGTCAGGGGTTTGCATTTAGGCACAGAGAGTTGGTTCATTTGGGTGCCTAAAACTTTAATTGTGTGAATATATATGCCTATGAATTAACATAGGCACAATTTGCACATGCAAAAAGTTCTTATATATATGCAAAGGGCAATTTTATAACTACATGTCTGCAGTTATGCACCCTTTACCTATGCAAGTGCACTATAGGGCATTTTTACTAAGCAGTGATAAAAGGGGCCCTACGCTAGTGGCAGCTTGTATTTTTGCTGTGCAGAGTCTCCTTTTAATGCAGTGGGTAAAAAGGTGGAAAAAAAGAAACAGCCATGTGGTAAGGGATGGTGAATATGAACAAAAATACTATAATGCCTCTATATTGCTCCATGGTATGACCTGACTTTGAGTATTGCATTCAGTTCTAGTCGCTGTATCTCAAAAAAGATATAACAGAATTAGAAAAGGTTCAAAGAAAAGCAACCAAAATGATAAAGGGGATGGAACTCCTCTCATATTAGGAAAGGCTAAAGAGATTAGCACTCTTCAGCTTGGAAAAGAGACAGATGAAGGGAAATATGATTGAGGTCTACAATAACCTGTGTGGTGTAGAACGAGTAGAAGTGAATCAATGTTTTACTTGTTCAAAATTACAAAAATTAGTGAACACTCAAGGAAGCTACATAGAAATACTTTTAAAACAAATAGGAGGAAATATTTTTTTCACTCAACAAATAGTAAAGATCTGAAACTCTTTGCCGGAGGATGTAGTATCAGCAGCTAGCATATCTGGGTCTAAAAAAGGTTTGGACAAATTGCTGGAGGAAAAGTCCATAGTTTGCTATTGAGATAGACATGGGAAGCAACTGCTTGCCCTGGGATTGGTGGCATGGAATGTTGCTACTAATTGGGTTTCTGCCAGGTACTTGTGACCTGGCTTGGTCACTGTTGGAAACAGGATACTGGGCTAGATAGACCATTGGTCTGACCCAGTATAACTACTCTTATGATCTTATGTTCACACTTTCTGCATGGCCATTTTGGAGGGAGCACAGCCACCCATTGAGGTGGCAGTAAAATCTCCCACACAAACCCGGTGGTAACTGGGCAGGACACGGATTACCGCCGGGTAACTGCTGCAGTCAAAAATATGGTACAATTTTCTGTAGTGCTGGAAATGGCTTGCATTGGGGGTAGAACTACCACCAGCACCTGCGTTGGGCTTGTGGTGGTTCCGGGTTGCCGTGTGGCAACCCTTTAGTGAAAGGGCCCCTAAGGGCAGGATCCAGTAAATGGCACTTAAAATTCTATGCCGAAGAAATCAATGCTAAGTGCAATTCTATAAAGGGTACACACCCTTTATAACCTTGTGCTTAGTGCCAATTTCCACACCTAGCTTTAGGCGCCAGACTTATGTCTGTTGAAACCTGGAGTAAATGCTGGCACCCAAGTTAGATGTGCTGAGACCATATTCTGTAATTCCGTGTACAACGTTTTAGAATTCCCCTGATAAGCCCATGGCCATGCCTCCTTTTGAGTTATGCAGTAGTATAGTTAGGCAACATGCCTTATAGAATAGCATGCAGCTTGATGTGTACACACATTTTAATGAGTGCCAATTAAATTCAACAGTTGGTTGTTAGCACCTAATTAGTGATGTTATAGAGCTCATTACTCAGTTTGTGTGCTCATCTTGGGTGTGTCCACAAATTTGGGTACACAATTCTGGGTGCCATATACAGGATGGGGGTAAGTGCTATTCTATAGTTAACAGTTTATTTGCATTTACTATACCTCCCAAGCTAACTTAAGGCTAAAAACAGAAAATTCAGAAAATAACTACAATATTTGATAGGATAGTATCATTCAGCAGTAGCACAGTCAATCAAAGATGAAGGGTAAATAGAGGTGATAGGGGGGAGGCGAGGAGGACAGTATATAAAGGACCGTGGAGAGGGGAGGATTTAACAGTGAGATATTACAACCCAACTCTTCCATCTTTAAGCAATTAATTGAAAGCCTGTTCGAAAAGTCAGATTTTCAGAGCTTTTTTAAAGTTCTTAAAGGAAATGTAAGGGGGTGTACATGTGAGCAGAGCATGAGCAAGGCATGGGTGTGTCTCCCACGTACATAAGTAACTTTCCGAATACTGTAAGTTACACATGTTCTTGTCATATTTACATACCCTTACTTATGCCAGCTCTATGACTGTGTAATTGATGGTGTGTAAATTGTAAGCAAGGTTCCAATTTATGTTTATATTCTATAAAAGATTCTGGATGGCCAGATTCCGTTATAGGATACGTGCTCCCTGTGCCACATCGGCACACCTGAAACAAACTGCTCACTTATGGAATCGCCACCACAATGCAGCAAAAAACATAAATGTGTACAAACACTTGAAAAACAAATACTACACTAATCACTAAAACTTGGTTTAAAACAAAGGTCAACAAAACTTTATTTTGGTCATGCACAGTCCTTGTTTTTTATTGCACTGTTTCTAAAATGTACACCTTAAATTATTGTAACACTTTTTGAACTCTTTTGATTAGATAAACCTGAAATTTACAAAATGATGAAAGTGATAATGATTTTTTTCAACAAAAAATATTAAGGCAGTGTGAAGTGCTACTGGAATAATTACATAGAACAATACCTCCACCAAATCCCATAAACTTTTGGAAGAAAAGCCTCAGAACACCCAGGCAAATGCTTATATTGGCAGTAAACAATCATCGACATAAAAACTTCCCAAAAGAAACTCTTAATATAGAGTTCATAAACTCATAGTAACACCTTTTTGAGGTACATCAGAAGCAGAAAGCCTGTGAGGGAATCTGCGGGACCATTAGATCATGAAGGAGCAAAAGGGGCACTCAGGGAGGTACAAGACCATAGTGGAGAGATTGAATGAATTTTTTGCTTCGGTCTTCACGGAAGAAGGTGTAAGAGATCTACCTGTACCAGAAATGATTTTCAATGGTGACGATGTGGAGGAACTGAAAGAAATCTCAGTGAACCTGGAAGACATACTGAGCCAAATTGACAAGTTAAAGAGTGATAAAACACCTGGACCAGATGACATACACCCTAGGGTACTGAAAGAATGCAAACATGAAATTGCTGATCTGTTGTTACTGATCTGTACCCTGTCGCTAACATTGTCCATTGTACTTGCAGATTGGAAGGTGGCCAATTTAAAAAAGAGTTCTAGGGGTGAATGGGAAAATTACAGACTGGTAAGCCTGACTTCATTGCCAGGGAAAATAGTGGAAACTATTATAAAGAATAAAATTAAGGAACACACAGACAAACATGGTTTAATGGGATAACGTCAGCATGGGTTCAGCCAAGCGAAGTCTTGCCTCACCAATTTGTTTCATTTGTTTTAAGGCATAAATAAGTATGTGGATAAAGAAGAGTTGGTTGATGTACTGTAACTAGATTTTCAGAAAGCTTTTGACAAAATTCCTCATGAGAAACTCCATAGAAAATTAAAAATTAATGGGATAGGAGGCATTGTCCTGATGATTAGGAATTGGTTATTGGACAGAAAACAGAGGGTATGGTTAAATGGCCATTTTTCTCAATGGAAGAGGGTGAATGGTGGCATGCCACAGGGATCTGTACTGGGACTGGTGCTATTTAACATATTTATAAATGATCTGGAAAATGGAATGACGAGCGAGGTGATTAAATTTGCAGATGTCACAAAACTATTCAAAATTGTCAAAACACATGTGGATTATGAAAAATTTCAGGAACACCTTAGGAAACTGGAAGACTGGGCATCCAAATGGCAGATGAAATTTAATGTTGACAAATGCAAAGTGATGAACATTGGGAAGAATAATCCAAATTATAGTTACCTGATGATAGGATCCATCTTAGGAGTCAGCACTCGAGAAAAAGATCTAGATGTCATTGTAGACAATTCACTAACATTTTCTGTACAGTGTGCACCCTGAAACAGGATGCTATGAATTATTAGGAAAGAATGCAAAATAAGACCAAGAATATTATAATGCCTCTGTATTGCTCCATGGTGTGACTCAACTTGAATCTTGCATTCAATTCGGTTCAGTTATATAGTGGAATTAGAAAATGTTTCAAAAGAGAGAGACCAAAATGATTAAGAGGATGGAACTCCTCCCATATGAGGAAAGACTAAAGAGGTCTCTTTAGCCTGGATAAGAGACGGCTGAGGGGGGATATGATTGAGGTCTATAAAATCTTGAGTAGTGTAGAGTGAGTAGAAGTGAATTGATTTTTCACTCTTTTAAAAAGTACAAAGACCAGGGGACACTCAATGAAATTACATGGATATATATTTAAAACAAACAGAATATATTTTTTTACTCAAAGAATAGTTAAGCTCTGGAACTCACTGCCAGAGCATATGGTAACAGCGGTTAGTGTACCTAGGTTTAAAATAGGTTTGGACAAGTTTCTGGAGGAAAAGTCCATAGTGTGTTATTGAGATGGACGTGAGAGAAGCCACTGCTTGCCCTGGGATTGGTAACATGGAATGTTGCTACTAATGGGTTTCTGCCAGGTACTTGTGATCTGGATTAGTCACTATTGGAAGCAGGATACTGGGCTAGATGGACCATTGGTCTAGCCCAGTATAGCTTTTTTATGATCTGATGTTCAGGTAACTCTCATACCCAACCAGATTCCACCCCCAGAATGTCCCGCCACTACTCAGATACTGCCAAGGTTGTCACACCAGATTTTCAGCAGCAGCAGCAGCAGTTACCTAAATAGTGCTGCTAAAAATCTGACCATGACACTTTGTTGCTTCAACCTAAATAAGAGCTGCTATCAGGCCCAAAATATGAATTTTATCAGTCTAATTCATTTTCTGTGTTATTATAAAATGTTCAGCTGTAGTTTTACCTACTGAAGAAAACATAGTTTTGACACATCTTATATTCCTCTTTAAGGGCTTGGCATTTCCCCATTGTTCAACAAATGCTTAGGAAATCTGGCCCTTCACATGCATTTAAAATGAATTTTGAAAATGTAACTTTGAGAAAAGTTTTTAATATGTTCAGACAGGCATTTATTAAAATGCCAGAGGTCGCAATGTAGCCATCTGTTATAATTTGTTCATAATTACTTTGGTTTAAAAGTTTCTACTGTGCCTAGAAAGATCAGAAAGCAAACATACATGAATTATCATGCCTCTAATTAGCAAACTATATTTTTTATAACTAGAATCCCTTTAAGTGTTTGAACACTCATCTAGCAAAATTTATTGTTGATTCCAACTCTGACAGAAGCTCGTCCTATGAAATCTAATGCATCACGATCTATATCTCTGAATCTGCCTATATTCCAGTTTGTTCCTCAGTTGATTTTTCATTGAAAATGTTTTTACAGTGTTACAGAAATCAATCAAATTGTAAGACGGAAAGTAGGGACCTGAAGTTAAGTAGTGTTTCTACAATTTGGAAGCCTGAAGCTGGAGGCAAGAGTTTGTAGCTGGTGTTTCATTGTAGCAGTGGTTCCCAAACTTGGTCCTGGAGGCACTCCAAGTCAATCAAGTTTTCAGGATTTCCACAATGAATATTCATGAGAGAGATTTGCAGCTCTGGCTGATATCTGGATCTCAGTTCTTAATATCTGTGTATGGTGCTGATCTCTGCCAATATCCATATAATGGCAATATTCAACAATTCTCTGAATTTAGGTATCCTAACTTATCTGCATATCTCATTTGAGGACCCCTTTTTCTAAGCTGTGGTAATGTTTTGGACGTGTGCTGAGGCCCCCTTTTACCACAGCGGGTGAAAGACTTTTTTTTTTTAAAGAAACGGCCATGGGTAAGTGAACCACGTGCCTTGTGGCCATTTCGGGGGGGGGGGGGGACCACTTACCACCACCCATTGAGGTGGCGGTAAGGGCTCTTACACTAACCCAGCAGTAACTGCCAGTATTACCACCAGGTAAATATTGGGGCAACAAAAATAAAAATATTTTTGTAGCATCGGAAATGGCACGCACTGGGGTTGGGAAGTACCACCAGGCTGCTGCAGCAGCCTGGCCGTAGTTCTGGATTAGCGCCGCTTAGTAAAAGACCCCATGAATATGGCTGATCTTCAGGTAAATAAAAAATAGATTCTGGATTAGGAAACCCAGGAGCAAAATTCTAGGTCTGTACCAAATACTTGTATTCAATTCGATTCATATTCAGCTGAGTAGTGATTTAAATTTGAAAATGAATAATCCACGGCTCCACTGTGCAAATCCTACTGAAATAAACACTTGATCTCTGATTTCACCTTGCTTCTTTTATTATTTGTTATGTTACGGCTGCACGTATTAGAACATTCAAATACGGAATTCAAATACAGACCCTACGGTAACGGAATTCAAAAATGCGTGGGATAAACATAAAGGAATCCTGTTCAGAAGGAATGGATCCTCAGAAGCTTAGCGGAGATTGGGTGGCAGAGCCGGTGGTGGGAGGCGGGGCTGGTGGTCGGGAGGCGGGGCTAGTGCTGGGCAGACTTCTACGGTCTGTGCCCTGAAAATGGCAGATACTAATCAAGGTCAGTTATACACAAAAAGTAGCACATATGAGTTATCTTGTTGAGCAGACTGGATGGACCGTGCAGGTCTTTCTCTGCCATCATCTACTATGTAAATAACATAGATGTGATGCTAACGCTGTTCTCACAGTGCAATAAGGGGTCCTTTTACTAGTTGCAGTAATCCCTACCACATGCATTACACAGTTTAAAATGGCTTACCGTGGGACATGCTCAGGCATCCTGCAGTAATTTGCATATTGGTGCATACTAATTGCATGCAAAAAATTATATTTTATTTTTTGTTGGAAAAGGAATATTTGGTGGCAGAGAGTAGGCGTTCCTGTTAGCTCATCTGCATTAACCCACACTAACTGGTTAGTGCAAGATTATTGCCTACAAATTTGGTGTCAGTAAGTGCTCACATGATAACTCTTTTTAATGGATGTGCACTGTTGCCAACATTTGTGCATTGCCATTAATTGAAAAAATAGGAAATCAGCAATTTTCCAGCTGCAGTAAAATGGCCTTAGCACATGGGAAAAACCTGAATAACAGCGCTCTAAAACACTTTTTACTGCAGCATAGTAAAAGGACCCCTAAAAGCCATCCTGGTAAAATTGATCAAAGCAATGAATTGACTAAAACGTGATGCACAAACTTTTAACATAATAAATGTGAATCCAAAATGCAATTCAAAAAAAATTTGTAGTCATAAAAAAATAATTGTGTCATTTAACATACCATTGTGTGTACAATGAAGGGGCATGATAACTTATCTTGTGTCACTCTGAATAGTACTAGAACAGTCTGTAGTGATTTTCAATCCAGATAATGCTGCTGAATTTTTTTTTTTACCTTACACTCAACAGATTATTGAGTTTGCCTTACTAGTATTGTGCTTTCATTTTTAGACCTGTACCAAATAGCGCATTTTACTATTTGGCCAAATACTAATGCAAAATATTATTTGGCCAAATACAAATAATGGACATTGAGCACTCGTTAAATACAGGTGCCATGGGAAAATTTACTGAGTCACAAACAGCAACCAAAGCACAAAGGGGATCCCAAGCAAATGAGATGCACAGATCTCTCTTTGTGCATCTATTTGCAACTCGGTAATTTGCATATGTGCAGACAGCACCTGTCAGTGGTTGGCAATAGACCACCATGGAGCTTTTTGAGTTGTGTAGGGGGGCTCAAAAAGAGGTTCACTGGACTCCCCAAAACTCTGTGGTGGTCTAGTGACCCCCCTCCATCTCCAAAAACTCCCTGGTGGTCCAGTGCCCCCCCCCCCATGCCCCCTGGGAACACAGAAAATCCCTGGTTGTCCAATGGACCCCCTCCCATTTCCCCAAGAACATCCCCCAAACCCCAACCAACCTTCAACATCCCAACTTGGTGGGCTCCAGACAGACCCACTAGTGTAAAGCCCTGGTGGTCTAGTGGGATTCCTTCTCTCCACCCCCACCCCCCCAGACCCCTCTACATATCTTAAAAATTGAGGCAGGAGGACTGCCTCCTCCCTCCTGCCTCTGGCCTGCCCAGAACAAAATGGCGGTACCCAGCTCCTTCCTTGTGCATCCTGGGATGCACTGGGAGGGACCTGACCACCACATAAGGAGTTTTTTCCATACATGGTGCTTACGCCCTTCCCAGTGCATCTAAAAGGACGAAAGGAAAGAATTAAAAAAAAATATTCCAATATTAAACAGTCTTCAATAAATTGCCAGCAGATCTTATTTCAGTAGATTGAGAACCTCAAGAACAAAGGGTCACATGAAGCTCGTGGAGAACAAGCTCTAAAACCTTGTATATGCATTTCCTTCATGCATATTCTTAGATATATCCTGAAAATCTGACCTGTTGGTGACCCCTCATGGTCTGGGAATAACAATCATGGCTTTAAGGAGTGCATTTTCACTGCAAGGCATAACTCAATTTGTTTTTAATTGTAAGCCCTCCAGACACAGAGATATACCTACTGTACCTAAATATATAAGACACCTATAAATTTGCTGATGACACAAAGTTATTAAAAGTTGTTAAATTGCGAGAAGATTGTGAAAAATTACAAGCGTACCTTACGAGACTGGGAGACTGGGCATCTAAATGGCAGATGGTGTTTAATGTGAGCAAGTGCAAAGTGATGCATGTGGGAAAGAGGAAACTGAACTATAGCTACATACTGCATGGTTCCACGTTAGGAGTCACCGACCAAAAAAGGGATCTCGGCATCATTGTTGATGATATGTTGAAATGCTCTGCTCAGAGTGCTGCTGCGGCTAAGAAAGCAAACAGAATGTTAGGTATTAATAGTAAAGGAGTGGAAAACAAAAGTGAGGACGTTATAATGCCTTTCTATCTCTCCTTGGTGCGATGGCACCTCAAATATTGTGTTCAATTCTGATTGCCGCATCTCAAAAGAGATATAAAGGAATTAGAAAAGGTACAGAGAAGGGCAATGAAAACGATAAAGGGAATGGGACAACTTCCCTATGAGGAAAGGCTGAAGCATCTAGGGCTCTTCAGCTTGGAGAAGAGCCGGCTGAGGGGAGATATGATAGAGGTCTATAAAATAATGAGTGAAGTGGGACAGGTAAATGTGAATCGTTTTTATGCTGTTTTCAAAAATACAAGGACTAGGGGGCATGCGATGAAGCTACAAAGTAGTAAATATAATACGAATTGGAGAAACCTTTTCTTCACTCAACGTGCAACTAAACTCTGGAATTCATTGTCAGAGAATGTGGTAAAGGCGGTTAGCTTAGCGGGGTTTAAAAAGGGTTTGGACGGCTTCCTAAAGGAAAAGTTCAGAGACCATTATTAAATTGTTTTTGGAAAATTCACTGCTTATTTCTGGGATTAACATCATAAAATGTATTGAGCTTTTCTGGGATCTTGCCAGGTATTTGTGACCTGGATTGGCCACTGTTAGAAACAGGATACTGGACCTGATGGACCTTTGATCTGTCCCAGTGTAGCAATACTTATGTACCTAACTTAGGGGTCCTTTTACAAAGCTGCAGTGACTTTAGCATGCCCTTACACAGGTTTTTCCAGTACACTAAGGTCATTTTTACTGCAGTTGTAAAATGGCCAATTTTCTGTTTTTGTGTTAATGACCATTTTCTAATCTTGCCATTTAGAGCCAGATATGGTGCCTAGAAAATCCACACAGAAAACATTTCTGCCTAAGCATATTTTATTAGCTCTTTTGAGCAGGGACTGTCTTTTCTTCATGTTCAATTTTGAAGCGCTGCGTACGACTGGTAGTGCTATAGAAATGATTTGTAGTAGTAGTAGTATAAGCGGTGCCTATACTTAGGTGCGGTAAATAGAATATGCTTGGTTGATATACTATTGCCTAAAACTATGCACCTCCATTTACACCAACAAAAATGTGGTGTAAATCCCCATGTGTAGATTTAGGTGCTGAGGGCCATATTCTATAACAATGCGCATAAATTATGGAATGCCCACAGAACACCTATTTCCCCAACCATAACCATGCCTTTTGCCTGCACGCATTGAAATTTAGACGCAGTGCGTTACAGAATACGCTTAGTGACTTGTGCATGTAAATTCTAATTATTGCCAACTAGTACTCATTATTGCTTGTAAAGTACTGTTAACAACGCTTATTGGCTTCTTAAGCCAATTAGGTTATGCACGTTGTTACAGAATGTGTTTGGATTTTGTTGTGGAACACTAGACGTGCTATATAGAATCTGGGGGTCAGTGCAAGGTCATTTTAAAAACAATTACTGCATGAGCACATACCCCCACAAATTTTGTATGCAGTAAGGGCTCATATGATATTCCTGTGCTAATCAGTTAGCATGTACTAGAGTAGATTAGTGCGGGAATGCCAACTCTCTGGCCCCTGACACATCCCCTCCAAAAAAGGTTTTAAGGTGCTGTTAGCACATGCACATTTGGCACTTAGTGCACCACGTCTGAGTGCATCTGAGATATGCCATTTTAAGTTATATTAGGTGTGTGTTAGTGCTTAGCACAGCCTAGTAAAAGGGACCCTTATGATGGTGCATTTTGGCTAGCTGGCTAAAACACATTAAACATTTAAAACATTTGAATACAACTTCAAAATGGAAAAGGAGTACACCAAGCAAAATATGCAGAGATATAGTATCTTGGAAACATAACAAACCCTGATAGATGGACCTCATTAGAAAGGAGGAAGCCAAGAAAGGAAAAGGAGGATTTGGTGAAGTATATTTTCAACTGAATGAAAGTCGCTTCACTAGCTCCCTATCCGCTTCCGCATATGGTTCAAACTTCTGCTTTTGACCTACAAGTGCATCCACTCCGCAGCTCCTCAGTACCTTTCAGCTCTCATCTCTCCCTACACTCCTCCCCGTGAACTCCGTTCGCTGGGTAAATGTCTCCTGTCGTCCCCCTTCTCCCCCACTGCTAACTCCCGGCTTCGTTCCTTCTATCTCGCTGCTCCCTATTCCTGGAATAGACTCCCTGAGCCAGTACATCAGGCTCAGTCTCTGGCTGTCTTCAAGTCTAGGCTTAAAGCCCACCTCTTTGCTACTGCTTTCAACTCCTAACCATGACTCTCTTAATCAACACCCTCACTTATCACCCCTACCACTGCAATTTCCCCACCCCTAGCTGTCTGTTCGTCTGTCCAATTTAGATTGTAAGCTCTGTTGAGCAGGGACTGTCTTTTTCATGTTGATTTGTACAGCACTGCGTAACTCTAGTAGCGCTATAGAAATGTTTAATAGTAATAATAATAATAGTAGCTTTGACCTGGTTTGCAAAAATCTGTGCTTCTAGAATTTGGTGTGCCATTTCAGCACCTAGGTTTGGGCACTGAATTTAGTTTTCAGTAACCCAAAACATCAATTTTGCTGTTTGATTTTCCTCCCCCAACCAAACCCTGTTCCCCAATGTTACCCACATGTAATTTCCCTAGTTGGCCAGATTTAAGCATCTTCAGGCAGGTGAGCTAATTCTTTGACTAGATCCCACTGACAACCTGCATCAAAGAGCTATAAGAAGATATTTTTTCCACAAGGAGATGGTGAATACCTGGAACAGAAGACATCAAAACACTGTCAGGATTCAAAGAAGCACGTGCCAGATACCAAGAACCCTTAGTGGCAGAAGTAGGAAAAATCACAGAGCAAGTTGGAACTAGGATAACATAGAAGACAGGCACCAGTCGGCAAACTGGGTGAATCAAATACAGTGCACTCAATTTAAGTGCACGTCAGATAAGTGCATGCTCTGTTTAACTCCATGCCGTACTTTGGTCACGTTTTGGCGCCATCAATTTCTATGGGGACAAACTTCGGTTTAGCGCACCACTGATAAAATTCGCTTATATGTATGGTTTAAGACCACTCCTCTGCAGGAAAGACTCCGTATAAGCGCATGCACGGAATATGGAAGCCGATTGGCACATGACAAAGGGGCGATAAATTTTAAATCTCATTGGTTAACTGCCACAGGCAGAATAAGTGAAAGAAAGTTCTTAGAGTGTACACTGGAGTCGTTATCATTGCGCAACTGTAAGACTAACACTGGCTGAACAAATAGAAGTTTTTAAAAAATTAGAAAACAAACAAAGTCAAAAATCTATTGCTAAAGAATATAGTGTCAATCCCAGTCAAATTTCATGTAACTTGAAGCAGAAAGACCAGCTTCTGGAAGACTGGCAAAACAATACAAATACACAACAGAAACGAAAACGGGTGGAAAAAGCTGAGGAGGTAGAAGATGCTCTTCTTAGGTGGTTTTCTCAAGTCAGGAGCAGACAGTTTCCTGTCAGTGGTCCACTGCTTATGGAGAAAGCTAATCAGCTAGCTAAAAGTCTTGGACTAACTGAAATCAGAGCCACTGTTGGATGGTTGGAAAGATGGAAGAAGAGGAACAACATAAAATTCAAGAAACAGCATGGTGAAAAACAAAACGCTGATGACTTTGGTGCTGAAAATTGGGTTGTTTCAGTTCTTCCTACCATCTTGAATGAGTTTGCACCTCGTGACATTTTCAATGCTGACGAAAATGGTCTCTACTGGTGAGCGATTCCTGATGGAACACTTGCTGCAATATGGATGGGAGTGAGAAGTTGGAACCACTCGTCATTGGAAAGAGCAAACAGCCCCATTGCTTCAAGAATGTTAAGCGACTTCCTGTGTCATATGAGGCTAATGCAAATTCATGGATGACGGGGGAATTTGGTAGCAGTGGCTAAAGAAGTTAGACACTAGAATGCGGGCACAAAAGCGTCAGATGTTGTTGCTTTGTGAGAATTGTGCTGAACACAGTGATGATGTCAGGCTGTCTAACATCAAAGTGGTCTTCCTGCCACCAAACACTACCTCTCTGATCAAACCTATCGATCAGGGCATAATAGTCAATTTCAAAAAACATTATTGGGCTCTTGTGCTGCGTCGTCTGATGAGCATTATGGATGACCAATCTGGGAAGGATAAAATTGCTGTTGAACTGGCTCATAATCTATCACTGTTGGATTCCCTACATATGCAGAAAGAAGCCTGGAATCATGTTACACAGGCAACCATTGTGAATTGCTACAGGTGGGCAAGCTTTATTAAGGATGTGGAGAGTGACGAAACAGATGCAGCTGTTGCAAACTCATCAGATGAACAGGCTATTGACATCCCATCCCAGCCTGTGTTACTGAATAGCCGCATTGAGCCTTCCATGAGTGGGAAAGCGCGGGGTACAAATGTAACAAAAAAAAAAAAAAAGAGGAGTTTCATCACTACATAGCTGTTGATTACGATCTACAAACAGCTGACGACTGCACTGATGTCGAGATATGCACCTACACGCAGGCAACTGCTGATGATGGAACAGATGATGAAATGAACAGCGAGGCACACACTGACGGAATTCAACAGCCTCCTGTCACTTTTACAAGTGTGCTAGAGAGTCTCAACACATTGCGGGCCTATCTGGAGGCCACTGGATGTCAGTGCTATGACAGTTTTTACCATCTGGCAGACGTAGTCTTTGGAACTCACAGACAAAATAGCGTACAGAGGACTATGACTGATTACTTCAAGAAAGCCTAACGTCAGTTAATGGAGACTGTATATTGTACGTATAATAAACAGTACTGTACATATGTTTATCAGATATCAAGCTTCTTTGGGTCACAACGGTTAAGTGCACGCTCCGGTTAACTGCATCTATTTCTTTGGTCCCAGACCCTTGCACTTAAGCGGATTGCACTGTAATGCTTTTTCTCTCAAAATCTTCTCTGTTTTTACATAATTGTATATCATAAGCACAATAACTCTAGAAATATTTATTATACTTGACTACAGCTAAATTACAAGCCCATCTTCTTCCCACACACACTTAATTGAAATGTCATATTGAATTCTCCTTAGCTTTCAAGAGAACAACAACTACAAAAAAATTATGCAACTTGCAATATAACTCATGGAATTCACTTGAGGCAATGCACCATTTAATTGTTTAGGGAGGCTACAATTTCATACTGTGGAAAGAGGTCCTAATTTAAAGTCCGTTTGGCTTATTAATAATAAAACAGGCATGTACAAAAAGAAAGGGTCTGTATCACAATCTTTATGCCATTCTGTAATGTTTCCCATAGGGCTACTTCTTTATTCATGAAACCTGGAGACCTTTGAATTAGTAGTTAGTATGCAGGAAGTTTCAAGAGTCAATGTACTGAACTGATTAGAAATAGATGCAGGCCCCGATTGTGCATGGTATAGCCCATGAAAAAATAAAGTGAAGAGCATATCTTTCAAAAGAATGTTTAGCTTATTTGTAGTCAATTTTGTTCAGTTCTACACATTCTCTTTGTTTTAAAATGTATTACCAATTGAAAAAGTGTTCAGGGCAAGGAACATAATAATAAGAATAATAATCCAATACAAAACAAAAACAAAGCAGGCTTGAGCCTGTTATATATAGAAAAGTAAATACTTAGGTGTCTACCTGGGCATCTAAAAATGAAAAATAACAAAAGCCACATAAATTCCCTAGATTACAAGAACAAGGGCTCATATGCATGAGTGACAAACTTTCACAGATGAAAAGCGATGTAGTCAGTCAGTCAATCAAGTTCATTAGGAAGTTTATTGCTCAGAACTGGAACAAAAACACAAGAAGAGTCTCTGATGGATCTGAATGAACCATGCCTCTTTCACAGATGGAAACATTAAGGGGGAAAAAAAGCCTTTCTGGAACTGAGAGATTAGCTAGGAATATGCAGTCATGGTTGTGATGCTCAGAAAGAGAAAACTGGACCTGGATCATACTATAGTCCTAAAGGCAAAACAGACTATTGTCAGCTGGAATTTGCCAGTGTGCAATTTTTTTCTGACAGATAATTCCATTACCCAGAGCCAGCTAATAAATATGCAGCTGCATTTTGAATTATTTTCAAGTACTGCGTACAGATCATTGGCCTACTCTATCCAGACAGGCATGCATTTTCAGTCTTAGTCACCCAAGAAATTAAATTCAGTTGGAAGTTAACTATAATTCCAAAATGACAAGCCTTTCTTGACTGGTAACAAAAGCCATTTATAGAAATATAGAAGGAATCAGCTACAGGAATTGACCTGGCCGTATATAAAACATTCTTATTAAGGCAGAGTCTATTGGCTAACTCCCAAATTAATTCCATGAGCTCGTAAGAATTAACATTCCCAACAGGAGCATTAGATATAATCCAAGCGCTACGCACAGATACTGTAGGTGTCATCAGCAGAGGTGAAACTTAATACCAAATTGTCAGATGATGGCTCCTGAGGATTTTAAGCATATCAACATGGACCTTCTGAAACCCAGTGAAGGAGATGTGCGTTTGTGTGTGTGTCCAGAGTTGGTTTGAAAGGAAGATGAGATTTGTATGGGTGGGGGGGTATCTCTGAAGGTAGGATGGGCCACATTCAGTAAGTAGACAATGTTATAATCCACGCTAAGAAAGTGTTCTGTAAAGGGCACTCCTTGCAGAGCATCTTTTGTAGAATAGGAGCTTGCTGCACTTCTCACACCTAACTTTATGTGAGAGCACTTACACCTACCAAAATCTGGTGTAAATGCTCGTGTCCAACTGATGGCAGTTAGGTGCGCAAATCCAAGTATTCTATAACATCACGCCTAATTTCTGGGAATGCCTCTGACCCACCCATGCCCCCCCCCCCCCCCCCATGGCCATGCACCTTTGAGTTGCGTGCTATGATTTGTGTAAGGGGAAATGTGTGGTGCATATATGGTGTGGGTTAGAGAAGATTTGATGGTGTACATGGGTTCATTTGTGTCTAAGGAAAACGTACCAAACCCCAGGCTTGGCTAAGCTCTAGAATCCGCTACCTACGTTCCTGTGCCTGCTCTGCCGAACGCCTTTAGCTGAAATCCCGTGCCCATGCTGACTTCATAGATTTCAAATTCTTGCTGACCTCCTTCCAGTCTGCTCTTTTACTTGCCAAACAGGACTATTACATCCGGTTGACAAATTCTCATGGCTCAAACCCTCGATGTCTCTTTGCCACACTGAACTCTCCCCTCAAAGTGCCTTCACCTCCACCCCCCCCCCCTTCACTTTCCCCCCAGACTCTGGCTGAGTTCTTTCATGATAAGGTTCACAAGATTAAACTTGAATTCTCAACCAGGTCACCTCCACCTCTCCTTCTCTTAGTCCATTCTCTCAACCCTCCAACCCCTGTCTCCTTTTCTTCCTTTTCTGAAATCACTGAAGAGGAAACTGCACATCTTATTTGCTCCTAGAAACTAACTACCTGTTCCTCTGATCCTATTCCCACCCATCTACTTAACACTATCTCTCCTACTGTCATCCCTTTTATCTGTCATATCCTCAATCTTTCACTGTCCACTACGACTGTTCCTGATGCCTTCAAACATGCCATAGTCACACCACTCCTTAAAAAACCTTCATTGCACCCTACCTGTCCTTCCAACTATCGCCCCATCTCCCTCCTCCCTTTCCTATCCAAGATACTTGAACGTGCTGTTCACCGCCATTGCCTTGACTTTCTTTCATCTCAAGCTATTCTTGATCCACTTCAATCTGGCTTTTGCCCCCTTCATTCAACTGAAACAGCGTTTGATAAAGTCTCCAATGATCTGTTCCTGGCCAGATCCAAAGGTCTCTATTCTATCCTCATCCTTCTTGATCTATCTGCTGCTTTTGACACTGTTGATCACAGCCTACTCCTTGATACGCTGTCCTCATCTGGATTTCAGGGCTCTGTTCTTTCCTGGTTCTCTTCTTATCTCTCCCAGTGTATCTTTAGTGTATACTCTAGTGGATCCTCCTCTACTTCTATCCCACTGTCAGTTGGTGTACCTCAGGGATCTGTCCTGGGACCTCTTCTTTTCTCCATCTATACTTCTTTCCTTGGTACTCTGATCTCATCCCATGGTTTTCAGTATCATCTTTACGCTGATGACTCCCAGATCTACCTCTCCACACCAGAAGTCTCAGTCAAAATCCAGGCCAAAGTATCAGCCTGCCTGTCTGACATTGCTGCCTGGATGTCTCAGCGCCATCTGAAACTAAACATGACCAAGACTGAGCTTCTTATCTTTCCCCCTAAACCAACCTTTCATCCCCCCACCCATTCTCTATTTCTATGGATATCTCTCTCATCCTTCCTGTCTCATCAGGTCGTAACCTTGGGGTCATCTTAAACTCCTCCCTCTCCTTCTCTGCACATATTCAGTAGACTGCTAAAACCTGTCATTTCTTTCTCTATAATATCACCAAAATTTGCCCTTTCCTTTCTGAGCACACTACCAGAACCCTTATCCACACTCTTATCACCTCTCGCTTAGACTATTGCAACTTGCTTCTCACAGATCTCCCACTTAGCCATCTCTCTCCTCTTCAATCTGTTCAAAATTCTGCTGCACGACTAATATTCCGCCAGTGTCGTTATGCTCATATTAGCCCTCTCCTCAAGTCACTTCACTGGCTTCCTATCTGTTTCCGCATACAGTTCAAACTCCTCTTATTGACCTATAAGTGCATTCTCTCTGTAGCTCCTCAGTACCTCTCCACTCTCATCTCTCCCTACATTCTTCCCTGGGAACTCCATTCACTGGGTAAATCTCTCTTATCTGCACTCTTCCCCTCCACTGCTAACTCCAGACTCCGTTCCTTTTATCTTGCTGCACAATATGCCTGGAATAGACTTCCTGAGCTCTATCTCTGGCCGTCTTCAAATCTAAGCTAAAAGCCCACCTTTTTTATGCTGCTTTTAACTCCTAACCCTTACTCACTTGGTCAGAACCCTTATTTTATCATCCTCACTTTAATATTCCCTTATCTCTTGTTTGTCCTGTTTGTCTGTCCTAATTAGATTGTAAGCTCTGTCGAGCAGGGACTGTCTCTTCATGTTCATGTGTACAGCGCTGCGTATGTCTAGTAGCGTTTTAGAAATGATAAGTAGTAGTAGTAGTTGTAGAATGGGGGCATGTATGTTTTTTGGCTCAAGTGAAGTAGGTAACCAGAGTATGTATGTGCTTGGGGGGGGGGGGGGCACAGGGTTTATGTGTGTCTAGGGGTTAAGGCAGGGGTTCTCAATTCACTTCTCAGGACACATTAAGCCCTATTTCTCAAGATATCCACAATGAATATGGATGAGATAAATTTGCATCTACTGGCTCCATTGTATGCCAGATGTTCTCATGCATATTCAATGTGGGCATCCTGAAAACCTGACTGACTGGGTTGAGAACCTTTTGATTAAGGGAATGTGCATGTTTATGGAGGCAGGATAGGAGTTTGCATGTGTGTGTATTTGTGTCTGAAGATGGAATATGTGTGTGTATTAAGGTTGCCAGCTGGTTCCAGATTCTCCAGAAAGGGTTGATTCAGTCCACGTTTTACGCAATTGCATGCTTGGACTTGAAATTCTGATTTCCAAACTGGATTCCCTATGAATAGCAAGACTATACATCCTTTCATTCAATGGGATAAACACAGGGCTGGATCAAACCCTGTCGGATGAATCTGGAGGCCACTTATAAACATAGCATATATATTTATATGATGTGTGTGTATACCTACTGGTGTGTCTGGTGTATGTATGTGAGTATTTATGTGAGTGGGAGTGTCTGAGACAGTGTATTTGTGTGTGTGTGTGCATGTGTGCATGTGTGTGAAAGAGAGAGAGAGAGAGAGAGAGAGCAGGCTATATGTCTGGAATGTGTTTCTAAAGGTGGAGATGCATGTGTAGTAGAAATGAGTGTGTGGATGATGAGCTATATGATCTGAGAGACAGGTGTGTGTGTGGGAGGAGTAACCTAATGGTTGTGCAGAGGGCTTTGATCCTGGAGATCTGGGCTTAGTTCCCACTGCAGCTCCTTGTAACCTTGGGCAAGTCACCTAATCCTCCATTGCCCCTTGTGCAAAAAACACCTTAAATTGTGAGCCCACTAGGGACAGACAAAGTACCTGCATATAATGTGTACAGCACTGCATACATCTACTAGTGCTATAGAAATGATTAGTAATGGTAGTGTTCATTTGTGGTGGGATGTTTTTTTTTTTTTGGGGGGGGGGAGTATGTGAATTTCTAGGAGCAGACTATGTGTATGTTGTATGTCTGTTGGTGGGGATGGGGTCAGTTTATATGTGTGCATTACGGGATAAAGGGTATGTGGGGGATACAGTGTGCATGTGGACGGGTAGCTGGGACATATGAAGTAGGTATGTATGTGTATGTGTGTTGAGGGTGAGATGTGCATGAGAGGCAGTGTGAGTGTGTGTGTGTGTATTTGAAGTGGGATATGTATGGAGTATAAAGTCTGTGACTAGGAGCAAAGGATGTCTGTGGTCTGGGGACAGGATGGGTTGATGGGGCATGTATTGGGTATATGTGTGTGTGTGTGCATATTTAAGTGGGATCTATGTGGGTGTATATGCATCTGTGGTTTGTGGGGGCAGAGCATGTGGGGTGTGTGGCTGAGTGTGTATATATGGGGGAAGTGTGTGCATATGCTTATATGTGTGGCTGGGCAGATATGTGTCTGGTGGCAGTGTGGATTTATATATGTTTGTTTGTGTTTAGAAACAAAGGGAGTGTGTGTCTCTTAGGGAGCAAAGAATGTGTGTGGGGGAATACTGTGTATGTGTTTGAGTGGGCTGTGGATGTTTGTGGGGAGGACTCGTGTGAATCTGTGGTGAGGTGTGTGAAATATGTATGTGTGTTTAAGAACATAAGAACAGCCATACTGGGTGAGACCAATAGTCCATCTAGCCCAGTATCCTGCTTCTGTCAATGGCCAATCCAGGTCACAAGTACCTGGGCAGAAACCCAAATAGTGGCAACATTCCATGCTACCAATCCCAGGGCAAGCAGTAGCTTCCCCATATCTGTATCAATAATAGACTATGGACTTTTCCGCCAGAACTTGTCCAATGCTTTTTTAAAGCCAGGTACACTAACTGCCATTACCACATCCTCTGGCAACTAGTTCCAAAGCTTAACTATTCATTGAGTGAACAAAAATATTTCCTCCTATTTGTTTTTAAAGTATTTCCATATAATTTCATTGAGTGTCCCATGGCCTTTATACTTTTTGAAAGAGTAAAAAATCGATTCACTTTTACCTGTGCTACACCACTAAGGATTTTGTAGACCTCAATCATTTCCCCCCTCAGCTGTATCTTTTCCAAGATGAAGAGCCCTAACCTCTTTAGCCTTTCCTCATAAGAGAAGGAGTTCTACCACCTTTATCATTTTGGTCACTCTTCTTTGAATCTTTTATAATTCCATTATATAAATTTAGGAGCAAGGGGTATGAGAATAGGAGGTAGGGTGTGCATGTGTGTTTGTGGGGGTAGGGTTTGTATGTGTGTTGGGGTGAGGTGTTTGTGCATGAAGGACAGGATGCATTTCGGGTATGGATGGATATGTTTATGGTGGACAGTGTGTGCCAGAGGCAGGTTGAATATATGGTGTGTGTGTGTGTGTGTAGTAGCAAAGATATTTGTGGGCAATGCTGGTGTGTGTAGAGGGGCCTTTGAAGGGGGTATATGTTTGTATGGGGTAAGGTGTATATACGTTCCTGGGGTGAAGAATGTATTTTTATGGATGTGGAGTGTAATATATATGTACGGGGATGTAACTCTGTGAGTGTGTGTACGTGCATGCACGCATTTGTGTGTGTGTGCTTGTGTGTCTACATGGTACATGTATTTCTTAAGATGTGGTTCTGTTTACGTATGTATGAGGATATATGTTGTCTGTCTGCTGGGAGCAGAGGCATTTGTGAACACTAGGGTCAAGGAATGTATGTATATGTGTTTTTTTAAGGGGAAAGTTTGTAATGTATATGTCTTGGGGTTATAGGTGTGTGAGTGTATATGGAGATGACAGTTATTTGTACATGTATCTGGGGCAAAGTGGATATGTGTAGCAGAAGATTGGGGGAGATAATCCAGCCCATTTTCTAAAAAGAAGGGCACCCATCTTTCGACACAAATCGGGAGATGGGCGTCCTTCTCTCAAGGTCGGCCAAATTGGCATAATCGAAAGCTGACTTGGCCGTTCCTCAACTGCTTTTCGTAGCGGGTACGACCAAAGTTCAAGGGGGCGTGTCGGCAGTGTACTGAAGGCGGGGTGGGGGCGTGATTAAGAGATGGGCATCCTCGGCTGATAATGAAAAAAAGAAGGCCGTCCCTGATGAGCATTTGGCTGACTTTACTTGGTCCATTTTTTTTCTTGCGACCAAGCCTCGAAAAGTTGCCCGAACTGACCAGATGACCACCGGAGGGAATCGGGGATGACCTCCCCTTACTCCCCCAATGGTCACCAACCCCCTCCCACTCAAAAAAAAACAAATTAAAAATTTTTTTTTCCAGCCTCTATGCCAGCCTCAAATGTCATAGCCAGCACCATCACAGCAGTATGCCGGTCCCTGGAGCAGTTTTTAGTGGGTACTGCAGTGCACTTCAGGCAGGTGGACCCAGGCCCATCCCCCCATACCTGTTACACTTGTGGTGGTAAATGTGAGCCCTCCAAAACCCATCTGAAACCCACTGTACCCACATGTAGGTGCCCCCTTTACCCTTTAAGGGCTATGGTAGTGTTGTACAGTTGTGGGTAGTGGGGTTTTTTTTTTTGGGGGGGGGGGTTGGGGGGCTCAGCACACAAGGTAAGGGAGCTGTGCACCTGGGAGCAATTTCTCAAGTCCACTGCAGTGCCCCCTAGGGTGCCCGGTTGGTGTCCTGGCATGTCAGGGGGGATCAGTGCACTATGAATGCTGGCTCTTCCCATGACCAAATGGCTTGGATTTGGTCATTTATGAGATGGCCGGCCTCGGTTTCCATTATCGGCAAAAATTAAGGTCGCCCATCTCTAAGGCTGGCGATCTCAACATTTAGGTCGACCATCTCTAAGGTTGACCTAAATGTTGAGATTTGGCCGTCCACGACCGTATTATCGAAACGAAAGATGGCCACCCATCTTGTTTCGATAATACGGGTTTCCCCACCTCTTCGCTGGGCCGTCCTTACAGATGGACACCCTTAGAGATGGGTGTCCACGTTCGATAATGCCCCTCAATATGTCAGTAGGGGGGAGTTGTGTATTTCTGGGAGCAGAGTGTATGTGTATATATGTGTGTTCAGGGAAGAGGAATGGAGTGTGTGGGGTGCAGAACATGAATGTAAGCATGAGAGCATGTGTGTGCATCTTTGAGCAATGGGTATGTATTTGTTTGAAAATGACTAGTGTGTGCACTAGGGAAGTGCATTCATTTGAAACAGCATGTAGTTTCATTTCATTTTCTGCCCGAAACAACAGGATTAAACTTTTTGAAAGAGCACCCACTTTTTTTCTGATTGTTTGTGCATAATCACTCAGGTGCACATTATCTGAAAAGAATGTGTAATCATCTGAAAGTGGGCATACTCTTTTTAAAGAAGGTATACGCCAAGCCTCATCTCTGGCCATCTTCAAATCTAGGCTAAAAACCCACCTCTTCGATGCTGCTTTTAACTCCTAAACCTAAACCTTCAACTGCCCCTATCCCTGATATGTCCTGTCTGTCCTAACCCTTATCCCTTACTTGTCCTGTCTGTCTGTCATAATTAGATTGTAAGCTCTATTGAGCAGGGACTGTCTCTCCATGTTCAAGTATGAAGCGCTGCGTATGTCCGGTAGCGCTATAGAAATGATAAATAGTAGTAGTAGAAGTCTTAAATGCACACTGCCAACAATATTGCTCCTGTAATGGAAAAAATAAATAAAGAGAAAACCCAAAGAAAATGAACGTTCCCATAATAACAATTATTGGGCCGCACATCCCTAGGGGCTATTCTATAAATGACACCAGAAGTTAGGTGCCAATATGAAGCGTACTGAGCATGAATGATATAAAGGCATCTGGACACCATTTACACCATGGCAATAGCAAGAGTAAATGTATACCTCAAAATACAGCAGTTTAACACCTAACAAACAGTTTTCTATAAGTTACACTCGTAATTGTTGTCACACCCATGCCCTGCCCATGTGCCTTCCCCGGTGAATGTAAACAAGTTGCATACTAAGTTAATGTAACTATAACAGTTACAAATCTTAAGTACTAATATTCTAAAACTAAAGGGCACATATTTGCCCCTAACCTTGGATGACCTGTTATAGAATATGAGCACTAATGTATATGATCAGGGTGATTGGTGAAGTGTGTGCGGGTGAGGCCAAGGTTGGGTGTTACCTTGAATACAGGAAATTGTTGTGAGTGAAGAAACTGCTGTTTCACTGAAGAGTGATATAGATTCATACAGTGGATTGAGATAATAGACTTCTTTTTTTAACAGATAAGTTTTTGTAAAAAAAGGTTTTCTGTTTAGATTTTTTTTAGGCAATGATGATGTCAGTCCCTACTTCATTTAGGGTCTCTGTTACTAAGCAGAGGTAAACTCACTGCAGGCTTACTGCACACCAATCTGGAACTACCAATGGGCTACCGCAGCAGCTGGTGATAGTTCCCACTCCTAGTAAGCACAATTTCTGGGGCTACAAAAATATGTCCTAGTTTTGTAGCGCTGGGACTTTAAGCGGTTACCACCAGGTTAGCGCAGGAGCCCTTACCACCATCTCAATGGGTGGCAGTAAGGGCTTAGCACAGAAATGGCCTAGTGGTAAGTGGACAGCATTTTACCCACTGCTAAAAACATGCGTTGATGCTAGTGCAGGCCCCCTTTTACCGCAGCTTAGTAAAAGAACCCCTTTGTTATTGAGTATGTTGTTTTTTGAGCCCAGTTTTTTGCAGTACTTTTTATTATTACTGTATAAAAAAGGTAGGGGGGGAGGAAATTATTTCTTTGATTTACTGTAAGACGCAGCACAGCATCTTGTGGTAAATTTCCTGTTTTCATGCAGTAATCACATGCTAATTATGTTTTTGAAATATTCTGGGGGAGGGGTATGGCATGGTTGGGAAATAGGCATGAAAGCACTAACCACCATGCTAAATGTTTAACACCGGAGCACAAGATGCCTCCTAAATAGGAGGTATTAAACGCTCCTGCATTAAGGAGCTGTTTTACTAAGCTGAGGCAAAAAGTGGCCTGTGGCAGTGCGAGAGCTTCTTTTGGGCGCACGCCAGGCCAGTTTTTGTCACATCCTTTAAAAAGGTCCTTTTTTTAAGGGGCCGGAAAATGGACGTGCAGCAAAATAAAAACCATTTTTGGCCTGAGGACTTACCGTCACCCACTGACTTAGCAGTAAGGTCTCACGCGCTACCTTGTTGGTAGGCATGCAGCATGTGCCCACTGCCATTTACTGCTGGGTAAGCACCACGTGGTAGAAAATAGCAAATATTTTCTACTGTGTTTTCAGTGTGCGCCAAATTCAGAATTACCACTCTGGACACATGGTAGCTGGGTGGTAATGATGATTGACACGTGCTGGACGCACGTAGGCCCTTATACACTTTTGTAAAATTACCCCTAATATTTTTGTAAGTCTAACATGCTAATGGAAAAGTTAGCATGGAACTTGTAAAAATAAAATAAAATAGAAAAATATCCTTTACTGGGGACACGGTAAAAATGGGTTAATGTGCAGGAAAGTCATGTGTTAGGAAGTGCTAAGCCCAGATTTTGCCGCAACTTAGTAAAAGGGCCCCTATGTGTCTTTAAATCCACTGCCCTTTCCACCTAGATAACTTATTAAACAAATGCCCTCATAGTGTTGATGAAATATATATAACTTTAAGGAAGCAATTCTATGAATGTGCTCCTGCTTTAGGCATCCCAATGTATCATTTGCATACCTTAGAGGGGCATAATGGAACAGAAACGCCTATCTCCATGGGTGTTAATCTCCGAGAACGGGTCCGTGAAGGGGCGGACCGAACCGTATTATCGATAAAAAATAGACGCCCATGTTTTATTCGCCAATGTGTGAGCTGGGCGTTTTTGCTTTTCAGCGATAATGGAAAGGGAAAGTGCCCAGCTCAAAAACGAATAAATCCAAGGCATTTGTTCGTGGGAGGGGCCAGGATTCGTAGTGCACTGGTCCCCCTCACATGCCAGGACACCAACCGGGCACCCTAGGGGGCACTTTTACAAAAACAAATAAACAGGTAAAAGAGCTCCCAGGTGCATAGCACCCTTCCATTGTGTGTTGAGCCCCCCAAATCCCCCTCAAAACCCACTGCCCACAAGTCTACACCATTACTATAGCCCTAAGGGGTGAAGAGGGGCACCTACATGTGGGTACAGTGGGTTTGGGGGGGTTGGACGACTAATAAGCATTAAGCAGCACAATTGTAACAGGTAGGGGGGATGGGCCTGGGTCCACCTGCCTGACGTCCACTGCACCCCCTAACAACTGCTCCAGGGACCTGCATACTGCTGCCTGGGAGGAGGGTATGACATTTGAGGGTGAAAATAAAAAGTTGTGAAACATCATTTTTTTGTGGTGGGAGGGGGTTAGTGACCACTGGGGGAGTCAGGGGAGGTCATCCCCGATTCCCTCTGGGGGTAATCTGGTCATTTAGGGCACTTTTTGGGGCCTTATTCGTGAAAAAACAGGGTCCAGGAAAAGTGCCCTAAATTCTAGCTACAAACGCATCCATTATCGGCGAAGGGCGCCCATCTCTGTTCGGGTGATAACCACGCCCCAGTTCCGCCTTCGACACGCCTTCGACACGCCCCCGTCCACTTTGTCCGCATCCGCGACGGAGTGCAGTTGAAAGCGTCCCAAATTCGGCTTTTGATTATACCGCGTTATTCGTTTTTGTGAGATAAACGCCCATCTCCCGATTTAGGTCGGAACTTGGGCGTTTTTCTCGTTCGATTATAAGCTGGTTAGGCTCTTAGTGCTTTCTTTGGTTATTTGGACTTTGTTCTTTTGTTCTGTACTCTGAACCCTCTCTGTGCTGTGGCCAAATTATGCCAGCTATAGACCTGGCACAATTATGGCTGCATTAAAGCAGCAGGGGCATTTGTAACTGGCAGCATTCTGTATATTGCACACATAAGAGGCAGTTCCGTCCATGCCCCTCCCATGATCCACCCTTCTGAAAAGCCCTTTAATTTACATGCTATGCCACTTATATGTGCTGAATGCTGCTTAGTCTTTCTCCTTCCACTTACATGCATACCCTACACCTACCTGCACAAGTACTTATATTCTGCATTTACAAATGTCTTGTAAATGCAGGATCCCAGTTATAGAATTGCCCTTTAAAAGTCAACATATTATATGTCAAGTTAAACAATCAGCAACTTGCTGAATATCTACCTCTGTAGGAAATCTAATATAATAAAACGCACCCTCAACGTTCTGAGGACAACGTTCTGTGAAGCCATGAAGCCATCTAACATCACTCCCAGGCTGAAGGGTTCGTGGATTCGTGGTGTGAAGCCTTCAAGCCAGCCAGCCAGCCATCTCTGCCCCGCCCTCGCGTCAAACATCATGACGTCGAGGGCGGAAAAAAAAAAAAAATCCGGCAGCGAAGCGTCAGGGAAGGAGGCGGCGCTCCCGACATCTAGCCTTCCCTTCGCTGTGTTCCGCCTTCTTCTGACGTCAAAGATGACATCAAAAGAAGGCGGAACACATCGAAGGGAAAGCTAGACGTCGGGAGCGCCGCCTCCTTCCCTGACGCTTCGCTGCCGGAACCGCCACGGAGGTAAATTTAAAAAAAAGAAAAAAAACAAAAAGGGATGCATGGATGCGAAGGGGGGGGGGGGGGCCATGGATGCGAAGGGGGGGGGGAGAAGAGGGCGGGCCAGGCTGGGACATGGGAGAGAGAGGAGCATGGATGCGAGGGGGGGTCATGGAAGGGAGAGAGGGGACTTGCTGGAAAAGGATGAATGGAGGCGGCAGGGGACAGAGGAGCATGGATGGGCATGGATTGGGAGGGCAGGGCTCAGGGAGAGAGGGGAATTGCTGGAAAGGGATGAATGGAGGGGGCAGGGGACAGAGGAGCATGGATGGGCATGGATTGGGAGGGCAGGACTCAGGGAGAGAGGGAAATTGCTGGATAGGGATGAATAGAGGGGACAGATGGGCATGGATGGATATGGATTGCAGGGCAGGCCTCAGGGAGAGAGGGGAATTGCTGGATAGGGATGAATGGAGGGGCCAGGTGACAGAGGAGCATGGATTGGAAGGGCAGGACTCAGGGAGAGGGGAATTGCTGGATAGGGATGAATGGAGGGGACAGATGGGCATGGATGGATATGGATTGCAGGGCAGGCCTCAGGGAGAGAGGGGAATTGCTGGATAGGGATGAATGGAGGGGCCAGGTGACAGAGGAGCATGGATGGGCATGGATTGGAAGGGCAGGACTCAGGGAGAGGGGAATTGCTGGATAGGGATGAATGGAGGGGACAGATGGGCATGGATGGATATGGATTGCAGGGCAGGCCTCAGGGAGAGAGGGGAATTGCTGGATAGGGATGAATGGAGGGGCCAGGTGACAGAGGAGCATGGATGGGCATGGATTGGAAGGGCAGGACTCAGGGAGAGGGGAATTGCTGGATAGGGATGAATGGAGGGGACAGATGGGCATGGATGGCTATGGATTGCAGGGCAGGCCTCACAGAGAGAGGGGAATTGCTGGATAGGGATGAATGGAGGGGCCAGGTGACAGAGGAGCATGGATGGGCATGGATTGGAAGGGCAGGGCTCAGGGAGAGAGGGGAATTGCTGGATAGGGATGAATGGAGAGGACAGGTGACAGAGGAGTATGGATGGGCATGGATTGGAAGGGCAGAGCTCAGGGAGAGAGGGGAATTGCTGGATAGGGATGAATGGAGGGGCCAGGTGACAGAGGAGCATGGATGGGCATTGATTGGGAGGGCAGGGCTCAGGGAGAGAGGGGAATTGCTGGAAAAGGATGAATGGAGGGGGCAGGGGACAGATGGCCATGGATTGGGAGGGCAGGGCTCACACTCTCTCTCATATACAATGTCTTTCAGACTCTCACTCTCACACACTCGCTTGGTCTCATACACTCACTCTCACAGAGAATCTGTGTCTCACACATACTCTCTCTCTCGCCCACACACACACACTCTCTGTCACACTGTGTCTCACATACACACTTGCACACACTCTCATTCTCACACACACACTGAGGCATATTTTCAAAGCACTTTGGGAGGCTAAGTTCCATAGGTTTCTATGGAACTTTGGGAGGCTAAGTGCTTTGAAAATGAGCCCCACTCTCTCACAAACACACTCACACCCAGACTCACTCTCTCTCTCACACACTCACACTTTCACTCTGACTCTCAAACATTCACTCTCACATACACTCTCCCAAACATACACACTCCGAGGAAAACCTTGCTAGCGCCCGTTTCATTTGTGTCAGAAACGGGCCTTTTTTACTAGTAGTTAATAGGAGAGTGAATTTAAGGTAGTAATGCAGCTCTGTATGTGAAATGAAGCCAGCAGAAGAAAGCCCAATGTAACATCATTGAGAAGGTTCTACATGGCTAACTGCACATTTCCAACAAACAACCTTAAATCTACAATAATGGTTTGAGAAATATTAAATTTGATTCTATTATGTCATCGACGAGTGTTGTTTGATAAACTAATATGAGCATACAACACTGCGGATGGCTTTATCTAATCACAGAGAGGACTCTTTCACTCTGCCACTAATTACTTTGACTGTGTACCAGTAATTTAAAACCTCTTTTCGTTTTTGTTATCTGAAGGCAAATGTGAAAGCAACTATTCTTAGCAAAATTACCTTCAATGTGTGCATGTTTATGAGCATATAAATGTGTGGAGAAGTCACATTTACTTTTGCAGAAAATGTTATTGGAAGTGGAAAGTTATTTTTAAAAATTCCAAAATACTCCCCATCCCCCCATTAATGCACCCAAGAAATGAAGATTTATAAAGTATGTTTTTTTTTTTTTTAATAAACTGAACTTGGAGGCACAGGTGACTATAAGAATCAAATAACTTTTAAGTGATATATACCATATTTTATTTATACTTTCCAATTTTCCACCCACTTAGGGCCTGATCCTGTAAGGCTTTTCTTCAATTATGTCTACAAAAAAAGCTTAGTGAATCAGACTATTAATGAGAAATATATTTTTTAATATTTGAAAGTTCTGCAAATGTCAAGTAGTTATAAATTTGAAATTCTGATTTCTAATGTATCTTTTATTGCCCATTCAACTGGTAATTTACTCTTAAAACATGTACAGAAAAAATACTGCTCCTCTCAAATGAACGCCTTTATTTATCACACATTTACTGCTGTATCAGTGTCAGAAAGAACAGCTTCACTAAGAACTAATACAATTTAACTCTAAAGACTAGTAGTGTAAATGGAAGATCATGTTTCTACTTTGCCCTTGCTATTGAAATATAGAATTAACGACAAAACCCTGGTTGCCCTGTGAGCATCAGGGAGGGTTACTTTTTTAGGAGCAAACCAGAAATACACTGCCTCCTGTAGAACAGTTTAAGTAGGGATGTGCAAACTATATTGAGGTAGCACTCTGGATAATTAGGAGACTATTTTAAAATGCAGCTGTAAGCCCACCACGGGCTTACTTTGCGACAATCCAGAGCTACCACCGGCCCAACACAGGTGCCAGCAGTAGTTCCGCCCCCAGAGCGTGCCATTTCTGGCGCTAGGGAAAATAGGTCCCTATTTTTTACCATAGCAGTTACCCGGTGGTAATTAGGCAAAGGTGTGGATAAGTGGCAGTAAGTGCTCCCCCTCACATGGCCATGAGGTAAGTGCTACCTTACCGCATGGTCATTTCTTTTTTTCAGCCTTTTACCCGCTGCGTTAAAAAGGGCCTCAGTGCGCAGCAAACACAACTACCGCTGATAGCACAGGGTCCCTTTTACTGGAGTTTAGTAAAAGGGACCCAAAGGTTTTAATATCACATCCCCTTGACTGGGCAAATCTGGGTCCTTACCTCCTGGATACACTGACAAACAACTGACACAAATCCCACATAATAAAAATAGAAGCCAATTTATTTACAAGCAAGACAAATGACCAAACCTGAAAATGGAGATAATTAGAATCTAAAAGTTAAGTACAAAAGCTATCAGGTTTATTTTCAAAAGAGAAGGGTGCCCATCTTTCGACACAAATCGGGAGATGGGCGTCCTTCTCCCAGGATCGCCCAAATCATCATAATTGAAAGCTGATTTTGGGCTTCCTCAACTACTTTCTGTTGCGGGGACGACCAAAGTTCACGGGGGCGTGTCGGAAGCACAGCAAAGGCGGGACTGGGCCGTGCTTAACACATGGGCGTCCTCGGCCGATAATGGAAAAAAGAAGGGTGTCCCTGACAAACACTTGGCCGACTTTACTTGGTTCTTTTTTTTTTTTTTTTACGACCAAGCCACAAAAATGTGCCCTAAGTGACCAGATGACCACCAGAAGGAATTGGGGATGATCTCCCCCTACTCCCCCAGTAGTCACTAACCCCCTCCCACCCTAAAAAAATTAAATATTGTTTCCAGCCTCTATGCCAGCTCTATACCCAGCTCCATGACAGCACAATGCAGGTCCCTGGAGCAGTTTTAGTGGGTACTGCAGTGCACTTCAGGCAGGTGGACCCAAACCCATCCCCCCACCTGTTAAACTTGTGGTAGTAAATGTGAGCCCTCCAAAACCCACCAGAAACCCACTGTACCCACATCTAGGTGTCTCCCTTCATCTCTAAGGGCTATGGTAGTGGCGTACAGTTGTGGGGAGTGGGTTTTGGGAGGGCTCAGCACACAAGGTAAGGGAGCTATGCACCTGGGAACTTTTTCTGAAGTCCACTTCAATGCCCCCTAGGGTGTCCGGTTGGTGTTCTGGCATGTCAGGGGGACCAGTGCACTACGAATGCTGGCTCCTTCCATGACCAAATGGCTTGGATTTGGTCATTTCTGAGATGGGCGTACTCGGTTTCCATTATCGCCAAAAATCGAGGACGACCATCTCTAGGGACGACCATCTTTAAGGTTGACCTAAATATTGAGATTTGGGCGTCCCCGACTGTATTATCGAAACGAAATACGGCTGCCCATCTTGTTTCAATAACACGGGTTTCCCTGCCCCTTCGCGGGGATGTCCTGCAAGGATGCTCTCAGAAAAAGTTGGGCGCCCCATTCGATTATGCCCCTTTATGTAGCTCAGAAAAAAGTAATGGACAAACATTCTTTAAATGTTATTGTGTGAACACTTCACATAACATCTTCTAATGAATGTTTGTCTATTATTTGTCAGAAATGTTTCAGAATAAACACACTCCATAGGCTCACAAATTGGGCTGGCTATTTATTACACACTAGCAGAACAGAGCTTCATTAGCGTAGTTTGACTTGTTAATTTGGAGGGGGGGGGGGCAAAGGGTGGAGCTTGATATATTAGCATTTTCATTTGCATATATAAATCTCATACATATTCATTATGGTTATTCAAAACTAAATCACTGAATATGAAGCCAGAATATCACAACAGTGGAGATATATTTTGTTTTTTACTGAAATGATCCAGCACCATAGGAAATTTCTCTCATTATGCTCCTTCTCACATTCACATAAATTAGCAAGGGGAGAGTGCACGTTCTCTTTCCTTTTATATAGGCCCGACACCGTCAACCACCTATTTTCTCCTTCTGCGAATTCCAGCTCTTCCTTCTTCCCTCCTTACCAGCACTTCCCCATACCATGCACATGGATTCCAAAACATACCCCCTCCCCCATCCAGGCATAACTTTTTTCCTGGGGTCATCCACAGGCAGCACGTTTTTCAAGCCCTTCACCCCAGAAGCAGCACTTACCCCTCAGGCATAACTTTTGTCCTCTTGGCCCCCTCCACCAACAGCACTTATCTCCATGAGCAACTCATGGCAGGCTGCTGTCTGAGGTGAAGCATGAGGTAGCACCACTCCAAGGCACCCAAAGAGAGGATTTCCTGAAAACTCTGATCAGAAAGGAGGGTGAGGCATTCCCCTCACACTAAACATTAGTTAGGCAGTTGCCCCAAGAAAAAAAAAAAGAATGAAATGTATATATTCCTAAACAATTTAATAAAAAACCCTGCCAAAATTGGTTATAATCAACAAAAATTATGAGTTTAATTATGTTGCCTGGAACTCTCCTATAAAAAGAATAAAATAAATAAAATACTGACCTCTGACTCTGCACTGTCACACTGTTAAATGCAAGCCTATATTCTGCATCCACGTGAGCCATCCTTATGCCACAATAGGTAAAGAACTCAACTAGAGCATTTCATCCAATTTTAAATCAGGCATTGATGCTGTTCTAAAATACCATCCTGGAAGCCCAGGCCAACTATATTCCATGTATTAAAAAAGGAGGAAGGAAGAACAAACGACAGTCATGATGATAAAAAAGTGAGATGAAGGAAGCTATTGGAGCATAAAGAAAATTCTTCAGAATATGGAAGAAGGATCCAACCAAAAATAATAGGACACAGCATAAGGAATGGCAACTCTACCACTACTACTACTTATCATTTCTAAAGCGCTACTAGACGTACGCAGCGCTGTACACTTGAACATGAAGAGACAGTCCCTGCTCAACAGAGCTTACAATCTAATTAGGACAGACAGAACAAACAAGAGATAAGGGAATATTAAAGTGAGGATGATAAAATAAGGGTTCTGAACAAAGTGAATAAGGGTTAGGAGTTAAAAGCAGCATAAAAAAGGTGGGCTTTTAGCTTAGATTTGAAGACTGCCAGAGATGGAGCTTGACGTACCGGCTCAGGAAGTCTATTCCAGGCATATGGTGCGGCAAGATAAAAGGAACAAAGTCTGGAGTTAGCAGTGGAGGAGAAGGGTGCAGATGAGAGAGATTTACCCAGTGAGTTCCAGGGGAGGAATGTAGGGAGATTCACTAGTCAGTATTCTATAAGGAGTCACTTACATGTGTAATTGGTCGGTTTGTGCTCAGATGATTTGAGTACCAGCCTTTGCATGCCTTCATGCTGCCTACAAACAATTTATAGAGTTACTGCCATAATTCCATGAACAGGAGTCGAGGCAAAAGGAAGTACCAGATATTTTGTTAAATGCTTGATTCTTTCTTCCAAGGTAGTGAGAGAGGGCTTTGGGAAAGATATCAAACTCCACATCTTAGAAGGTGTGGTTAAACATAATAATATAGTAAAAATCCAATATTGCACGGTTCTGTCACAATGTCTTATCTACTTATGAAAAGCTCTAAAACTTTCCTCACTCAGCCATTTTAACCTGCCCAGACTGGGTAAAGAATTTATTTCAGTTGACTTGATAACACATCTAGAACAAGCTCTCATCTTACTAACATAATAATACTGTTCATGTATATTATGAGCAAGCATGATAAGACTTATAGGGGTCCTTTTACTATAAATAAATAAGCTACAGTGTTCACCAATGAAGGCTTACCACAGTTTAAAAGGGCATACCATGGCGTGCACTCACGCATCATGTGGTTAGTTCTGGGTTAGCATACCAGGCAGTAAAAAATTATTTGTATTATTACCACAGAGGGAGCATGACCGGGGGGTGCAGAGTGGGTGTGTCTGCGGTAATCAGCACAGCTACATTGTCTTGTGCTAACTGATTATCATGTGATTAGCACATGAGCCCTTACCACCGACAAAATAGTTAGAAGTAACGTCTCATGTGCTAATCTATTTTAATGGCCACATCCCAATGATAACATTAGCGCATGGCCATTAATACAAAATTCATTTTACTGCTTCACTAAAAATGGCCTTAGAGCATGGAAAATATCCATGTAAGAGCACGTTATATTCATATTTTAGCAGTGCTTTGTCAAAGGGCCCCATAGTGGGGTATTTAATATATCTGAACAAATTATAGTATTTTGCTCAAAAGAGGCAGATAACTTTCTGTTTCCATTGTGCAACAAAGATAAAGTGCTTTCTTTTCCTCTGCTAGGGAAGCTGAGCCAATTCACCCACTAGTGTAGATTGAAAGTACTCCTTAAGGACTCACAAACCCATAAGGCAAAAGTCACAAAGCCATTTTCTCCTTTGTTTTTTCTCCTTTTAAGACTATGTTCCTTTTTTTTTGTATTTTATTTATACCCATTAGATTCCAAATGGAAAGCATTGGTTCGGTTTTTATTAGGGAAGTAAATCACAGTACAAAAGTGAGCAGTACAATGCAATCAGCCGACTTAACAGCAGGAGAAGAGTGTTATAGTGTTAACTTGAACCAAGCCGAGATGGATTAGTTGAGTCATGCCTCCACTGTAACCTTTGTAACATGAGAAGCAACACTGAATGCTAATAGTATTATTGGCCCTTACTGTTACTTATACAGAATGAAAACAAATGTTACTGCTTTCTAAAGACCCAGAATTCTGATAATATGGAAATTCTGGAAAGACACCAGGGCTTATTAAGATGAGAATCATCTTGTAAATCTATGGGGTCCTTTTACTGACACCTGTTTACTGCAGGAAAAAATGGCTTATTGCAGGGCACACTCAGGCATCTCATGCTCGCCACCCATGTGCTAAAAATATAAAGTTCTCTGCACTAATCGATTAGCACAGCTAAACAGATGTGTGCTAACAGATTAGTTTGTGCTTAGGTCCCTGTTTACTAAGTTAGCGCTTTTAACGTGCCTACAATTAGCACGCACACTAGCCATGTAGGCACCTATAGGGATATTGTAAGCATGTATACAGTTAACGCATGTACATAGTTAACATGCGTTAAAAATACTAATCTGCCTATAACACATTTTAGTAAACAGGGCCCTTAGTGAGTGAGTCCTTACCACCCACATAATTGACAAATTAGTGTGTGGCCATTAATAGGTAGAAACATTTGCCATTTTACCCAGGCAGTAAAAATGGCCTTTAACACAGTTTGCTAAAAAGGCAGCTATAGGAGCAGTTGTTGTAGAGATCCTTTTAATAAGCTGCAGCAAAAAGTGCTGTTAGTATGCCTTTAGGTGCTAAGGCCATTTTACCACAGCTGTAAAATACTCTATTTGTTATTTTTTTTTTTGTATTAATAGCCATGTGCAAATGTTGCCATTAGTGCACAGCTATTTTTAGAAATTATTGCATGAGCATTTACCACCACTCTTTTTGTAGGTGGTAAGGGCTTATCTGATATCCCTGTGCTAACCAGCTACCATGCAGTAATGTAGATGCACCTACTAATTAGCACAAGAATTCCCACTCTCTGCCCATGAAATACGCCTCTTCCCCAAAAATTCAAAATAATTTTTAGTGCATGGTTAGCATGCTCACATTTCAGAGTTATGGCAGGATGCCTTAGAATGTCCTGTGATACTCCATTTTTAGCTGCATTAGGTATGTGCTAGCACAACGCAGCTTAGTAAGAGCACCCCTTACCCCTTTGTTTACTAAACCGTGCTAGTGGCTGCCATGCACTAATGCTGACACAGCCCATTCACAAGACCTCTCGCCCAAAATTCAAACCTGATCCACCCATGGCACTCCTATTTCCATGCTCCCTTTACTGGCTCACGTATAAAATTTAGATGCGTACATGTTAATTGAATCTAATTAGTGCTAATAATTATTTCAAAAGCTAATTATTGTTGCTAATTAGCTAGTTATTCAATTAAAATGTGCGCACAAATTGGCACATGAATATGTTAGCACATTTTATAGAATTAGGGCACAAATGTCTTCATGGTAGCATAAGAAACCATTGGGTTCATTTTCGAAAGAGAAGGACGCCCATCTTTCGACACAAATTGGAAGATGGGCGTCGTTCTCCCAGGCAGGGGCGTAGCCAGACACTCAATTTTGGGTGGGCCTGGGCCCAAGATGGGTGGGCAGAAACCCCACCCCATCCCATAGGTGATTTGGTCTCTCCTTTCGCCTGTATGCCATATGGTCTCTCAAATATCCCCCCTCCCCTGCACACCTTATAAATTTCAGATTTTCACCGGCAGTGAGGAGCAACTAATACACACTACTCATGTAGGCCCCACATCCTTCCCACTGATGCAGCTTGCTGTTTCTGTATAGGCAGGAATACGTCAGAGGGAAGGCTGTGGAACCGGTGTAAGCAGTATGTATCAGTCGCTGCTTCCTGCAGGCGAAGATCTGCTATTTATAAGGTATGCAGGAGGGACAGTTGTTGGGAGGTTTCAGCTTGGGAATCTCTGCCGGCCACATCATAGGTGTGCTGCTACTGGTGGGCCTGAGCTCAAAGTGGGTGGGCCTGGGCCCACCCAAGCCCACCCTTGGCTACGCCACTGCTCCCAGGGTCGTCCAAATCAGTATAATCGAAAGCTGATTTTGGACATCCCCAACTGCTTTCCGTCACAGGGATGTCCAAAGTTCAAGGGGGCGTATCGGAGGCATAGCGAAGGCAGGACTTGGGTGTGTCTAACACATGGACGTCCTCGACCCATAATTGAAAAGAAGGGTGTCCCTGACGAGCACTTGGACGACTTTACCTGGTCGTGTTTTCTTTATGACCAAGGCACAAAAAGGTGGCAAAAATGACCAGATGACCATCAGAAAGAATCGGGGATGACCTCCCCTTACTCCCCCAGTAGACACTAACCCCCTCCCACCCTCAAAAAGTATCTTTCAAAATATTTTTTACCAGCCTCTATGCCAGCCTCAGATGTCATACTCAGGTCCATGACAACAGTATGCAGGAACCTGGAGCAGTTTTAGTGGGTGCAGTGCACTTCAGGCAGGTGGACCCATGCCCATCCCCCTCCCTACCTGTTACGTTTGTGGAGGAAACAGCGAGCCCTCCAAAACCTACCAGAAACCCACTGTACCCACATCTAGGTGCCCCCCTTCACCTATAAGGGCTATGGTAGTGGTGTACAGTTGTGTGTAGTGGGTTTTAGGGGGGGTTTGGGGGGCTCAGCACACAAGGTAAGGGAGCTATGTTCCTGGGAGCATTTTATGAAGTCCACTTCAGTGCCCCCTAGGGTGCCCGGTTGGTGTCCTGGCATGTGAGGGGGGATCAGTGCACTTTGAATGCTGGCTCCTCCCATGACCAAATGGCTTGGATTTGGTCATTTCTGAGATGGGCGTCCTTGGTTTCCATTATCGCCAAAAATAAGAAATGACCAAGTCGTAGGGACGAGATGACCATCTCTAAGGATGACCAAAATTTCAAAATTTGGGCGTCCCGACTGTATTATCGAAATGAAAGATGGATGTCCATCTTTCGATAATACGGGTTTCCCCACCCCCTCCATCAGGACGTTTTGCGAGGACGTCCTCAATAAACTTGGGCATCCTTTTCGATTATGCCCCTCCATGTCAGGAGATAGATATTTTGAAATATATCCATTTCTATGGTTCTAAGTCTTGAAGAATTGAAGTCAATAGCCCCCTGACATTCAAAACCATTTAACTGGCCAGGAACGGCTCCTGGCCAGTTAAATACTATTACTACTTAACATTTCTATAGTAGTACTAGACAATATCAACCACTGAATATCACCGGATAGTGGATAGCCAGTTATATAGGCTGATATAACCCACTATCTGCTCATTTTCAGTTTGACTTTGGCAGCCATATTTGGCCACCAAAATAGCAGGAATATCGTTGGTCAGTTTAAATATAACTAGCCAAAAATAAACTGGATAATTAAAGCTGGTCACCAGAAACGGCCCAGCATTGAATATCCAGCCTCAGCACTGACCATGGGAGACAGCCTATCGGTCCTTTATGATTCTGTTTTAGGTATTATAATATCAATGTGAATGTTATTATTATATGCAGATAAAAACCTCAAATGCTTTTATGGTAACACGAGAAAGCATCAACAAAGAAGAAAAACCTCTGTAGATAGCAGTACAAAACAAAAAAGGGGGGGGGGGGGGGGCGGTGATGGCCACAATCACAGGTCTAATAAGGAATCCTTAGACCCAACATGTAAGTGTTTCGGCACTATGCCTGCATCAGGGGTCCTAAAAACATGAGTAAAAGCATACATATATAAATGTGTATAGGGTATATTACAGATATATTAGTTAAAATAAACAAAAAGAAAGGAACAATTTAACATTTTTTAAAAATTGATTACCAAATTAGAAACCACAATCGATAAATATATCTATCTACAATAACAAAGATGATATATAATATATAACTGCATGAAGGTAGGTAAAAAAAGACACCTATATATTATGGCACAAAAATACTAATCTAAAATCCTGAGGGCTCCTTTTACAAAGCCACACTAGAAATTCTAGCATGTTAAATGTGACAAAGACCATTGTCATTGAATGGGCTTCATCGCATTTGCGTTTTGTAAAAGGAGCCCTTAGTGAGATGCTAAAAAGGGTCAAGGCGTAAAAGGAGGGATGGGAAGGGGAAAGGAAGAAGGGAAAAGGAGGGGGTATAAAGAGGGGATGGGAGGGGGTATAAAGAGGGGGTGGGAGGGGGAGGAAAGAAAAAATGGGGGGAAAGTGAAGGCAAAAGATATATATTGTAAGACTTATATTGTAAGTTGGACTATATATATCTTACTCCAACTTACAATATAAGAGGTTCCAGCAAACAAAAAGGATTCAAAATATATACAATTTCAAACTCCTGTAAAAGGGACAGGATAAAAGTAAAAAAGTGATAAAACTAAAAAGCAATAAGCCTATTATCAACATATGTTAAAAGAGTCACAATTTGTGTCTACTCTCAGGCTTATTTTCGAAAGAGAAGGACGCCCATCTTTCGACACAAATCGGAAGCTGGCCAAAGTTCACGAGGGTGAGTCTGAGGTGTAGAGAAGGCGGGACTTGGGCGTGCCTAACACATGTACGTCCTCGACCCATAATGGAAAAAAAAGGGCGTCCCTGATGAGAACTTGGATGACTTTATCTGGTCATGTTTTTTTTTTACGACCAAGGCACAAAAAGGTGTCCGAACTGACCAGATGAACACTGTGGAGAATCGGGAATGACCTCCCCTTACACCCGCAGTGGTCACTAACCCCCTCCCACCCTCAAATGTCATACTCAGGTCCATCACAGCAGTATGCAGGTACCTGGAACAGTTTTAGTGGGGGCAGTGCACTTCAGGCAGGTGGACCCAGGCCCATCCCCCCCACCTGTTACACTTGTGGTGGTAAATGTGAGCCCTCCAAAACCCACCAGAAGGAATTGGGGATGATCTCCCCCTACTCCCCCAGTAGTCACTAACCCCCTCCCACCCTAAAAAAATTAAATATTTTTTCCAGCCTCTATGCCAGCTCTATACCCAGCTCCATGACAGCACAATGCAGGTCCCTGGAGCAGTTATAGTGGGTACTGCAGTGCACTTCAGGCAGGCGGACCCAAACCCATCCCCCCACCTGTTAAACTTGTGGTAGTAAATGTGAGCCCTCCAAAACCCACCACAAATCCACTGTACCCACATCTAGGTTCTCCCTTCATCCCTAAGGGCTATGATAGTGGTGTACAGTTGTGGGTAGTGGGGTTTTTTGGGGCGGGGGGGGGGGGGGCTCGGCACCCAAGGTAAGGGAGCTATGTACTTGGGAGCAATTTATGAAATCCACTGCAGTGCCCCCTAGGGTGCCCGGTTGGTGTCCTGGCATGTTAGGCGGACCAGTGCACTACAAATGCTGGCTCCTCCCATGACCAAAGGGCTTGTATTTGGTTGTTTCTGAGATGGGCATCCTTGGTTTCCATTATTGCCGAAAATCAGAAACGACCAAGTCTAGGGACGACCATCTCTAAGGACAACCTACATTTCCAGATTTGAGCATCCCTGACCATATTATCAAAACGAAAGATGGACGTCCATCTTGTTTCGATAATATGGGTTTCCCCGCCCCTCCACTGGGACATTTTGCGAGGACATCCTCAGCAAAACTCGGGCGTCCCTTTCGATTATGCCCCTCTATAGCAACACCTTGTACACCAAAATCAAACCATAATGATTAAAAACGTCTATGGTGCCATAAACATCCATATACTTTAAAACCAACATCAAACAATATTGAAGCACAGCCTATTTAGATTAAGGAATAGAAAAAAATGAGCACAGTACACAACATAAAATAAGATATTTATAAGCGTACAAGAATAATAAAATTAAAATAATATAAATAGTAGAAGGGAGCTCCATAATGTTTACAACTCATACATTCAATTGAAAACGCACTACTTTTTCTATTTCCTATTTTAGAGTTGGAGTTCGTTTCATTGCATATATGTTTTTATAGTATGATTTTGAATCATTTTGATTTTAAGAAGAGCAGTATATTAAGTTTAAATAAACTTAAATTGTGATTAATGATATAGGGCTAGATTCTATATATGACGCCTAAAAAATTGGTACTGAAAAAATTACACCTGAGCGTATTCAATAAAGTATGCCTAAATTTAGGCATACTTTATACAATATGCCTAAATTACCACACGGTTTATAGAACACGCCAAGAGGCCATCCACACAAATAAATTTAGTAACGGCAGTTACACCAAGTAAAACTTGATCTAAATGTTGACGTCTAAATTAGGAGCAGACCGGGTGTATTCTATAACAGTGTGTATAGATTTTAGAAATACCCATGTCTATGCCCCCTTTTCAATCATGTTACAGAATATGCTTAGTTGTGCGCATAAATTCTAATTAATGCCAAATAGTATAATTGCTTAATTGGCAATTGTCAGAGCTGATTGGTTTGTTAATTAAGTTGCATGAACAAATCAAGAATATGACCGGATTTGCACACACAACTGAAGTCACACTATATAGACTCCAGGAGATAATGTAAAAACCTATGTTTTACCTTAAAACAATATGGTGTCAAGATAAATGCTGACATTTTTATTCTCCCCTTGACAAGGTCCAACAGATGAATTACAGAAAGAGATTTAGAGATAGTAAATATGGGTTTTGAGGCTGGTTTTCTTACCTTGAAAGAAAAAGATTTCTTGATTACAATTCCCTCTAACTACATCCTTCCCAAAATACACAAATCTATCACTAAACCCCCTGGAGGACCAATCATTTTGGAGAATGGTTTTGTTTTGGAACAACTATCTATTTTTTGTGAATCAATTTTTACATCCATTCATACCAAAGATAAAATCATATCTGGCTCCTGGCCAGTTAAATATCACCTAAATGGCAATTCACGAATATTCAGTGAGGGATAGCTGGCTATTTCCTGTGAATATTCGTAGTCAGTGCATGCAGCAGGATTCTATATATCATGCCTAGCATTCCATGCTGAAATCTAAGCGTATTGCATAACAATGCATGTAACTTAATTGGCTTAGCAAGTCAATCAGCATTTCTAACAGCACTTAACAAGCAACAATGAGCACTAATTGGCAATAATTAGAATTTACACACATAACTCTGTAATGAACTGTGCCTAAATTCTAAAGTGCACAGTTCAAAAGGGCATGGTCATGGGTGAGGAAATAGGCATTTCATGGGTGTTCCCAAATTTACGCATGTTGTTATAGAATATGGCCCAGTCTGTGTAAATCTACACGCAGGGATTTATGCCACGTTTTTCTTGGTATAAATGGAGGTGCATAGTTTTAGGCACTGGGATATCAACCAAGCGTATTCTATATACCGCACCTAAATCCTGTAGGTTACTATGGGGCTCATTTTTTAAACAGAAAAATGTTTATAATGCGGCACAAAGCAGCATTTGGACATTTTTTTCCACAAAACATCCAAATCGCTATTTTTGAAGCCCATTTTAAGACAGTTTCCTATGCAGCAGTTCATCTGAGGTGCCTCCAAATCATAAGGAGGCATGTTGGAGATGCATTGAAGGCAGGATTTTGATGTTTGTAAGTGTTAGGAACGCCCAAATCCTGCCTTCAATGCATCTCCAACATGCCTCTTTGTGATTTGGATGCACTGAAGTTCAGATGAATACTTGGACATTTTTTTCATCCATAATGGAACAAAGCAAAAATGTCCAGGGCTAAAACTAAATGTTTTGGGCTAGACCTGTTTTAATAATGACTACGTCACAAAAAGGTGACTCAAATGACCACTGGAGAGATTAAGGCATGACCACCTCCCAACCCCCCTCCCCCAAATGTGTAAAAGAAACAGTACATACCAGGCTCCATTACAGCTTCAGATGTTATGGCCAGGCCTATTAGAGAAGCAAGCAGGTCCGTGGAGTAGTCTAGTGTTCGGTGCAATGCATTGTAGCAAAGAGGACCTAGGCCCATAACCCATTCTAACTGTTACACTTGTGGTGGAAATTGTGAGCCCTCCAAAACCCACCAAAATCTATTGTACCTACATATGGATGGCACTTGCAGGCATAAGAGCTATTGTAGTGGTGTATAATTGGATATAGTAGGTTTTTCATGCGTTTTAGAGGGCTCACCATACAATATAAGGGGATAACGGTGAGACGTGTACCTGGGACCTTTTATGTGAATTTCACCGCAGTGCCCCCTAGGGTGTCCCATTGCTCTCCAGGGATGTCTGTGTGGCCAGTCTACTCAGAATGCTGGCTCCATCTACATCCCAATAGCTTATTTTTGTGTTTTTCACTAGGACATTTTTATTTCAGGAATGGTTCGAAAAGATAGACACACAGAGCACAATAAGGTCTAGCAAATGGCCATTTCCCAAGTGTAAAGTCTTTCAGGTTCAAAAATGGCTATGTTCGTTTTCAGCAAAACGTTCAAAATCAGATTTAGATTTTATATCGAAAATGCCACTCCACATGTGGGGAAAACTAAGAGGAAAGTGAAAACTACAATAATTGAACATAAGAGTCGTATCAACAGAGCTATAAGATCTGCACCACTTGTAGAACACTGCTTGGAATGTGGTCATACTTTTAACTCAGGTTTTTTTTTTATAATCAAGAAAGTTTATGCCGGTAGACGGGGAGGAGACATTGACTAGTTTTTACTAGTTTTGACTCGTAACCACTTGTAACCACTCGCCTCCACCTACCCTCCTCTCTTCCTTGCCGTTCACATTAATTGATTTGATTACTTTATATATTTTTTTGTCTATTAGATTGTAAGCTCTTTGAGCAGGGACTGTCTTTCTTCTATGTTTGTGCAGCGCTGTGTACGCCTTGTAGCACTATAGAAATGCTAAATAGTAGTAGTAGTAGTGTGTGTGGAACTGGGAAAGAAAGAGTTAAACACGTATGTTTTAAAAAAAAGAAATGCAAGAGATTGTCTCCAGTGAGCTATTGACAAAATGCTGGCTTAGCTGACCTAGGAGAAGGCCAGTAAGTAGATGTGTTCTTCAGACCCTCTTTATCTATATTGACAAAGAAAAGGCCTTTAGATAAGAGAGGTTAAAAGAAGGTCTAAGCTGACCAGTATTTGTGATAGATGTCTTCTTTTAGCATATTCTGTAGAAGAACAGATAATAAATGTTAGTCTATTATTAAAGGTCGTTGAGAAATGCTATGTAATAGGATTTTCATTGACCCATGCCCTTACATTTTAGACTTTTAGCATACATGCTTCGATTAAGTTCAGCCTTCTAAAAAAATACGTTATGCTGATGCTATGGAATTCTATATAGATGAATCACTTACCATGAGTTTAAGGGTATAAATGTAAGCACTAGACTGTCTCTCTTCAGGGAGACTTGGAAGGAGAGAGCCATCTCTCCATGCCTTCCCTCCTTATTGCAATAAGATATATTATGCAGTTCTAAGAAAGAGACCAATTTTACTGATCCTGTTATTTTCCAAAGTTTTATAAACCTTCAACAAGAGGAAGCAAGGGTTATCTTAAATCTTGATACAATTGCAATCAAGAATTGGATCTGAAAGCCTATCTTTAATTCCTTACTTATGATTACAATATAATTATCTTATTCTATTGGTCCAGTTTTTTTAGAGATTTTTTTCCTCTATGTTTGTCTCCCTTCTCTTTTCCCTCACTCCTGTATTTTCAATTCCCCCTTCTTTTTTTCATTTTATCCCTTTCCCCCTCCCCTTCCCCCCTTTTTCCCTCCCTCGGTACTCATTTTTTAGATATTTGATTAGAATTTTGATAAAAACATATTTAAGACATTTGATTATCCTTTTTTTTGTAAGTGTCCAATTGTTTATCTCCCACCCATTTTAAGTCATGTGGAGGGGAATTTACAAAATGATGTCTAAGTCCAACTTTGAATGTTTTGCTCAAAACATTCAAAATTCAAATGGGGAATATAGCCATTTTCAAAACAGAGAAACGTCTTTTTTTTCCCCGCAAATGGCTACTTGCAGATGTTTTTGTTCTCTGTGCATTTATCTTTTTGGTTCATTTTTGAAAAAAGGAAAACACATCCAAGTGAAAAATGCACAAAATCAAGCCATTGGGACATTGGATGAGCCAGCATTCTTAGTAGACTGGCCACACAGATATCCCAGGAGAGCAATGGAGCACCCTAGGGGACACTTCAATGGACTTCAAATAAATGCTCCCAGGCATACATCTCACCGTTGCTCCCTTATCTTGTTTTCTGAGCCCTCCAAAACCCAATACCCCTAACTGTACACCACAACAATAGCCCTTATGGGTGAAGGGGGCATTTATATGTGGGCACAGTGGGTTTCTGGTGAGTTTTGGAGGGCTCACAATTTCTACAACAATTGTAACAGGTCCATCTGTCTGTAGTGCACTACACCCACCACTAGACTACTCCAGGGACCTGCATGCTGCTCTAATGGACCTGAGTATTACAACTGAGGATGGCATAGAGGCTGGTTAAGTAATGTTTTAATCACATTTTTGGTGTATGGGAGGGGTCAGTGACCACTGGGGAGTAAGGGGAGGTCATCCCTGATTCCTTCCAGTGGTCATCTGGTCATTTAGGGCAACTTCTTTACGTTATTTGTTATAAAAACAGGTCTAGCTCAAAACATTTTAGTTTTAGTCCTGGATGCTTTTGTTTTGTTCCATTATGGCTGAAAAATATAAGTGTTAGGAAAGCCCAGATCCTGCCCTTAACACGCCCCTGAAATGCCCCCTCATGATCTGAATGCACTTCTGATGGACTTCATAGAAAAACATCTAAAAATTGTTTTTGACAATACCAGTTTGGATGTTTTTGTGAGAAAAACATCCAAATGCAGATTGATGCCACTTTTGGGATGTTTTTTCTCTGAAATTGAGCCCCATATTCTTTTTTTGATAGAATAGGTTCCATGGGTGTTGTAATTCTAAAGTTTCTGTGTGTATAGTTTGAGCTTATTATAAATAATGTGACTTTCACCGTCAGTAATGTACCGCCCTAAGACTATGAATTATTATTTTTTAAAAGAATGTGCATGTGCGCAGTGCACACAAATGCAAGTGCAAGTAGTACATTATTTGGTAAAACTGTTTTGTTTTTGTGGCAGTGAACAGATTTTTTTCTTGATTTTGTTTTCCTTGTTCCTTTCATTGCTGTCTGCCACACCCACTGCACAACATGAATTTCAGTGTTTATCTAATTATTATAAATACATATGATGTTCTATTTCACAAAGTAATATTTTACAGCACTTATTAAGGGGCATTTTTGATAAAATATCTTAGTCTGATTTTGGATGTTTTGCTAGAAATGTCCAAAAATTGAGTGGTGAACATAGCCATTTTTAACCTGAAAAACAACTTTTTTTTTCAAAATCACCCTTTTCCAAGACATTTTGTGCCCAGTGAAATTTTTCTTTTGGAATTATTTTGGAAAATAAAACATTCAAGAGAAAAATACCCAAAAACCATTCTATGGGATGTCTGGGGGCCACCATTTGTAGTAGACTGGCCCAGGGGCGTAGACAGACTTCAGCGGTAGGGGGGTCCAGAGCCGAGGTGAGGAGGCACATTTTAGCCCATCCCCCACTGCCGCCGACCCTCTGCCACCATTGCCAACATCCCCCTGCCATTGCCGACAACTCCAACAACTTTGACTCCCCCCCCCGCCGATGATCCTCTTGACCCCCCGCCTGCCATCGCCTACCTTTGCTGGTGGGGGACCTCAATCCCCACCAGCCGAAGTCTTCTTCCTTCATTTGGTTTCTCAGTCTGACGTCCTGCACATACAACATGCAGGACGTCAGACTCACAGAAACAGAACAAAGTCCTGCAAGGCTTCATTCTGTTTCTGTGAGTCTGACATGCTGCACGTTGTACGTGCAGGACATCAGACTAAGAAACCAAACGAAGGAAGAAGACTTCGGCTAGTGGGGGTTGGGGTCCCCCGCCAGCAAAGGTAGCAGACGGCGTGTTGGCGGCAGGAGGGGGGGTTAAGAGGGTCGCCGGCAGTGGGGTCCAGGGCCAAATCTACGGGGACCCAGGCCCCCATGGCCCCATAGCAGCTACGCCCCTGGCCACATAGAGATCCCAACAGAGCAGTGGGGCAGCCCAGTGGGCACTGCGGTGCATGTGTCATAAAAGGTCCCAGGTACACATTTCACCATTATACCCTTATACTGTATGATAAGCCCTCTAGGAGCAGACAAATACCTCCTGTACCTCACTGAACACCACTACAATAGCTCTCAAGCTTACAGGTGTCACCTATATGTAGATAAAACATGTATTTTCCCACAATATTTAGTCGGAAGTGGTGAGCATTTTTTAGAATGTCTATCGTTGCTGGCTAGTTTAGCCCCCAATATTCAGTGCCAGGTCATGTGTGGGCACCAGCACTGAATATCAGAAGCTAAATGAGGGCAGTCTGGCTGACAGAGCTTATTTGGGCCCCGGCCAATATTCAGCTGGGGCTGTATAAGAAAGTTATGTAGGCCCTGGATGAATATTGGGCCGTGGTCCACATTAAAAAAAGAAGACTCTCCTTTCTTCCCTCTCCCCCTCCTTGATGTGTGGATGTGGATGCAGGTGCGGCTGCAGGTGAGTGAGCTCTTACCAACACCTATTTTGAAGGCAGTAAAGTTTACATGCTATCCATGCACTAATCAGTTAGCATGTGACAATGTAAATGCGATAACCAATCAGCACAGAACACGCCCACTTTCTACCACCAGATCCGCCTCCAGTGTTAAAATATAAAAACTAATTTTTAGTATGTGGGTAGCACACACACATGCAAAATCTACTGTGGGACACCTGAACGCATCCCGTGATAGTGCATTTTAAGCATGTGTTAGTGCTTACTGCAGCTTAGTAAAAGGACCCCTATATTTTTATTACAGTATAGGCATTAATTAAGGTACACTGAAATAAATAGCATCTCAGGGAAAGAAATGTGGTGAATAATGTACATATTCTCACACAAAAATCCTTAGCAGACTGTGGTGAAACAATCTTCTTATTCAAGAAACTGGAATCAGAGCTCTAAAAAATTGAGATGGCAATTTCCAAAGCCACTTGTGTGAAATGTAGACCAAAAGTAGATGTAGACACCCCGATGCAACACAGGGAGTGTCTATTCCTAACAGTATCTGGGTGCTTACATGCATTATAGAATACTAGCATAAACCCACGTCAGCACATCTAAATGCAAGCGCAACAAGCAATGCACACAACTGACTTCTATAAATTGAGCATATATGGAGCAGACATGCCCATGTCCCACCCATGCTTCATACACATGTACTCCTGCGAATACATATGCACTATAGCACTGGCAAGTACCCTCACGGCATAGGGGTGAATTCTGTAAATGGCACCTAAAAAATCGGCATAGAAAAACTCTTAAACACTATTCTATAAGCCATGTCTAAAGTTAGATGCAGTTTATAGAATAGTGCTTAACCGCAGGGGTCACATGCAAATGTAGGCATACCCATTTGCACCAACGAAAACACGGCTATTTTTTTCCTTTTGCAGGAGCATGTATACTACGTAGCTAGAGCCTCTTCCCTGAGGAAGTTTTGTCGAAACCTGGCCAAGTCGGCGGAGGTTCTCCTGTTGCTAAAAGTTGCTGCCAATTTAAAAAGATAAGTGTTGTTGTTTCACTGATCACGTTTGGGGGGAAAAACATTTTTGAAAAATGTTTGACATTGGAAATGTTTGCTTTAAAAAAATGATAAACGGTGATTCTATGACGATTTGCGCCACAACCATTTTCTTACTAGACTAAGAAACGTAGAGGGGCATAATCGAACGTGAACGCCCAGCTTCATGGGCATCTATCTCCGAGAACGGGTATGTGAAGGGGCGGGACAAACCGTATTTTTGAAAAAAATGGGCGTCCATCTTTTTTCCGATAATACGGTTTGTGCCCAGCAAATGCATCGGATTTGTGCGGATTTGAGCTGGGCGGTATTGTTTTTCAGCGATAATGGAAACCAAAGACGCCCAGCTCAAAAATGACCAAATCCAAGGCATTGGGTTGTGGGAGGGGCCAGGATTCGTAGTGCACTGGTCCCCCTGACATGCCAGGACACCAACTGGGCACCCTAGGGGGCACCTGTAACAATTAAAATAAAAGTTAACTACCTCTGAAGTCCATAGCTCTGTTCCCTTGGGTGCTGAGCCCCCCAAATCCCCCCCAAAACCCACTGCCCACAACTCTACATCATTACCATAGCACGGGAGAAAGACACCCATCTCCCAATTTGGGTCGAAATATGGGCGTCTTTCTCTTTTGAAAATAAGGTGGATTGTGTTCTTATGGTGTGAGCAGCATTAATATCTGATGATCCCCTATACTAAGCTTGAGAAAAGATATATAAGACTAATTCAATGGCACTTTTGGCTATATTTTGAATAAAGTAAACTGTTGCTCATATGAAGAAAAGCATTTGTATGTAAAGTATTATTGTTTGGCACATTATATGAGTGATATCTACCTAAATTTATGCACGGATCCTCCTTATTCTATTATTCTGCACACAACTGGAATCCACGACCATGCTCTAACACGAAACACCCATGACCCTCCCATTTCCATGCCCCCTTTTCCTGGACACAGGTAAAATTTAGGGGTCCTTTTACTAAGCAGTGGTAAAAGTGGGCAGTGGTAGTGTAAGTGCATCTTTTGGGCACGCTCTGGGCCATTTATTTACCATGTCTAGGAAAAAGGGCCTTCTTTAAAGGGGCTGGAAAATAGACGTGTGCTAAAATTGAAATCAGCGTGCATCCATTTTCAGCCTGAGACCTTATCGCCACCCATTGACCTAAAGGTAAGGTCTCAGACACTACCCATATGGTAAGCATGCAGCATGTGCCAACTGCTGTTTACTGCCAGGTAGGCGCCCCACGGTAGAAAATAAACAGTTTCCACCATGTGTTTTTGGCATGCGCCAAATTTGGAATTACAACCCGGGGCATGCGGTAGCCAGGCGGTAATGTCGATTTGGCACATGCTGGACTTGGGTAGTCCCTTATGCACTCTTGTAAAAGGGTCCCTCAGTCATGAATCACATTACATGTACACATGTTATTTGATTTCAATTTGTGCCAACAATTGCTTGTTAAAAAGCCAATAAATTGGCTCATTATTCCATTAAATTGCACACTTAATTTTTACAGCTTTTATAGAATTAGAGGGATAATATCTAGTGTTCTTACGTATATAAGTGTCAAGTAACACTGCATTTATGCACACAAAGAACAAATGAGTGTGGGCATTCGGTTAAAGAATTACCATGATACTGGCCAAGGACTTTGTCCCAAAACGGATAGTTCGAAAATTATTAGGGGTGTGAAGCCAAAAAATGTTGGTGTCATGTCATTTCTTGTATTCTTTCCAAAAATGCTGCGTGTGTGTGTGTTTACTTTGACATCATGAGGGCAATGTCATTAACAGTGCATTATTTTCAGAAAGAGGGCACACTCTTTCCCGATAGTGCAAACAAGTGTGCAGAATTTACATATGTGCACACCATCTGGAGAGTGCACTTACTGAAAGAGTGTGCGCTGTTAACAAAAAGAAAGCACACTCATGAGCATTGCACACTTTCTCCCTTTTCTATATATGGCATCCAGATTTACACGCACTCAAGATGCACATACAAATTGAATAATGAGCCCTTAACTATCAATAACTGGGTACTAACAACCAATTTCTGAAATAGCACTCATTGAAATGCTTGCCCATCTGACTACACACTATTCAAAAAGCCATGGTGCCTAACTCTCCTAGGTGTAACTCAAAAGGGGGTGTGGCAGGGGCATTCCAAAACTTGTGTATGTAGTCGTACAATATGGTCTCAGTGCGCCTAATGTGGGTAGCAGCATTTATACCAGATCTTAACAGGTGTAATTCTGGCACCTAAAGTTAGGTGCAGAAATCATCTGCAAGAATATTCACTATTTGCAAATCGTGTGCCCTTCATACAATAATAGCACTTTGCACCAACTGTTTTCCAGTGCCCAGTTTTGAGCACCATTTATAGAATTTACCCCTTTGTGAACAATGCACACTTTTTCAGTCGTGCACTATTGATGGCACATGAAAAAAAGACAAATGTGCTTTTTCTGCTCGTTTTTGTTCATTTGTCAATGAGATGAGACAACATGAAAAAGTTGACATTTTCTACATTATATCAAATGGTATATTTAAAAATATATATATCTAGAAGCACAGCCTCTAATCCAGAAAATCTACAACTGTCACTTCATTTTCTCAACTTTGCACATCTGCATGAATAATTCAGCACCTGATGAATTTATGAGCTGATACTAAATTAATGAGGCATCAGATAATTCAGGTACAAATGCTAAATCAGTATGTGATGATGCCAAAGCTAAGCTCTGAGGAAGGGACCATTTGATCTCAAAAATATAGGACAACTCTGACCTTATTTCTAACACAGAATCTAATTAAATGCTTAACAAAGTTAGGAAGCTATTCAGAGCAACCTCAAAACAAATAAATTATCTTGTGATGTAGCCTATGCTGATTATAAAGTAGCTGGTTATGTCCCAATAAAACTCTGTCAAATATCATATATTCTGGCTTCAGTGATCCCTTTACTGTTGAAAGTGACAGTAGCAAAATATATAATAATAACATGCACTGAAGATAACAGCAGTTTCATTATGGATATATTAGGGAATTCAGCTCAAGGAATTTTCCAAGAGAAAGTTACAAACCACAGAATGAAATATTTTGAAAAATGAATGAACCTCATACCGACAGAGATATGGTCAGCTCATAACTAAAGGTCAAGATATCCACAGGTCAAATATTTTAGTGTACTTTACTTTACTTTAACATAGCTTTTTTTCCCCCCTGACTTACAAATGTTTTCTCAGGATGTTTCATACTCTGTTTTCAAATAAATGTTTTTAAGGGATATGCATGGTTAAACCTTTTAACACTTACCAATTAACCTAACATATATTAATTCATAAGTAAATGTTTATTACAACAATTTAGCAAACACTAAAATATGTAAGGCACACTGGAGTCCTTTTACTAAGGCATGGCAAAAAGTGGCCTGTGGTAATGTGGGCACGCCGGGCCAGTTTTTACCACGTCTGGGAAAAAGGTTTTTTTTTTTTTTTTCAATGAGACAGGAAAAGGGCCTGTGGTAAATTGAAACCAGTGTGTGCCTGTTTAAGGCCTGAGCCCTTAATGTCATTCATTGATCTAGGGGTAAGGGCTTATGCGCTACACATGCAGTGACCAATCAGCATGCGCCAACAGCTGATTAATGCCAGAAATACCACACATGGTAGGAAATAAATAATAATTTGTTTTGGCAGTATGGACATGATTCAAATCTGAAATTACTGCCAGGGGATGTTCTAACCTGGTGGTAGTCTCATTTAGGCACATTTTGCACGCACATAGAGCCTACCGCGCCTTTGTAAAAGGGCCCCACTAATTGGTGACAGAGGATTTGCCTTAGTACTGCTGGACTGTTCAGCTGATTTTGACACTGAGGACTGCAGTTTTGGGCTAGCACGATTGGTAGAAACCAGCACCAGTGGGCACAGTACTTGCCTGGTTCAAATGTATGTATGAGATAGGCAACAGATATATTACACATTGCTGTCTTTCCCACTGAAATGAAAATGATTCAAAGAATAATGCTGCCTATAACTGAATCAACTAACCATTAAAAAAGGAGGAAAAAAGAGCCTCACAGAGCTCCTAGACAACAAACTGTCTTTCGGAGCTAAAATGGACGCCAAGCTGTCCTCTGTTCATCATAGGCTCAAAAAAACCTCCAGAAAAAAAATATCTGTTCAATAACTACTTATGTTCAAAAACTTCTACTAAGTTGCACTGTACACTTGAAACCAGCGAGAATACCGAAAGAGCACTTGTCTTTCACGCTGGGAGACTTAGACCTCGTTCCTGTCTGCCACACCAAGCCAACGATGGCTAGCGTTTCGAAAAACTGCTTCAGGGTCTTGGTGGCACACTTCAGGCAGGCGGACCCAGGACCACCCCCCCCCTACCTGTTACACTTGTGATGGTAAATATGAGCCCTCCAAAACCCACCAGAAACCCACTGTACCAACATATAGGTACCACCTTCACCCATAAGGACTATGGTACTGGTGTACAGTTGTGGGTAGTGAGTTTTGGGGAGCTCAGCACACACGGTAAGGGAGCTATGCACCTGGGAGCAATTTCTGAAGTGCACTGCAGTGCCCCCTAGGGTGCCCAGTTGGTGTCCTAGCATGTCAGGGAGACCAGTGCACTATGAATGCTGGCTCCTCCCATGACCAAAGGGCTTGGATTTGGTCGTTTCTGAGATGGGCGTCCTCAGTTTCCATTATTGCCGAAAATCAGAAACAACCAAGTCTAAGGACAACCATTAAGGTCAACCTAAATTTCCAGATTTGGGCATCCCCGACCGTATTATCAAAATGAAAGATGGACGTCCATCTTGTTTTGATAATACAGGTTTCCCCACCTCTTCACGGGGACGTCCTCAGAAAAACTTGGGCATCCCTTTCGATTATGCCCCATTAAGTGTCAGGTACACCATTATAAATAATTTTTGTAAGCTGTTACAGCTCCAGTATACCCAAATAACACAAACCAAATTAGCACCCAGACCAGGAATTAGGAGAACAGTCTAGCCAAATTTGAAATACAATATGTTTCAAAATCTCAGAACCTAACAGATCTCTATTCAGACACTTGGCCTTGCAGTCACACAAGCAGAACAGCGATAGCCCCGCTTCCAATTCTTCAAAATTAACCTTAAATCTTAAGAAGCCAGACTCTGCATGCAGCACAATACCAGGAAAACAGAAGGAAACATGTTTCCTCCTGTATAGTGAAAAATAAGACAGTAGATGCAAATTCTCAAACTAGACATATTCCAAACACTAAAATTAAAACACAGTGATTTTTGATCCTGGCAACCTGGGTTCAATTCACACTGCAGCTCCTTGTGACCTTGGGCAAGTCATTTAACCCTCCATTGCCACAGGTACAAAACTTAAGATTGTGAACCCTCTAGGGACTCTCTATTTGTTTTAAAAGTATTTCCATATAATTTCATTGAGTGGCCCCTGGGTGTTTGTACTTTTTGAAAGAGTGAAAAATCGATTCACTTTTACACAACTCAAGATTTTATGGACCTTTCTCTTTTACAAAATGAAGAGCCCTAACTTCTTTATCCTTTCCTCATACGAGAGGAGTTCCATCCCCTTTATCACTTTGGTTGCTCTTCTTTGAACCTTTTTTAATTCTGCTATATCTTTTTTGACATGCGGCAACCAGAATTGAACGCAATACTCAAGGTGAGGTCGTTCAATTCTGGTTGCCTATCTCAAGAAAGATATAGCAGAATTAGAAAAGGTTCAAAGAAGAGCAACCAAAATGATAAAAAGGATGGAACCCCTCCCATATGAGGAGATACATTTGCATGCAGTGCCTTCATTGTAACTCATGCATATTCATTGTGGATATCATGAAAATCTGACTGACTAGGTGTTTCCCCAGGACTGGGCTGAGAACCCTTGATCTAATATAATCCAGCAAAGGCTCATCTTATATTTAGATGTATGCATTTGTACTAGCCATAGACTTTATTTAACGTGGCATGCTTAAGTACAGCAAGAGAATGTTAAATATAGTATTTATAAATTATATATTTAATTGGGAGGCACGCCCATGCTCTACCCATGTGTATGCCCTGTTGCATTTGCACATTATAGACTCAATTCTATAAAAGGCACCCAAATTTGGATGCCCATAAAAATTAGTAGTGATCATTATTCTGTAAACTATGCTCATAATTGGATGCCATTTATAGAATAGTGTTTGGGATCCATGCCCAATTTTGGGCATGGGGATTTACACCAAGTAAAAGCTGGTATAAATTTTCATGCCCAAATTAGGTGCAGATCTCCCTTATTCTATAAAGTTGTGCACAAATTCCATGGATGCCCCTGATGTGCCTGTGCCCCTCTCATGGTCACACCTCCTTTTCAGATCTAAGTGTAAAATTTACGCATGGGTCTTGGTGCCTAAATATGCATGCAAAAATTTAAATTAATGCCAATTAGTACCGATAATTGATCATTACTGCCCAATTATCAGTGTTAATTGGCGCAGTTATCATTTAAATTGCATGTACAAATTGGGTGTGTGCCCATATTTGCATGTGCAATTTTGAGTGCTATATATAGAATTAGGGTATATACCACTTACAGAATAACGCTTATAGTGCTTACATGCATAAGGGCAAATGTTTTGTGCATTTATGGGTGCAGAGGGGCATGTACCCTCGAGTGCCTTGTTACAGAGTTGTCATTTAGGTAATCAGCTTTTCTATAGGTAGGAAAAAGAGGACAGACAGCAAAGACCTCTGTTTACTGCAGGAATGAGCAGTAGTAAGATGACAGGGAAAACGGTGGGACACAAGAGTGAGAGAGAGAAAGAGAGAGAGAGAGAAAGAGAGAGAGAGAGAGAATATGAGAAAGAGAGATTGATTCTTATTTTATTTAAAGAAATAAGCTTTGTTTATAACATTTGACAGTTCTGCTTTCCCTGGCAATAATTGTTGACTATAAAGGATCACTGTGTTGCTAAAAACCAGAGAACAATTAAAAAATTGCTGTGTTTAGAAGCCTTTCCTTTGTGTTCAGCCATTACTTCATTGTTACTGCTGTTATTATATTGCTGTATTTCTCATTCTTGAAGTCTCATTTTAACTGACTGAAAAAGAAAACAATGCAATACAAACAGGAACAATACATTAAGGATTCATACTAAGGAAAAAAGATATACTAACATTGCACGGTTCAGTTTTTCCCAGGTTTTCTGAAACAGTGAAATGTCATGAATAATCAACCCTGACTTTCATAATTTACATACTATTTTGAGAGACCTTAAATGCTCATTTTCGAAAGAGAAAACATCCAAAAAGTGTCATAAAGCACCTTTGGATGGATTTCTTCTCAAAGTATCCAAATCGGTATTTTCAAAACCTGTTCTGCAGGTGTCTATCAATGTATTTTGCCTGCAGTGCATCCAAATCACAATGGGGGCATGTCAGGAGTGTTTTGAAGGTAGAATTAAGGCAGGTTTAGGGCGTTCCTAACACTTGGATGTGTTATAGCCATAATGGAATAAAACCAAAATGTCTAGGGTGAAAACATCAACATTTTAGTCTAGACCTGTTTTTTAATGAATAAGACCCAAAATGGTGCCCTACATGACCAGTGGAGAGATTCAGCGATGGCCCCATTACTTAGCGGTCACTATCAGGCTTATTTTCAAAAGAGAAGGGCGTCCATCTTCCGACACAAATTGGGAGATGGACGTTCTTCTCTCAGGGTCGCCAAAATCGGCATAATCGAAAGCCGATTTTGGGCTCCCTCAACTGCTTTCCGTAGCGGGGATGACCAAAGTTCATGGGGGCGTGTCAGCAGCGTAGCGAAGGCTGGACTGGGGCGTGCTTAACACATGGGCATCCTCGGCCGATAATGGAAAAAAGAAGGGTGACCCTGACGAGCACTTGGCCCACTTTAGTTGGTCCATTTTTTCTTGCAACCAAGCCTCAAAAAGGTGCCTGAACTGACCAGATGACCACCGGAGGGAATTGGGGATGACCTCCCCTTACTCCTCCAGTGGTCATCAACCCCCTCCCATCCTAAAAAAAACCTTGTCAGCCTCTATGCCAGCCTCAAATGTCATACCCAGCTCCATGACAGCAGTATGCAGGTCCCTGGAGCAGTTTTAGTGGGTGCAGTGCAATTCAGGCAGGCAGACCCAGGCCCATCCCCCCTACCTGTTACACTTGTGGGGGTAAATGTGAGCCCTTCAAAACCCACCAGAAACCCACTGTACCCACATGTATGTACCCACCTTCACCCCTTAGGGCTATGGTAGTGGTGTACAGTTGTGGGGAGTGGGGTTTGTTTTTATGGGGGGGGGGGGGTTGGGGGGCTCAGCATCCAAGATAAGGGAGCTATGTACCTGGGAGCAATTTCAGAAGTCCACTGCAGTGCCCCCTAGGGTGCCTGATTGTTGTCCTGGCATGTGAGGGGAACCAGTGCACTACGAATTCTGGCTCCTCCCGTGACCAAAGGGCTTGGATTTGGTTGTTTCTGAGATGGGCGTCCTCGGTTTCCATTATCGCCAGAAACTGGGGACGACCACCTCTAAGGACGATCTAAGGATGACCATCTCTAAGGTTGACCTAAATGTTGAGATTTGGGCGTCCCCGACCGTATTATTGAAACGAAAGATGGACGCCCATCTTGTTTCGATAATACGGATTTCCCCGCCCCTTCACAGTGCCATTCTGCGAGGACGGTCCCAGGAAAACCTGGGCACCCCATTCGATTATGCCCCACTATGCCTCCCCTCTATGCCACCCCAAAAAATGTGAATAAAAATAGTACTCACCAGCCTCTATGACAGCCTCAGATGTTACAGACAGGTCTATTAGAGCAGTATGCAGATCCCTGAAGTAGTGTAGTGGTGGGTTCAGTGTATTATAGACAGGTGGTCCTAGGCCCACACCTACCCCAATCTGTTACACTTGTGATGGAAAATGTGAGCCCTCCAAAATTCACCAGAAACCCACTGTACCCACATATAGGCGTCCTATTCACCCATAAGGGCTACTGTAGTAGTGTGCACTTGGGGGTAATGGGTTTTGGAGGGCTCAGTAGACAAGCTAAGGGAGCAATGGTGAGATATTTACCAGGGAGCATTTCTATGAAGTCCACAGCGGTACCCTCCAGGTATCCTCTCCTCGGATGTCCAGGCTAAAAGCCCACCTCTTTGACACTGCTTTTGACTCCTAACCTCTACTCACTTGCCCTGTACCCCACCTTTCCCTTTAATTCTTAGTTGTTCTATCTGTTTACCTGTCTTTTTAGATTGTGAGCTCTTTGAGCAGGGACTGTCTTTTCGTGTATGGTGTACAGCGCTGCATATGCCTTGTAGCGCTATAGAAGTGATAAGTAGTAGTAGTAGTAGTAGGATGTCTGGGGAGCCAGTCTGCTAAAACTCTGGTCCCTCCTACATCCCAATTGCTTGATTTTGTTTTTCAATTAATGAATAATTAAGCTATGGATCTAATTGTTGGGGGGTGTGATATCAGCAATTAGTGTATCTGGATTTAAAAAAGTGTTTGGACAATTTCCTGGAGAAAAGGTCCATAGTCTGCTATTGAGATAGACATGGGGAAGCCACTTTGGGATTAATAGCATGGAATCTAATTAATCTAATTTAACACCACCATTGCTTAAAAAAAGAATGGAATACATTTCAAGAAGCATAAAATATAAAGGCACTTTTGTGTACACAATCTAATGAATATTATACCCATCATGCTATTATTTGGGTTTCTGCTAGGTACTTGAAAACAGGGTACTGGGCTAGATGGACCATTAGTCTGACCCAGTATGGCTATTTTTATGTTCTTATAGTACTTGGTGAAGTCCCAATGAAGAAGGGTGGCCCTAGCCCAGACCTTGCATGCTTAGTGAGAAGTCATATGTACATAAGTACACAATTATTGCCATACTGGGACAAATCGAAGGTCCATCAAGCCCAGCATCCTGTTTCCAACAGTGGCCAATCCAGGTCACAAGTACCTGGCAAGATCCCAAAACAGTACAATACATTTTATGCTTCTTATTCTACTACTACTACTACTACTATTTAGCATTTCTATAGCGCTACAAGGCATACGCAGCGCTGCACAAACATAGAAGAAAGACAGTCCCTGCTCAAAGAGCTTACAATCTAATAGACAAAAAATGAATAGAAATAAGCAGTGGATTTTCCTCAAGTCCATTTTAATAATGGTCTATGGACTTTTTTTTTAGGAAGCCATCCAAACCTTTTACAAACCCCACTGAGCTACCTGCTTTTACTACATTCGCTGGCAACAAATTCCAGAGTTTAATTACATGTTGAGTGAAGAAATATTTTCTCAGATTCATTTTAAATTTACTACTTTGTATCTTTATTGCATGCCCCCCTAGTCCACTCCACTCATTATTATATAGACCTCTATCACATCTTCCCTCAGCCATATCTCCAAGTTGAAGAGCCCTAGCCGATTTAGCCTTTCCTCATACAATGAAGCTTATGCAAGGAAGAATTCCAGGCTTGAGTGCTTGTAAAAGAGGAGACTGCCAAGGTAGGCTTAGAATCCCTTGGTTGCTGAACAATGGTTATGAGTAATGAAAAATACTGAATCTGTGAGGAAACAGGCTTGTTTATTTCCCTTGTACATAATAGTATATATTTTTTTCTTTTTGATTTTACACTACCATCTAGTGTGTTTTCTGAAGGTTCCATGCCTCCCTGCTAGGTCACATTACTACATATGGTGGCAGCTAAGGGATTTTTTTTGTGTCTCTGCAGAATATACAGCCCACTTATCTTCAGGGATTGTAGCCTCAGTACAGCTGGTGGTGGTGGTGGGGGGGGGGGGGGTGTTCTATATAAAGGCTAAAGTAGGCAGCTGTGCCTTAAAGAGCTTAGGGAAAAAAAGAGTTAGCAAGCACTGGACAAGTTGTATTCTCTGTTTTTGTGGGGTTTAAATAATACTGCAGTGCTGCCAACCAGGGTTGCCAGGTAGAAATTTTTTTTCCAGCCCAATCCGGGCCAGAAACCAGCCCAAAACCCGCCCAAACACAAACCCCGCCCCTGACACCCCCACCCCCGCGTCACCGGCCCCGCCCCGCCGTCACCGGCCCCGCCTCCCACGTCATCGGGCCCGCCTCCCCGTCATCAGCCCCGCCTCCCACGTCATCGGGCCCGCCTCCCCGTCATCAGCCCCGCCTCCCCGTCATCGGCCCCGCCTCCCACGTCATCGGCCCCGCCTCCCACGTCATCGGCCCCGCCCAAAACGTCACTAACCCCGCCCAAAAACGTCACTAACCCCGCCCCCCGCGGCCGAAAAAAATCAAAAAGCCGCCCAAAAAGCCGCCCGGAAGCCTAAAAAACCGCCCAAAAAACCGCAACCCGCCGCGGGCAAAAATTTCCCGCGGCGGGGCGCGGAAAACCGCCCAATTGGGCGGTAAAACCGCCCACCTGGCAACACTGCTGCCAACCATCCAGCATTAAGCAAACTCTGGCTTGGAGTGAAGCCACAAGGGAATCTGTCCTGGAGGAGTCTAGAAAGGTTCTACAGAGAGTGTTCTAGACTGTTATGCGAGTCACAGAATAGCCAGAAAAGCTGGCAAGTCTAAAAGTGAGGAAACAGTTAAACCCTGGAGGCTATTCCTGAATTGAAGGGCAGAGGAAGAGGGTATACATTTGAGGCTTCATACTGAGTTACAAACTGTTATCACTAAGCTAGTTGAACAGAAAGAAAAAAAGAAAGTTAAAAGTGATTAACAAGCTGGAGAGGTTATTTAATCAAGCACAGAGTGCCTATTTGAGTATAAGTGACAGAGAAACTGATTGTGGAGCAAGAAAGCCAGAGATATTGCTTCTGTTATTAAGGAGCTGACTCTTGGAGATTGTGGAGCAGGGGATACAAGATTCTAAGCAGTGCATACAGAAACATAGGGAAAGCTGAACTGCAGCCAGGGAGGCTGCAACTGGGGCAGTTCAAAATTCCAGTCTGGAGTGGAACTACAGTCAGAACTGGAGCTGGTTCCTGGGAAGGGCCAACTCTTAGAGCCAGTGCACACTATTAGAGAGTGCACAATTCTTAAAGTAAAGGAGAGGTCAGCTGCAACCAGGTCTGCTGGAAAATCTGGAGTAGAGGAGCTTTGTAAATGTGGTCTATCTGCATCAAAGAGGACAGGACAGTTGGTTTTTGCATATTCTGGCAGGGAGAGGCACAACAGAAATGCCAGAGACTGCAAGAAGAGAAGGAAGCTCTTTCAGTGCAGGTGGAAAAAGCTCAGGACCTGGGGCAAAGGTCCATGTTAGAGCTTTGATCCTGCAGAGGCAGTTCTACTCCCAAGCTAGAAGAGAAGCAAAAAAGAGGAGCAGATCCATCTATATTAAAATAAAATGATATTTATTCAATGCAGATGCATAAACCAGCATACAATTTTCCTCTAACCACCCAATATGACCATGTTTGACTCTCACAAGGGCTGCGTCAGGGGCTTAACATAAATCCAGCAGGAGTAATCCAATGTTTTCCCTGTCTGATTAGTGCAGTGCAGCATACAGAATAAAGTCATGCTCAGTAAGTTCTCTTTTCCAAGCATCTGAGGGCAGCCTGTATGTCAGTCTATTGCTGCTCTAGTGATCACAGCGGACCTGCCTGGAGGACTCAGCCTTCTTCCTGTGACACATCCCACCCTCATGTTAGAAGGAATGTGAAGCCTGAGGAGCAGCAAGTAGCCTAAAAGAAGGTATAGACAAGGAATGGGGTGCAAGGAAGAGGAAATTGGAACCAGTTTACCAGCAACAGCTATCAAATACGGTGCCTGTATCAGAGGGATGATAATGTCCGAGGCAAAAGTCAATTGACCTGCCAAGGCCTTGCCCTTGTGAATATGGATAATAATACCTTGAGTAACTGAGTGTGGCTATCAGCACGAAACACTATTCTATATACAGTGCGCAACTCTGTGTGTCATTTCTAGAATAGCACTTAGGACTAATTTTTATTTGTGCCGAATTTTCTGCACCATATATAGAATTCCGTTCATTCGGGACCTTTACTTTCATATTTCAGTACTTTTTGTGCATTTGGATCTGTTGAAGTTGTTAAATAGGCCTGGAAAGGTATGATAGAAGCTCCATGAGGGCAATTCTAAACATAGGTGCTAACCTAGCATGCTGCTTCTGCATACAAATGTTCAGAATAATAGCATTTAAACACATTTATGTTCACCTATGCACAAAACTGCTAGAATTCCAACTAAGCACTATTTTATAAATACATGTTTAACTTACATAATGAAAAGGGCTATGGGTAAAGTTTGGATGGGGCTCTCAAACTTACAGAAGTTATATGCAAATCTGTACCATTTAGGTACTAATTCTTACACCAGCTCTTCGGCTGGCATGTGTTGAGCACTAACTTTTAAATGTATATTTAAGCAGTTATATCAGTATTTTATAAAGAAAAGTAGGAACCCTGCCTTCCTTTGTAAAATAAGATCCAACCAGAAGCCCAGTTATATACTTGCCTTCCACATGAGTCCCAGTCCTCAATTGACCCAAAGAATATAATGTCTCTGCACACACTGATTCTTATAAATTACTTTTGAGCTCAATTTCAAAAGAGAAGGACGTCCATCTTTCGACATAAATCTGAAGATGGACGTTCTTCTCCCAGGGACGTCCAAATCGGTATAATTGAAACCTGATTTAAGACGTCCCCAGCTGCACTTCTTCGCAAGGACTGCCAAAGTTCAAGGGGGTGTGTCGGAGGCGCAGCGAAGGCAGGACTTGAGCGTGCCTAACACTTGGACGTCCTTGATCCATAATCGAAAAAAACAAGGATGTCCCTGACGAACACTTGGATGTTTTTACCCAGACCTGTTTTTATTACAACTAAGGCACAAAAAAGGTGCTCAAAATGACCAGATGACCATCGAAGAGAATTGGGGATGACCTCCTGTTACTCCCCCAGTGGTCACTAACCCCCTCCCACCCTCAAAAAACATTTTGTGCCAGCCTCAGATGTCATACTCAGGTCCATGACAGCGCATGCAGATCCCTGGAGCAGTTTTAGTGGATACTGCAGTGCACTTCAGACAGGCGGACCCAGGCCCATACCCCCCCTACCTGCTACATTTGTGGAGGAAACAGCAAACCCTCCAAAACTCACCACTAACCCACTGTACCCACATCTAGGTGCCCCACTTATCCGTAAGGGCTATGGTAGTGGTGTACAGTTGTGGGTAGTGGGGTTTGGGGGGGATTTGGGGGGTTCAGCACACAAGGTGTGCTCCTTGTGATCTTGGGCAAGTCACTTAACCCTCCATTGCCTCAGGTACAAACTTACATTGTGAGCCCTCCTGGGACAGAGAAATATCCAGTGTACCTGAATGTAACTCACCTTGAGCTACTACTGAAAAAGGTGTGAGCAAATCTAAAATAATATAAAAAAAAAGGTAATGGAGCTATGTACCTGGGAGCAATTTATGAAGTCCACTGCAGTGTCCCCTAGGGTGCCCAGTTGGTGTCCTGGCATGTCAGGGGGACCAGTGCACTACAAATGCTGGCTCTTCCCATGACCAACTGGCTTCCATTAGGATGTTTTTGACATGGATGTCTTTGGTTTCGAAAATCGCTGAAAGTTAGAAACGTCCATGTCTAGGGATGACCAAATCTAGGGATGTCCAAATTTAAGGATTTGGACATCTCTGACGGTATTTTCGAAATGAAAGATGGACGTCCATCTTGTTTTGAAAATACGGGTTTCCCCACCCCTGGATTTCGCCGTTTTGCAAGGACGTCCAAATTGCAACTTGGACATCCCTTTGAAAATGCCCGTCTTTGTGGGCAAGAAGTTGTTTTCCTGTTCATACATCCAGTTTTCCAAGACCTTTAAGAGGCCTTTCAACAATTCCAAAGCTGTATGGGAATTGCCAGATGTTTAATGGTTTGTATCTTAATTGATAGTGATTGATTTGAATTTACTAAATGCCTTTATGAACACAATCACCCAATTTTTATATCCTGTAAAAAGAACATATGAACAACCATATTGGGTCAGACCAATAGTCCATCTAGTCTAGTATCCTTCTTCCAGCAGTGGCCAATCCAGGTTACAAGTACCTGGCCGAAACCAAATTAGTAGCAATGTTCCATGTTACCAATACCAGGGCAAGCAGTGGTTTCCCCATGTCCATCTCAATAATAGACTATGTACTTTTCCTCCAGGAACTTGTCCAAACCTTTTTTAAAGCCAGATACGCTAACCGCCGTTACCACATCCTCCGGCAATGAGTTCTAGAGCTTAACTATTCTTTGAGTGAAAAAATATTTCCATGCAATTTCATTGAGTATCCCGAGGACTTTGTACTTTTTGAATGAGTGAAAAATCTTTTCACCTCCACCCACTCCACACCGCTGACTCAGGATTTTGTAGACCTCAATCAACTCCCTCCTCACCCATCTCTTCTCCAAGCTGAGGAGCACCTAACCTCTTTAGCCTTTCCTCATATGGGAGCAGTTTGATCCCCTCTATCATTTTGGTCACTATTCTTTGAACCTTTCCTTTACCAGTATTTTCTCTCAGGGATTCAGACTTGGATTGTTGATCTTTCCTTCACTCCTTCTTTTATGCACACCTTCCTGTTCAAGTTTGTTTATCACACATTCCACTGTCTGAGGGGAGTTTTCAGTTTTGTTCAATTTTCCTCTAAGGCAGGTTGCCTTAGCACATGTGTCCATGCTAAAAGCAATCTTAATGTCTACAAAGAGCAATTCCGCTTCAAGTCATCTACATAACTTGACCCCCCAGGAGTAATAGCATGAGACTAAATCCGTAGCCCAAGTGTCATGAAATGCATAGCCACTCACCTGGGGTTACCCTGCGGCCACTTAGAAGGTCTAACCATAGCATAGCTCAGGTCCACCTGCATCTGCTGCTTGTGCTCTACACTACCACCCTCCTCCCATTGACTGATTCACAACTGCCTCTGGGCGAGTCTCCCCTTTTCCAATTATCCCCAGTGATTTCTAGGTTACTGGAGCCACACTCCCAGTGGTCCTACAGTTCCCAGAAAGCACTTACAGACCCAATACACAAACCAACAGGATTCTTTATCAGTTCAGACAGGTAGAACGAACAAACAAATGTGTTTATTCTCAGAACTTGGAACAGTGGACAAAAAATGTGCAAAAAGCAAACAATAGCAGGTAACTGAAATATGGATCAATTATAACACTAACTAAACATTTATATACTGTCTAAACAGTACCTGGGAAGGTCAGGACATATAATTCACCGAGCCTCAGCAAAGAGGTCTGTCTCTCTTCCTCCCGGGCTAAGACTGGAGAAACAGCCAGCAACGACTGCTGGGCAATTTCAAACTCCAGGCCAACCAGAGCCCAGTTGACAAGATTTCAAATATATACTGCTTCTTGCTTCCTGTTTGTGTCAAACCAAAGAAAAAAACACACTCAGTTCTCTGTAATAGCTTCACAACAAAGAAACACCACCTACTGGCCAAAAAGGAGAAATACACTCAGAACATAATTAATGCAGGAAAATATTCAATATAGTTTACAAGCTTAACACTATTTTTTCACACCAAGTTAATAAGATTATTAAGTGGATTAAGAGCCATACAAAATAAAACCAGTGACAAAGAATCTCTCTGAAATACTCCTCACTGGATTTTGATGTTAGGAATGACAAACCAAAAGGAGTGTGGTTTTCCACTACTAGCCTTTTGACTTAGCAGGTATGCTAGCAGGTAATATAACTCCAGAGCTGGAATTAAACTTTACTCAGCAACTTGGCCTGGGCTAATTTAATGCTACTTAGAAATGCTTAATAAAGAAACATGAGCTCATTACAATGATATTTGGATACTCAGATTGCTGATCACATTGTGCAATCTGATTATTTAGCTCAATCGTATCGATGGCCCTTATGCTACAGTATTAGCTTTAGCAAATACTTCTTACAGAACACATGAATAAACATACATTAAATATAACATGTCATTAATAGAACCGGGAATGACCTTATATTCTTATTCTTACTGCTTCATTTCAATTGTAAATATGTTGCAATGGGGCATTATTGTAGGAGTAGAGCCAATATGTTTGTGTCAGAATGAGATATTATATCGTAACTGGCCTCACTGTTCAGCAAAGTGACTGGATCCACACCAACTAGTTTATATAATAAATGCTTGAGAAAAGGATACTAGTTTCATTGCTCTCTATGGAGTCTTTTTACTAAGCTGCAAGAAAAAGGGCCCTGCAGTAGAGGCGGGGGCCATTTTTTCCTACGCATCAGGGCCCTTTTTACATTACACTTACTGCATGGCCATGTGTTGGGGAGCACTTATCGCCACCTATTGAGGTGGTGGTAAGAGCTCCCGCAGTAACTCGGTGGTAACCAAGCAGCAGTGCCCGATTACCGCCAGGTTAACACCGCAATATGAAATTTTTTAAAATTTCTGGTACCATGGAAATGGCACACACTTGAGGTGGAAATTGTACAGCATTGCGTAACCCTAGTAGCGCTTTAGAAATGTTAAGTAGTAGTAGTAATAACTACCGCCGGCCCAACACGGTAGTTCTGGGCTAGTGTGTGGTAAGCCTGTTTTGGTCTTACCAACGCTTTGTAAAAGGGCCCCAATATATCCTCTTGCTTTCCACAACACACAGCTATAGATAAGACAATGGCCTATTGCAAAGACATTTTTGTATACTTTATCAGCCATAAAGAGGTATCATGCAGTTTTGTCAAATAAATATTTGTCATAACAATAAATAAAAATAAATGCTTTTGAAAACGTAAAAATTCCATGTATGTACTAAAGATGCAGATACCTATTTTGAAGAAAATTTCCTACCATGCTTGTTTCTTTAATCGAGTTTATATGCATGTGCTACATAAAGTTGCTGATCCTTTGGAAAATCTATACTGAATGAGGCCAATACTGTACTAGTTTTACTGTTTATTTCCAGCTAAGCATCGTATGCCTGAAACTTGATACCATACCTGCATGGCATAAATTCAGCAGTTAATCTAATTTAACATCACCATTGCTTAAAAAAGAATGAAATGCTTTTCAAGAAGCAACAAACATATAAATGGCGAGTGTCTTACTCACTCGCAAATGCGCAGTAGAGACCCTCTCTGCCCCGCCCCCGCGTCAATACGTGATGATGGGGGCAGAACAGAGAGGGTCTCTACTGCGCATTTGCGAGGGATGAAATCGCCGTCGTTAACGCTCCCCCACCTGGAGTCGCTGCCACCACCCACCCTCCACCTGGCCGGGCCCTCGCTCCACTATTGAAACAGCGAGGGAACGCAGTACACAGCTCTGCTGAGCTGCCGTCCTTCCTTCTTCTTCTTTGCCTGTGTCCCGCCCTCGATGACGTTACATCACACGAGGGCGGGACACAGGCAGAGAAGAAGAAGGAAGGCCGACGGCAGCTCAGCAGAGCAGAGCTGTGTGCTGCATTCCCTCGCTGTTTCAATAGTGGAGCGAGGGCCCGGGCTGGATGGAGGGGTGGCGGCGACTCGGGGGGGGGGGGGTGAGCTCGGCGGCGGGGGGGCCTTGCAGCGGCGATGGGAAGGGGCTTTCAACCCACCCCCTTTCCTATACTAGCCCGTTTTTACTGGCTCAACGGCTAGTAAAGGATAAAGGCACTTTTGTGTACACATTTTTCTGCATCTTATACTCATCATGCTTCTGAAAGGTATCAATAATATAAGGTGTGGGATTTTTTTTTTTTTGAAGCATGGTGAAATAGGAAATCATTTTTGTTTGTGGTGAATAAAGATCCTTTGTCAAATCAACCACAATCTCAACAGCATACAGTACATAGCTAACTGCAGTCTCATGGAAAGGGAATGAGGTTTGGTATGTTGCCTTTCTGTAGGTACAATCAAAGCGGTTTACATATTATATACAGGTACTCATTTTATACCTGAAACAATAGAGGATTTAGTGACTTGTTCAGAGTCACAAGGAGCTGCAGTGGGAATGGAAAACAGTTTCCCTGGTGCTCGGGCCACTGCACTAACCATTATGCATCTTTATTTTATGAGGGAACAAATCAATGGGTTAAAGCAAATAAAATACAGACAAGCTTTTCCTCTGCATGAGAATAGGAAACATTTTCTTTGGGTAAAGAACTCCTCCTTCCAGTGAGGAGGATCCACCTGCAGAGCTTTATGCTTCTACTTGGTGAAGAATAACCATTAAACAGGTTTATCTGAATACTCTTAATTGTAAACAAAGATATTTGGCTGCTATTTCGAATGTTTTGTTTACTTTTCCTCCCATGGAAAACGACAGCAGATGGCCACTTACATTATTTTTTATTTTACTTTATCCCATGACACTGGAATTGAAGCCAAACAATGGCACAAGAAGCAGAGAGAGAGAGAGAGAGAGAGAGAGAGAGAGAGAAAGAATGTGTGTGTGTGTGTTGGGGGTACAGTTTCTCAATGCTTTCGAAGCTACAGCACATCATAGCACTTGTCTCTTTCAGCCTGGTAGTCATCATTTCTGTCTCCTGCAGAAATACCTCCATTATACTAGATACATATGCGTATGCCTATCCTCACTGACTCCGTCCTCTCTCTTCCTACACCACTTCCTTCTCAGTCACAAGTATAGGCATGCATCCTACACAGAGACACTGCATTCATACTTGCACATTCACATCTGCTATACAGACACACAAACCATTAGATCTAATCCAAACGACAAAGAAGAATATAATAAATTTTCCCCCAAAATATTTGGAGCTTCTTGGCCCTCCCCGAGGCAATTTCTGTAAGCAAAAAGGGTGGCAAAAAGGTAGGCTGTTTTCTCTATCTCCAGCAGGCTCTTCTTTGTTCTTGCAGCAGCAGGATGTCTAGAAAGGTCAAAAGCCAAAAACAAAAATAAAATAAAGCAATTAAATAAATAATAAACGATTCCCCAAAATGCTGCTCATTCAGTATGGAGATTAGTACTTGTCAAGTAGAAAAGAAGACATTTATACAGCTACCCCTGCAGAACAGACTCAAAGGAATGCTTGATTGAATTCATCTTCTGGTAGTATGTCTGGACTTCAGGATGTCTGCTCTTTGGGGAGTTTGATGTATGTTTAGATAAAGTTGGAAGGATGAAAGACTGTCTGATATAAAAAGGGCACAGTTACACTTAATTGTATGAAAAAATAATTGAAATGATTTTGCAAGGAGCTTATTGGGGCAATTGGATCTTGGGGAAAAGAGGATCAGTGGGGGAGTTCTAATGAGTGGAAAAGGAGGGTCAGTGGAGATCAGATGAGGAGATCAGGTCAAGCAAATGGAAACAGGGATGATTAGGAGAGCATTCAGTAGTAGGTGCCTGGCCATACTACTGGAGAGCTGGTAGTGCAGCTACACTTACCGTATCCTGTTGAGGGGGAAGTAAGTGCAGTGGTGCTATTGACAGTCATGATTGCTAGATGAGAATTCGGTAAATGGCAGTCAAAGTTAGGCGCCAGGATGATCCACACTAAGCTACTATTCTGTAAATGGCACTCTGTGTGGAATGACCTTTACAGAATATTAGTTTAGCGTGCATTTCACCCCTAACTTTGGGAACGAGCATTTCTGCCTGGCAAATGCAGATATCCTATAACAGTGTGCCTAATTTGTGGGAATACCCCTGACCCACTCATGCACCTTCTACTGCCACACCCCTTTGGATTTTCATATTAAGGAATTTAGGCATGCACGTGATAGAATAGGGCGTAAAGCAGATCTGCGCATAATTCTTAATTACTGCCAGTTAACTGCTTGTTAATGCCAACAATTGATTATTATCACCTAGCTAACTAGGTTATGTATGGATCAGGGATCCATGCCCAATGTGTGCCCAATTTTGGGCAACCTATATAGAATCCAGTGACAAGTGCATGGTACTCACCTGTGACCTGGCTGTCAGAGGAAGTAACACCTCTGACTGACCCGTCATGCCCAGTTCAGGGACCTGCCTGCACTAAGCAGCTAATGAAGGGGTTTTGCCACATTGCTGGTTTTAACACATGGTAGATGTTAGCAGGAGTTCAAGGTTCAAAGTTCTGTTTATAATTTGCTTAAGGTGGAACCATCAAAGCGATATACAACTATAATAATACAAATACCAAAGTCAGAAAAGAAATCAGGAGATCAAAATCCTCTATCTGCTGTGTTCTCCATACCATAGGGACCAACAGCTGTCCAACAGTGCCATCCTGCATGACAACTCTTTACAGAAAATGCTTTTTTAAACAAAATGTGTTTTCAGTAAAACATTATACCATGAAAATTCAGGTTCAATACACACTATCATGTGGTACAATCTACACTAGCTGCTTAATAAAAAAAACATAAGAACATTACGACAGCCATCCTGGATCAGACCAATGGTCCATCTACCCCAGTATCCTGCTTTCAGCAGTGGCCAATCCAGGTCACAAGTACCTGGCAGAAACCCAATTAGTAGCAGTATTCCATGCTACCAATCCGAGGGCAAGCAGTGGCTTCCCCCATGTCCATTTCAATAACAGACTCTGGACTTTTCCTCCAGGAACTTGTCCAAACCTTTTTAAAACCCAGATATGCTAAAAACTGTTACCATATCCTCCCCTAGTGAGTTCTAGAGCTTAACTATTCTTTGAGTGAAAACAAATATATTTTCTCCTATTTGTTTTAAAAGTATCTCCATGTAACTTCATTGAGTGTCCCCTGGTCTTTGTACTTTTTGAAAGCATGAAAAAGTGACTCACTTCTACTCATTCTACACCACTCCCTTAGAGTTGTTAGGTCAAGAGAAACCTATTTGTAACCTGTTTTATAAAGATACATAGATGCCTACAGTGATTAGTTTAGATGTGGCATTTGCATTTTAGACATACATAAACATGCACTTAAACATTTATCTTGCGTAAACGCCTAAGTTCATATTTTACAAAGCTAGAATATAAAAACTGAAGAATGTGCAAATGGCAATGGGGTGTGGTCTTGGCATGTGTAGAGTTTATAATTGGTTCCAAGGCTTCTTAACTATGAGATCATATAAGGTTAAGATAGATGCTAGTTTTTCAGAAGGATGGAAAATCCATGTGGGGTACCTCAGGGTTCCCCACTTTCCCCCATTCTTTTTAATGTATTTCTATATTCTTTGGGACCAGAAAATGATTATATAACATAGCAATATAATGGGCGTCTCGGCATTTACTGCCAGCTGATTTCTACTGCAAGCTAAAAATGCTACCATTGCTTAGTAAAAGACCCCCAGAGTTACTTGTGGATCAGAAGGGACTAGATTTAATTGAAAATAGGATGCTTAAACATAAATGAAAGCTTAACATAGAAAAAAAAATCTGTGTTTTGGTAATTCTTGTAGTTTGTTTCCGCCTAGTATCATTATTAATCAGAAAGATTGTATACCTTTGTCCACTGTTAAAATTTTGGGATTTCATCTGGACCGTAGGTTAACCCTAGTAGAGCAAGTTAACTTTTTAACTAGAAAAACTTTTCAACTTTTTAGAAAACTTAGGGGTCCTTTTACAAAGCGGCTGTAGAGCTACTGCCGCTTTGTTGCACATCAATTTTGAACTACCGCCTGCCTAAAGCAGGAGCCAGCAGTAGCTCTGCCCCCATGTGCGCAATTTGTGGTGTAACCAAAAGCTTTTTTACCACCGGGTTAGCCTGGGAGCCCTTATCGTCATCTAAATAGGTGGTGGTAAGGGCTCACCCTGGAAATGGCCGTATGGCAAATGTTTACTTACTGCACAGCCATTTCTTTTTCTTTTTTTTTTTTTTTTGTCTTTTTACCCACTGCAGTAAAAGGGGCCTCAGTGCACGGCAAATCCATACACTGATGCTACTGCAGGGCTCCTTTTACCACAGCTTGGTAAAAGGAACCCTTAGATAGATCCAAAAATATTGTAAAGTGGACCAGTTTAAGTTGCTGGTACAATCCATTATTTTGAGTCAGCTTGACTATTAACATCGCATACTTGGGATGTACAAAACATCCACAAAAAAGGATTCACACAATCCAAAATAAAACACTTCATTTAGAATTGTTTTGCTTTTCAATCCCCTAAAGGTATTAAGAGTTTGAAAATGTTTGAGTATCTTCTAGCCTATCAAGCTGCTAAACTTGGGAAGGATGGTTCATTGGAAATTAGATCATCCTGTTCTTATAGGAAATTTTGACAAAATGTTAAAACATTGTTATTTAAAAAAATATATGTGTTATTTTCTGCATAATAGTTTTATTTATATTGTTATCTTTTAATTTTATATTATTTCATACAAATCTACTACTAGCAAGACAAATGCTCTATCAAGTGTCTCACTTAAATGAGGAAAAGACTTCAGATACTTGGCTCTGGTGAATAAAACTGCTATTTGGACCGAGTCGCTCAGCGTTTATCTTTAAAGATATTTTTCTTTTCATATGGGTATATTATTGTAATTCCTGGGTTTGTCCAGTTTTTCCCTAGTAATGTGAATCACTCTGAACTGAAAGGCTTGAGAGGGTTAGAAGTTTTGTTATTATTATTATTATTGCAATTCTGATTTGAAGTTCCTTGCTAATTTACCACTCTACATATCTTTTTATAATTGTTCCTCAAAAGCAACATCCATTCTTTATGCAGGAAGGAATTTTATAAGCTGCATTGATCATGCACATAGGGGTCCTTTTACTAAGACATGGTAGGCCTATCACTTGCCTACTGCGCAGTAAAGGTGCACTACCGCGGATATGCTGAGGATCCCGCTGTAGTTTGGGCAGGAGTGTGCACTACTCCTGTGGCAAAAAATGTTTTGTCTTTTTTTGCTATGGGATGAATGTCTGGGGGTGGAGAGTAGGCCTGTCTGCGCCTGTAGGTATCGTGGGCACATTACTGATTTGCACAGGAGTAGCATGGGAGCCCTTACGGCCTCCTAAATAGGTGGTAGTAAGGGCTACCGGCATTAATGGCTACACACTAATGGGGAAACTGGCGCTTGGCTATTAAAAAAAAAAGCTGACTGTGGATAATTTTCTGCCCTGCTAGAAAGTGGCTACAGCCTACAGCAAACCCATGTACTAACTGCAGCACTGGCCACTTTCTGGCGTGTCTTAATAAAAGGACCCCATACTGTTTTATAGGCGCAAACCAGACTCTTTAAAATTACCTCTTTAAGGGATTAGTTACTAACCTGTGATAAAACACTTTTGTTTACTGCAGCTTAACTTAAGATGAAGTCACAAACCTGTGCTAACTGGGGTCCTTTTGCCAAGCTGCAAGAAAAAGGGTCCTGCACTAGTGGCGGCAGACGTTTTTCCCACGCACCCAGGCCCTTTTTACCGCAGCAGGTAAAAAGTCCCCAGACACACATGGCCATATGGTAAGAGAAATACTACTACTACTATTTAGCATTTATATAGTGCTACAAAGCGTACGCAGCGCTGCACAAACATAGAAGAAAGACAGTCCCTGCTCAAAGAGCTTACAATCTCTTACCACATAGCCATGCGGCAGGGAGCCCTTACTGCCACCCACTGAGGTGGCAAAAAGGGCTCTTGCGCTAACCCAGCAGTACCTAGGCAGCATGCAGCAATGCCCGATTACTGCCAGATTACCACCGTGCAAGCCATTTCTGGGGGTTTACTTAGTGCCCAAGAGAGCAGGCGTGATTGGGGATTACTCCAATCCAATCTGCTACACAGTAGGGAAACCCCTAGTAGGCCCCAGAGTTGTCTGGAGGGTGAGGAGCGGTACCTTTGTGATGGTATCTTTTTGCATGGAGAAAGGGGATCAGTGTACCAATTGTTTTATCTCGAGCCCTGCCAAGATGTTCTCAGAAGCATCAGGTTGAGTCTTAGCATCTCCATGCTCCTGCCAAGGAAAAATAGTGCAGACTGTTTAATTCAGCACAAGATATGTTATTCAATTTACATAATAATGAAATAATTTGCATGCATTTGCATGCTTTCCATCTCATTACAGTATAGCATGCATTACAGTAAACTAATATGCATTATGGTACAATAAATCACAATTTTGACATTTGTTGTGCATTAACAGGCAAACGTGTAACATCATCAGAAATGAAGCAGTTCAAGATTGTCTGATTTCTCAATGTTGTTCCGTAATGCATTTCTGTGTCAGACTTTCCACTGCTGGCCTCTTTAATGTGAGCCAACCAATACTGAGAAGCTGTCTGCTTTTTTCAGCAGCAGATAAGCAGCCTTGAGGTCCATCCTACTTGTCACATCTAGTTGAACTTATGTGCATCCAGCACCTGTCAGGAAGGCACCAGAAGTTCTCAGAAAGAACTGTATAGAACATTTGGCAAGCCTATGGAAAGAGTGCCTAGAGGGGGAAGGGTCTGTGGCAGCAGTGCCCCCCCCCCCAATATATAAGCCCACTCCAGGCTCCCTAAATTGTCTTAGTTCCCATCTCCTGCCTCTGACCAGTAGTCCATAGAGAGATTCCTTCATGTATTGCCTGCACCAATAACCAAAATGAAGAATCAGCCTGCTATATCTTCACAGGTTAGCATTACAGATGCACTTGCTTTACAGCAATGATTCAGGGATCGGGAACAAGTACCAGAACTTGAGAAGTTGCTGGCTTGTGCAATGTGGAGGTATGGGGAGCTCTAGACCCCTAAAATGTCCAGAGGAAGCTACCTGATATATCAACCAGGCATTCTGTTTCAACTTTCATGGCCAAGGTTCCAGAAGGGTATAATAATCTGACAAGAACTGATCACTGCAGAGCCATAGTGTCTGTCACCTAGATGCCTCTATAACCTATAAGTGTTTATCATCTATAGTAAACACTGATAACTTTGAACATTTAATTTCTGAAAACAGCATGTGTAGGGACCTGTATTGTCAAGACCCTCACCAACCCCATGAGCTGGTCTGAAGGAATGACGTAACAGTATTTATATTTCTATATACTAGCGGAGAGGAGATAAGGACTGTACCTGATTGCTATAAGTACATTTTTCAGTTACCTTATCAAGTAAAGGAACAGTAAAAGTTCTGGTTCAATTAAAAAAAAAAGACTTGTGTGTGTACTGTTTTCTTAAGTGGAGTGTGGATTTAAAGTCTCATGCCACTTGTTCAGCCTCCTAGGGTAAATCCTAGTCCTGGCCCTGTCCCTCAACAAAGAATCAGCCACCTAGCTACTTTTCAACAAAAAAAAGGGGGGGATACATATGTTCAATGTTCCTGCTTTCCCAACTCTGAATGGTTTTTTATTGAATATTTTGAATGTACAAGTAACATACACTTGTAAAATAAAATAAAACAAAATATTATTTTGTTTTACTGGTATGTGAATTGGTTTTGGTAGGGAAGATTGTGGGGAGCAGCACGTTGCTCACTAAAAATTTTATTTTTGTGCATCCACAAAATCAGCCTGTTGTGCATTTCTTGTACTGGACTGAGATTTGTGCTGACAACTTTCCAAAGCTGTGGGCCCAAAATATGATTTCCCCAATTACAAAAAACCCTAAGGACTAGGGGTTACCAGTTTGCCCCCACCTATCCCAGTTCTGGTAGCTAGGAGAAACGGCGCTACACACAGGAATGCCACATGGAGTTACACTAAAGGGTCCGCTACTAGTAATATAGAAGTAATCATTATGAAATTATAGCTAGACATGAACACAAATTAGTCTGTGACACAAGATTATTCCCTGGTGTAATACCATCTGCTTAAATACTGCTTGCTTGCCTATCCATTGCTCTGTAAAATCTTCACATTCAGCACATTTAAGAATATTTAAATATGGCTGTGGAGCTGGAAGGTAGGCTGAAAATTTGCATATGTCATATTTGAGACTTGGTATTCAAACTCGGAATATTCAATACATTTATTTGTGGGGGCTGCAATGGATCAACTTACTTCAGAAAATGGAAGAAGGAACCGACTGAAAATAATAAGAACAGCATAAGGAATGTCAAGTCAAATGCAAAGCGCTGATAAGGAAGGCTAGAGGGACTTCGAAAAAAAGATTGCATTGGAGGCAAAAACACATAGTAAAAAGGTTTTTTAGGTATATTAAAAGCAGGAAGCCAGCAAAAGAATCTGTTGGACCGCTAGATGACCAAGGAGTAAAAGGGGCGATCAGGGAAGACAAAGCCGTAGCCGAGAGATTAAATGAATTCTTTGCTTCAGTCTTCACCAAGGAAGATTTGGGTGGGATACCGGTGCCGGAAATGGTATTCGAAGCTGACAAGTCAGAGAAACTTAATGAATTCTCTGTAAACCTGGAGGATGTAATGGGGCAGTTCTACAAACTGAAGAGTAGCAAATCTCCTGGACCGGAAGGTATTCATCCCAGTGTACTGATAGAATTGAAAAATGAGCTTGCAGAGCGAGCTACTGTTAGAAATATGTAATTTATCCTTAAAATCGAGCGTGGTACCGGAAGACTGGAGGTGGCCAATGTAACAACGATTTTTAAAAAAGGTTCTAGAGGAGATCTGGGAAATTATGGACCGGTGAGTCTGACATCAGCACTGGGCAAAATGATAGAGACTATTATTAAGAACAAAATTACAGAGCATATTGAGACAAAGTCAACATGGATTTAGTGAAGGGAAATCTTGCCTCACCAATCTACTACATTTCTTTGAAGGGGTGAACAAGCATGTGGATAAAGGTGAGCCGGTTGATATTGTGTATCTGGATTCTGAGAAGGCGTTTGACAAAGTACCTCATGAAAGACTCCAGAGGAAATCGGAGAGACATGGGATAGGAGGTAGTGTTTTATTGTGGATTAAAAACTGGTTAAAAGATAGAAAACAGAGAGTAGGGTTAAATGATCAGTATTCTCAATGGAGAAGGGAAGTTAGTGGGGTTCCCCAGGGGTCTGTGCTGGGACCGCTGCTTTTTAACATATTTATAAATGACCTAGAGATGGGAGTAACTAGTGAGGTAATTAAATTTGCTGATGACACAAAGTTATTCAAAGTCGTTAAATCGCAGGAGGATTGTGAAAAATTACAAGAGGACCTTACGAGACTGGGAGACTGGGCGTCTAAATGGCAGATGACGTTTAATGTGAGCAAGTGCAAAGTGATGAATGTGGGAAAGAGGAACCAGAATTATAGCTACGTCATGCAAGGTTCCACGTTAGGAGTCACGGACCAAGAAAGGGATCTAGGTGTCGTCGTTGATGATACGTTGAAACCTTCTGCTCAGTGTGCTGCTGTGGCTAAGAAAGCAAATAGAATGTTATGTATTATTAGGAAAGGAATGGAAAACAAAAATGAGGATGTTATAATGCCTTTGTATCGCTCCATGGTGCGATCGCACCTCGAATATTATGTTCAATTCTGGTCGCCGCATCTCAAAAAAGATATAGTGGAATTAGGAAAGGTGCAGAGAAGGGCGACGAAAATGATAAAGGGGATGGGATGACTTCCTAATAAGGAAAGGCTAAAGCAGCTAGGGCTCTTCAGCTTGGAGAAAAGGAGGCTGAGGGGAGATATGATAGAGGTCTATAAAATAATGAGTGCAGTAGAACAGGTAGATGTGAATCGTTTGTTTACTCTTTCCAAAAATACTAGAACTAGGGGCATGTAATGAAGCTACAAAGTAAGTAAATTTAAAATGAATCGGAGAAATATTTCTTTTTCTTTTTATTATTTTATTTATGATTTTTAAAGTTACAATCCAAGCAAACACGCATGTACAGAAAGTAGTTAAATACAGATCCATTTAAAGAAAATATAATAACATAACAGGGGAGTAAATACAAAACAAACGGATTCATTCCCCTATTTATATTTAACCCACTAAAGTCCACAAATACCATTCAAGATTTACAAGTTTGGAGATTTAAAGCTCAATTAACATCATAATTAAAGGAAAAACAAAGCGAAAAAAATGTGAAGCTGCAAGAATATTCATTTTCAGGACGCTTGAGTCTCTCTTTCAATCTCTTAGATAGTAAAAATTCAGTGAGGTGCTTACGTTCGAAAAAAATATACTTAGTGGATGTGTCTAACTATGCATTTGCATGGGTAATGCAAAAAAAGAAAGAACACCCAACTGTTGTACTCCAGGTCTACTTAAAAGAAATTGACGTCTTCTTTTTTGGGTCTCTTTTGTTACGTCCGGAATATCTTATTTTTATCCGTAAAGTCTTGTTTCTATTTTAAAGAAAAGTCGCATTATCCATCCTTTATCAGGTGCAGTGGCGGTAGCAAGGGCGGGGCGGTGGGGGCGGTCCGCCCCGGGTGTCATCGGGTGGGGGGTGCTCCGCTCCCGCTGCTCCGCCTTAAAAAATTTTTTTCGAAGCGCCGGAGAGTGGCAGGCAGCGCTCCTCGCGTCTGCCCTGCTAGTAAAGAAGATCTCATTGACGTCGTCACCCTTCCCACACTGAGTCCGCCCGCCCTCGCGGTAATAGGAAGTTGCCTCAGAGGGGGCGGGACTCATGTAGGAAGGGCGACGACGTCAGCGAGATCTTCTTTACTAGCAGTGCAGACGCGAGGAGCGCTGCCTGCCACTTTCCGGCACTTCGAAAAAATGTTTTTAACGGCAGGACAGGGTAGGAGCAGCAGGAGAACGGATCTCAGCTGTCGGGTCGGGGGGGACTCAGAGGGGAGAAGGGGATTGGGGAGGGTGGGGGAGCTCAGAGGGGTGCTTTAAGGGGATTAGGGGGGGTGGGGGAGCTCAGAGAGGGAGAAGGGGATTGGGGAAGGGTGGGGGAGGCTCAGAGGGGTGATTAAAGGGGATTAGGGAGGGTGGGGAGCTCAGAGATGTGAGAAGGGGATTGGGGAGTGGTGGGGGAGCTCAGAGGGGTGCTTAAAGGGGATTAGGGAGGGGGGAGAGCATCAAGGACGGGGAGAAGGGGATTGGGAGGGGTGGGGGACCTCAGAGGGGAGCTTAAAGGGGATTAGGGAGGGTGGGGGAGCTCAGATGGGTGCTCAGAGAGGGGAGAAGGGGATTGGGGGGAGGGGAGTGCTCAGATGGGAGAAGGGGTTCTGAAGCTGGAAACTGGGGTCTGACAAGGGGGCAGGAGGAAAATGGGTCCATGCCTGGGGCAGGTGGGAGGAATGGGTCTGGGGGCTGAAAGGGGGGGATGCAAGGCATGTGGTGGATGAAAGGGACTGGAACTGGGGGCTGAAAAGGGGGCAAAGAGGAGAGGGGACAGATCTCTGGATGGAAGGGGGGCACGTGAGGGAGGCAGACCCTGGACGGATGGGAGAGGGAGGGCAGACGGATTGAAGGGGCAGATGAGAAAGGGCAAATGGTGGGGTGGAAGGGGAGAGAGAAAGAGGGCAGGACTGGGGCAAATGGTGGGATGGAAGGGGCAGAGATAGAGGCCAGATGTTGATGGAAGGAGGCGAGAGAGATGGCAGACTGGGCAGATGGGGCATGGAAGGGGCAGAAGTGGATGGAAGGGAGAGAGGGCAGACAGTGGATGGAAGAGGCAGAGAGAGGCAGACACTGGATGGCAGAGAGAGAGAGAGAGCGAAGACAGATGCTGGATAGAAGGAAGACAGTGAAAAGATGAGGAAACTAGAACCAGAGACAACGAACTGTAAATATAATTTTTTATTTTTTTGCTTTAGGATAAAGTAGTATTGTAGCTGTGTTAATAAATGTTATAATAGAACATGTAAATAAGGTAATCTTTTTATTGGACTAATTTTAATACATTTTACTTTCGGAGAACAAAACCCCCTTCCTCAGGTCAGGATAGGGACACTGTAACAGTACTATACTGAATTGACCTGAGGAAGGAGGTTTTGGGCCTCTGAAAGCTAAATGTATAGTCCAATAAAATGATATTATTTGTTTATTTCTATTTGTTAATTTGTAAAGTGGTGATTGGTATTGTTGTTTTTTCAAATTTACATCTGCTGTCTTTATATTTTGCACAGTACTAGAGGACATTTTCTGCTTTCTGTGGTGTTGATTGTATGCAGAGTCTGGCATCAGGGGTTCAGTTTAATTTTTGTCTAAATAGAAAGTTTATGATTACTTATTCTATAGTGGATTAGGGTGTATCTATTTGTGAAAAAGACATGGCTTTCGGTTGGCATTGACTGTGCAGGATCGACAAACTGTACTAATCTGTCTGTTTTCGTTTTACAATAGGTGAATTGATGTTCTAGTGCCTACTGTAGTGTTTAAGATGCTTTCCTTTTCCTTGTGTGACTCGTACAAAATTACTGCTTATGGTATGGTGGAATTGCTCTATAGGTCCTGAGTGTTTGTATTCTCGGTATGCCTAGTACTGGATTTCGGGGCGGGGGGGGGGTGTTAAAAAATGACCGGCCCCGGGTGTCAACTACCCTAGCTATGCCACTGATCAGGTGCCAAACACCACCGTGGCAATCAAAGTAGAAGAAAAAACTTTTTCAGAATCTGAAGACTCAGTAGTGCTGTCACTTCTAAAGGGGATTCTGAGATTCGTGCTCACCTGGTGCTTCACCGGCAAGTAATATACTTGTAGAAATGGAGGAAACTGCATCATCGGGAACTTGAATTATATCTTTCATATATTTTAATAGCATTTCTTTAGGAGACATTGTTTTAATTCTTGGAAAATTAATGAATCTAAGATTGTTACTTCTCTGATTGTTTTTCTACACTTCAATTTTCCTGCGCAGGTTTCTCAAATCTTTAACGTTGTTACTTGAATATCTTGGTCTTGTTTTCTTTTTGATCAAAGTCTGCATTTTCTCATCTAATAACTTTACACCATTCTTCAATTTTTGTCGTGTCTTCAGTTAAAGTTTGAACTTTTAAGTCTAGTTGATTTATTTGGGGCATAAAGCCTTCCCAAAAGAGGCAATCAAGGCCCACAGTGATTCGAGAGTTACTTCAGATGGTGTTTCTAATGAAGCAAACATTTGTATAGGTAAACTAGTTTTTAAAGAAGTACTTATCTCACTTCCCGTAGCCAAGAGTTGCCCCGTCAGTATAGTTGTTTTTTCGCAGCGGCTCCAACTTCCACCATTGTGGGTCTCTCCGAGCCACCCCGAGCTGTTCCCGTGCCTCGAGTCTAACCAAACTTTTCCGTGGTAGACGCCATCAAGGGGGTGCTTACACGCTGCGGCTGCAGGGGGTGGCATCCTCTGGTTCTGGACTTATGTTGTCTCAAGCACCGGCGCTGGTTCTAGGCCTCCAACTGCTCCAACCAACGCCTGCATGCCACTCACAGTCCCATTTCCTTGCTGGTTCTGAATGAATAGGTCCATAGGTCCGGTCACCAGGACTGCTTGTCGGCCAGAAGACACTGTGCCGGCCAATTTGCCCCTTCACTTAGGCATTGCTAAGGGCTAGGACTAACTTGCTGAGAACGCTGCTTTCCACCACGTTCGCTCTAGGCAGCCATCTTGAATCCTCTGAGAAATATTTCTTCACTCAATGTGTAATTAAACTCTGGAATTCGTTGTCAGAGAATGCGGTAGCTTAGAAGGGTTTAAAAAAGGTTTGGACGAATTCCTAAAGGAAAAGTCCATAGAACATTATTTAAAATGACTTAGGGAATATCCACTGCTTATTCTGGGATAAGCAGCATAAAAATGTATTGAACTTTGTTGAGATCTTGCCAGGTATTTGTGACCTGCATTGGTCACTGCTGGAAATAGGACGCTGGGCTTGATGGACCTTCGGTCTTTCCCAGTGCGTCAGTACTTATGTACTTACATACTTATGTACTTAACAATTCTGATAATAACAGATAAGAAGCTGATTGTCTATTCAGTACTTCCACCACTACAATATTATCTGATCTCCAAACTACAGTTTGATTAACCAGGCGATCGCCCCATAACACCAAAGTAACCAACACAGGGAATAATTCCAAAAAGGTGATATTAGTACACCAACCCTGATCAATCCAACTCTGGGGTCCACCGTTCAGTGCAACATTCCCCTCTAAAATAAACACCAAGTCCCTACCCACTACAAGCATCAGAATATAATTTCAAATCCCAATTAAAAACCTCAGATGCAGGCCAAATTTGAACACCATTAAAATCCTACGAAAAGGATACCTAATGATGCAAATCAAACTCAATTCAAAAAAATGTTAATCTGGTAATTGGACTTCATATTTTCCGGCAGCTAAGGGCACTCCCAACTCATCAGTAATGAAATGCTGCAACTAAATCCTGACAAGCAGAATACGCAGTGGGACCCACAAATAAGAAATTATCTAAATAATGCAGAATTTTAATACTTCCTGCCACTTGCTGAGCCACCCACTCCAAGAAGGTACAAATTTTTTCAAAGCTTATGGATACAGGCATTACTAACAGCACACTTTCCCTTCCGAAGCCCCACACCCCCCAACAAATCCATCCCACATCCACATCACTTTCGACTCACCAGCTGTAGAGCTGCTGGGTTCTTCATCCAAAGAAGTTCCTCAGCAAGCCACGGACATGACGACATCTACTATGATTACCTGAGGACTTCCAAAGTATGCATTTGCTCCCCAATGGAGCACTGCCATGAACAGACCTGCCACCCCTCTTGGCTCATTTAGCCTGCTGACTAGAATGCTGCTATGGGGCCTCCCCAATCTAAGTCAAGACACTTTTTCCCCTCTGTTTAATCACACGGACAGGCTACTTAGGTGCCTTCAGAGACTGATTAGTCACTTTACCCTGAACAGCCTTCAAAGTATTTGTAGTCCTGGACTAGCTAGAAGACTGACCCTTTTTTTTTTGATCCATCACAACCCAACTGAAATAAACCAGGGTTGCCAGGTGGAAAATTTTTTCCCCACCCAAACCAGCCCCAAACCAGCCCCAAACCCGCCCAAAGTCAAACCCCGCCCCTGACACCCCCGCCCCTGCCGTCATCAACCCCGCCCCCACCGTCATCGGCCCTGCCCCTGCCGTCATCAGCTCCGCCTCCCCCGTCATCGGCCCCGCCCCCCCATCCTCAGCCCCGCCCAGAATGTCACTAACCCCGCCCAAAATGCCACTAGCCCCGCCTCCCTGCGGCCGAAAAAAAAACACTTAAAAAAACCACCCAAAAGACCCAAAACAAGCCCAAAAAACCCGCAACCCGCTGCGGGCAAAAACTTCCCGTGGCGGGTCGCGGAAAACCGCCCAATTGGGCGGTAAAACCACCCACCTGGCAACACTGAAATAAACCCATAATTCTCTATACTCACCCACCCCCCCCAGAAGCAGAACTCTACAGTCCCTAAAACAACCCACCAAAATAATCTATTCCCACAATTAAAGCCAGAGGCAAACTATGTAAAACAAACCATGGTATCTTTAGGACCTCGAAAACTACTCAGCTCAGCTGCTCACCTCCCAGTGCTTTCTGGGCTGAAAACAAACCCCCACACAGAGAAATAGCACTTCACAATCACACTGCTGTGTAAAAAACCTCTGCTTGCACCTGTGGAAGCAGCATCAAGATTTTCTTTTATTTGACCAAGGGAAAGAAAAATACGCTGAAATAAAATATACTAAATACTAACCTCAGGCAGGCACAGGAAATCTACACAGGAACCTAATGAGGACAACAGGTAAACTCCCACAGAAAATAGAATTCAAACACTAAAGAAAGCCTCACTCAACCGTTCAGACACAATTAGGAATCACTGTCTTCCGCAACCTAGTACAATCACTCGTACTAAGCCATCTGGATTACTGCAACTCATTATACGCAGGCTGCAAAGAACAAATAAAGAGAAAACTTCAGACAGCCCAGAATACAGCAGCCAGACTCATCTTCGGAAAACCAAAATACGAAAGCGCAGCACCATTACGTGAGAAACTACACTGGCTCCCACTCAGGGAACGTGTCACCTTTAAAGTATGCACGTTAGTGCACAAAATCATTCACGGTGAAGCCCCTGCATATATGTCTGACTTGGTAGACTTGCCACCCAGAAATGCCAAAAAATCATCCAGAACCTTCCTCAACCTCCACTTCCCAAAATGCAAAGGCATAAAGTATAAAGCACTACATGCATCAACCTTCACCTACAAGAGCACGCAACTTTGGAACGCACTGCCACGCGGCCTGAGAGCGGTCTATGAGTTGACAGACTTCCGCAAACGATTAAAGACCTATCTCTTTGAAAAAACATACCGCAAGGATTAAAACATATAAATCCCATATACATCATAATAATGCCTCAAGACATTACCTCACGTACTCCACTTCCCCATACTCTCTCCCACTCAACAATCTACCCACAGATAAAAACTCTCTACCCATCACTCTCTTGCTACTATTCGACCACCGTAGTAATTCCCCAACGACATATCCTATAGTTTCTACGCCCCAAAAGTGACCGATATAACTCTGTCTTCCTTAACTATTCACAATGTAACCATAATCGTAATGTAACAAACTGTATTTCCATTATTTACAATGTATTGTAAGCCACACTGAGCCCGCAAATAGGTGGGAAAATGTGGGATACAAATGCAACTAAATAAAATAAATAAAAAATAAATAAAACTTGCCCATTTGGCTCAGCAATGTTAAACCACCGGAGTGTAAAATCTGGGGTGCAGCTTTAATTAGGATTTGTGTGCAAATTGTATTCTATAATGATCTGTGTGTAAATCCTAATACATGATTTTTTTTTTTTTTTTTTGGGGGGGGGGCATGGCTAATGGCATCCCAGGGGTGTTCCAATCTTTTATGTGTGTTGATACAGAATTCAGCTGAACTGCACCAAATTTAGGTGCCACCTACTTTTAGCAGGTGTAATTGCCAGCCCTTAAAGTTAGGCGCAGTTTATGCCCTAAGCACTCTTCTATAAAGGATCGTACCCTTTATAGAATAGCACTTAGCACATACATTTTTCGGAGCCAATTTTTAGATGCCACTTATAGAATTTTCCCCTAAATGTAGAAATGGAATAAAAGGATAAGATCTTAAAATATGAATTTACAGATTATTATAAACTCATGGAAGAGATGGTGAAGGGGTATGATGGAATCAAAAAAGAGATTAAGAAAATAAAACTTGAAAAGGTCAAGAGGGATGAAAGAGATTAACCTCCCTGTTTACTAAGCTGCGCTAGTGGCTGCCATGCAGCAGCGCCGACACAGTCCATTCAAAGTGCATGGGCTGTGTTGGCATTAGCGCACAGCAGCTGCTAGCATGGCTTAGTAAACGAGGGGGGGGGGAGGGTAAGAAAATAAAAGTTGACAAGATCAAGAGAGATGAAGAACACTATAAAAAAAAGTTTCAGTCTATCCATGACTGAGATCTGAAGGGAAAAATTGATCAGTTTTGGTACGAGTTACAAAGAAACAAAATTCAAAAATTTAATTGACATAAATGAGATGATTAAAGCAAAACAGTTTATTCTTGGTTAAACTTTTAAAGATTATCTGGATTCCAGTAGTAGTAATTTGCCAAACTCAGATATGCCTTTTTAAGGAGTCAGCCAGGACTGCAGGGGATGGAGAGTCAGATCAAGACACTCTTAATGGGGGTATGACCAGATAAGATTGACAAGAGCAACTGCTGACATGATCACAACAATGATGGATGTGGCTGTAATTAATATAGCTCATTATGATTTATCCACAGAAGAAACAGCATTACTTTCTAAAGGTTTTTCCTTTGTGCCAACACAAACAAATGACTCTTTTCAGTGTTGGATAGATTTTGAATAATTTCTGTGGTTGTTACAAATGATTTTTGTTTTTGTTTATGACTGTTCTTAGTAAGGACAAAATCAAGATGGTTCTGAAAGACAGAAAAATTAGAACAGAAAAGATAGGTGAACTTTACAATAAACAAGAACAGAAATTATTACAACAATTTTGAGAAAACATTGCCATTAGAGGAGCAAATAAGGGAGATGCCATATTATTACTAGGTTGTAAGGAGTATGAAAATGACATCTTTAGTTGGTTACTTTAGGAAAGAGGCTATATAAAATTACCAACATATTCAATACCATGATTAAAAGAATGGATTGCTCATACTTTTCAAAATGGATTGACGTTAGGATATTTAACTCAAAATGACTTTTTTTTTACATACTGCTTCCAGTGGTTCCAGTAGTATATAAAAAAATATCCAGTGTAACTGAATGTAACTCATTTTGAGCTACTACTGAAAAAAAGGTGTGAGCAAAACCCAAATAAATAAATACAGTGCAATCCACTTAAGTGCAAGGGTCTGGACCAAGAAATGCATGCAGTTACCAGAGCGTGCACTTAACCATTGTGACCCAAAGAAGCTTGACATCTGATAAACATATGTACAATACTGTTTATTATTATACATACAGTATACAGTCTCCGTTAACTGACGTTAGGCTTACTTGAAGTAATCAATTATAGTCCACTGTACACTATTGGGTCTGTGAGTTCCATAGACTACGTCTGCCAGACGGTAAAAACTGTCAAAGCACCGACATCCAGTGGCCTCCAGATATGCCCGCACGGTGTTGAGACTTTCCAGTGCTCTTGCAAAAGTGACAGGAGGAGGTTGTTGAATTTCATCAGCATGTGCCTTGCTGCTCATTTCTTCATCTGTTCCATCATCAGCCGTTGTTGCCTTCATGTAGGAGCATATCTCAACATCAGTGCTGTCTTCAGCTGTTTGTAGATCGTAATCAACAGCTGCGTAGCGATGGAACTCCTCTTCAGTAAAACCAGCTGGGATGTCAATAACCTCTTCATCTGACGCGTTTGCAACAGCTACACCTGTTTCGTCCCTCTCCACATCCTTAACAAAGCTTGCCCACTTGTAGCAGTTCACAATGGTTGTCTGTGTAACATGATTCCAGGCTTCTTTCTGCATATGTAGGGAATCTAACAGTGATAGATTACGAGCCAATTCAACAGCACGTTTATCCTTGCCAGTCTGGTCATCCATAACGCTCATCAGACGATGTAGCACAAGAGCCTGATAATGTTGGTTGAAATTGGCTATTGTGCCCTGATCCATAGGTTGGATCTGAGAGGTAGTGTTTGGTGGCAGGAAGACCACCTTGAGGTTAGACAGCCTGACATCATCCCTGTGTGCAGCACAATTATCACAAAGCAACAAAATGTGACGCTTTGTGCCCGCATTCTAGTGTCTAACTTCTTTAACCACTGGCTTCCAAATTTCCCCAGTCATCCATGATTTGTGTTAGCCTCGTATGACACAGGAAGTCGCTTGACTTTCTTGAAGCAACGGGGGCTGTTTGCTCTTTCCAATGACGAGGGGCTCCAAACTTCTTCACTCTCATCCATATTGCAGCAAAGGAGGATCGTCAGTCGGTCCTTCAACGTTTTACCTCCAGTAGTTTTGGCACGTTTGAATGCAAGTGTTCCATCAGGAATTGCTCGTCAGTAGAGATCGTTTTTGTCAGCATTGAAAATGTCACGAGGTGCAAACTTGTTCAAGATGGTAGGAAGAACTGAAACAACCCAATTTTCAGCACCAAAGTCATCAGCGTCTTGTTTTTCACCATGCTTTTTCTTGAATTTTATGTTGTTCCTCTCCTTCCATCTTTCCAACCATCCAACAGTGGCTTTGAATTCAGTTAGTCCAAGACTTTCAGCTAGCTGATTAACTTTCTCCATAAGCAGTGGACCACTGACAGGAAACTGTCTGCTCCTGACTTGAGAAAACCACCAAAGAAGAGCATCTTCTACCTCCTCGGCTTTTCCCATCCGTTTTCGTTTCCATTGTGGATTTGTATTGCTTTGCCAGTCTTCCAGAAGCTGGTCTTTCTGCTTCAAGACACATGAAATTTGACTGGGATTGACACTATATTCTTTAGCAATAGATGCTTGACTTTGTTTTCTAATTTTTTAAGAACGTCTATTCGTTCAGCCAGTGTTAGTCTTACAGTTCCGCCAGGACGACGACCCCAATGTACACTCTAATAACATTCTTTCGCTTATTCTGCCTGTGACAGTTAAAGGGGTGGTAAATTTGAAATCTGTTTGGTTGTCAGGCGCCAATCGGCTTCCATATTCTGTCACGCGCTTATGTGGAGGTCTTTCCTGCAGAGGAGCGGTCTTAAACCATGCATATAAGTGAATCTTGCACTTATCAGTGGTGTACTAAAACCGAAGTTTGTCCCCATAGAAATTGATGGGTGCCAAAAAAATGGGACCAAAGTACGGCATGCAGTTAAACAGAGGCATGCGCTTATCCAACATGCACTTAAATGGAGTGCACTGTATATACTCTTTCAAAAGTGCATACAAGTTTGTGTAACCCACAAGGAAGACCAGTTCTTTCAAGTAGAGGCTGTTTATGTTTGATGTTTATTTTTTTTGTGGTCCCTGGTTAGAGAAATATTTTCATATATCGGGGATTCATCAGATCTGCAGTCAAATTGTCATGTTTTCAAGATAGAGTGGTAGAATTTATGATTAGCCATGTTACCTATATGTTAATATGGGAGGAGATCCGCCGGCAAGCGGAGAACTCAAACACCCATGGTAAAAACAGAAGAAAGCAAAAAGTGAGAGAGCGACCAGGATGCCAGAACCTGGAGGATGTTCGTTAATAAAGAATTTTATTAAAAGTTTTGAAGACTCGACACAACGTCATGTTTCGGCCATCAGGCCTGCATCAGGAGTCTATAAAAACATACATTTATATATAATAAAAAGACAAAAAAACCAAATATAAATGCACACAAATAGCTTAAAAACAAATCAACTTGTGAATGCTAAAATATATATAGAGAGTAATTCTATAAAATGGTCTAAACATAATAGTAAAACACGCATATAATAAACTTATGACAAAAAATAAATAAAAAGTATATGGATATATAAAATGGTAAAACAATAATATAGTTTGCTAGAGAAAGCAAAAGCTCATGCATATTTTGTATGGATAAAATTATAAACAAGCAATTGTGTCTACACATGTAAATTTAAACAATAAAAGCAGAGAAATATAAATATAAAAATATAAAATGCACATGCATATAGGCAGTAGACAATAACCATTTGAGAATACAGATTATAAAGGGACAGAAGAAAGAAATAAAAAATCATGATAATATAGATAAATAATCTATATTATTGTATTACCATTTTATATATCCATATACTTTTTATTTATTTTTTGTCATAAGTTTATTATATGCGTGTTTTACTATTATGTTTAGACCATTTTATAGAATTACTCTCTCTATATATTTTAGCGTTCACAAGTTGATTTGTTTTTAAACTATTTGTGTGCATTTATATTTGGTTTTTTTGTCTTTTTATTATATATAAATGTATGTTTTTATAGACTCCTGATGCAGGCCTGACGGCCGAAACACGACGTTGTGTCAAGTCTTCAAAACTTTTAATAAAATTCTTTATTAACGAACATCCTCCAGGTTCTGGCATCCTTGCTCGCTCTCCCACTTTTTGCCTTCTTCACCTATATGTTAATGCCTCAACAGGAAAAATTATCATTGGTGGAATATTTTTTGAATAAGAATTATTTGATAACTGTTCCCACCAGTTTATTGTTGATTTGGCAACTATAGCAATAACAAAAAATTGTCTTTCAACAAGTTTCAGGAGTAGCTATGGGTGCCATGATGGTGCCCTCAGTGGCTAACTTGTTTGTAGTGTTTTATGAAGAAATGACTTTTGTACCTTCAGGTTTTTCTTTACTATAGGTTAGATTCACTGACAATATTTTTTCCTTTGGTAAGGAACACAGCAAAAGTTACTTTTATTCTGTGACTGGCTGAATCAAAATCATAGGAAATTGAACTTCACCTTCCATTGTGATCAGAAAGAGACATATTTTTTAAGATGTTAAAGCATTGAAAGATGTGGACAGATTTTCTGTTTGTATTGAAAAGAAACAGATTAGAAAACTTTATTAGAATATGATGATAGTTGTTATTTAAAATCTTTAAGGGATAACCTTCTTTCTCCATAATATTTGTGATCCCAGAGTCTGTTCTGATGATGATAGTTTTAAAAGATAAGCAAAGATTTTGAAACAATATTTATATGAAAGAGAATACCCCTTGAAAATTGTGAATTGGGCAAATAAAAGAACAAGGTTTAATAATTGCCAATTATTATTACACTAGTAAAAAAGGCCCGTTTGTATTAGAAATGAAACAGGCGCTAGCAAGGTTTTCCTTGGAGAGTATGTTTCAGAAAGAGCGTGTGTGAGAGATGGAGCGTGTGTGTCAGAGAGAGAATGTGAGAGAGAGAGACAGAGTGTATGTGTTTGTGCGAGAGAGAGAGTGTGTGAGAGACAGTGTTTGTGTTTCTGTGTGACACTGTGTGAGAGAGAGGGACAAAGACAGTGAGTGTGTGAGTGAGAGTCTATGTGGCAGACAGAGAATGAGTGACTGCGTGTGTGGTGTGAGGAACCCCCTTATCCCCTCCCTCTCCCCTGCCCCCTTGCAGCCAGGCATGTGCAGCGACCCTCCTCTCCCCGTGTTCCCCCTGCAGCCACTCATGTCCAGCCTCCCCCTGCAGCCACCCATGCCCATCAACCCCCCCCTCCCCCTGCTGCGTCCTTCCTGTCTCCCCTGCCCCCCCTGCAGCCCCCCATGTGGTCTCAGCCCCCCCCCCCCTCAGCATCCCTCCTGTCCCCCTGCAGGCACACATGTGCAGCATCCCTCCTCTCTTCCCTGTCCCCCCTGCAGCCAGCCATGTCCAGCGACCCTTCTGTCCCCCTGCCCCCCCTGCAGCTACCCATGTCCTGCGACCCTCCTCTCCTGTGCAGCCACCCATGTCTGAGGACACTCCTCTCCTTTTTCCCTGTTCCTCCCCTGTGGCCAGCCATGTCCATCGACCCACCTGTCCCCCCTGATGACCAACCCCCCTTCCGTCCCCCTGCCCGCCCCGCAGTGTCCGTCCTGTATCCCTGTCCCCCTTGCAGGCAACCCGTGTGGTGTGTGGAGCCCCATCCCTATCTCCCTGTTCCCTGCCCCCCTGCAGCCACCCATGTGCAGCGACCCTCCCCTCCCCTGCTTCCTTCCAGCCACCCATGTCCAGCGAGACCCCCACTTCCCCCCCCAGCCGGCGCAGCACCCAAAGAAAGCCCCTTGTCTCCCCCCTTCGCGCATCACCCGACCCCCCACCGTGGCACATCACCAAGCCCTCCCCCCCTCATCAACCCCCTCGCCACCCGCAACCGCTAATACAAACTGTGTCCGGCAGCCGGTGCTTCTGCTATTCAGCAGCAGCAGCCCGTACATAAAGAAAACCAAAAAAAAAATCCTCCTAAAACGCACCTCCGTTGAGAAGCATCTCACATTGCTGAAGTCTCAGCATGCGCTCCTCCTCTCCCCTCTGACGTCTCGGCGTTTCTCAGGGGTCTTCCAGCAGGGGCACTGACGTTGAGGGAAGAGGAGGAGCGGCTGCAGAGACGTCAGCCAATGTGAGATGGTTCTCCACGGAGGTGCGTTTAGAAGGTTGTTTTTTTTGTTTGTTTGTTTCTTTATGTACGGGCTGCTGCTGCTGAATAGAAGCAGCAGCAGCCGCCGGACAGAGTTTGTATTAGCGGTCGCGGGTAGCGATGCGGTCAATGTGGGGGGGGGGCTTGGTGAAGAGGCGGGGGAGGGGTTGGGTGATGCGGCAAGGAGAGAAGGGGGTAGGGGCTTTCTGATGCCCCGTTGCACGGGTTGTTGTGGTGATGCGGCGGGGGGGCACTTAGAGGTGCACCGTCGAGGCTGTTTGTGTGTGTGTTTGTGTGTGTGTGTTTGTGTGTGTGTTTGTGTGTGTGTGTGTGTTTGTGTGTGTGTGTGTGTTTGTGTGTGTGTTTGTTTGTGTTTGTGTGTATGTGTGTTTGTGTGTGTGTGTTTGTGTGTTTGTGTTTCTGTGTTTGTGTTTCTGTGTGTGTGTTTGTGTATGTGTTTTTTTGTGTGTGTTTGTATGTTTTTGTGGGTGTGTGTGTGTTTCTGTGTGTTTTGTGTGTGCGTTTGTGTGTGTGTTTATGTGTGCGTGTGTGTTTGTGTGTGTGTGTTTGCGTGTGTTTATGTGTGTGTTTATGTGTGCGTGTGTGTTGTGTGTGTGTGTTTGCGTGTATGTTTGTGTGTGTTTATGTGTGTGTGTGTGTTGTGTGTGTGTTTGTGTGTGTTTGCGTGTTTGTGTGTGTGTTTGTGTGTGTGTTTGTTTGTGTGTGTTTGTTTGTGTGTGTGTTTATGTGTGTGTGTGTGTGTTTGCGTTTTTGTGTGTGTATTTGTGTGTGTGTTTGCGTTGTGTGTGTGTTTGCGTTTGTGTGTATGTGTTTGTGTATGTGTTTGTGTTTGTGTGTTTATGTGTGTGTGTTTGCGTGTGTGTATGTGTTTGTGTTTGTGTGTGTGTTTGTGTGTGTGTGTGTAGGGGGGTTGCGGGTGGCTTTTGTGGTTGGGGAGTTTGCCAGCAGTCTGTAGCGATTCCTAGGCAGGGGGAGGAGTACGGAAACACTCCCCCTGCCTGGGTCGTTTGTTGGAGGGGGTTGCCAGTTGGTAGGTGTGCCTTTATGGATCCCTTTACTCTCTGTGTTCTGCCCTCGAGGGTGGGGCAGAGAGACATGGTGAGTTGGATGGCTTCACCGCCATGAACTTACGAACTGTTTAGGGATTTTGCAGATGGCTTCAGCAGGTTGTCTTCAGAATGTTGAGGTAGCGTTTTATGTACAGATGGGACGTGGCTGAGGGCGGGTCTATGAGTGAGGGTGACTGGTCCTAGCCTATGAAGACTACAGGATTTTTGTGCTTCTCTGCCTTGGAGTGAGCTTCAGAATGTTCAAGGTGGGATTTATTAATATAGATAGTACATCTATGAAAGAAACGAAGATGTTTTGTTAACTTGTGTCCTTACAGAGCTCATTTTTAAACACAAAAACACCCAAAAAGTGGCAGATGGACATTTTGTTTGCCAAAACATCCAGATCGCTATTTCCAAAACCCACTTTTAAGATGGTTATCTATGCAGTTCATAAACAGTGCGTCCAAATCACAGGGGGGGGGGGTGTCAGGGTGAGATTTTGGCATTTTCCAAACTTGGACATTTTTCTGCCATAGTGGAACAAAACAAAAACGTCCAGGGCTAAAAGATGGTTTGGTCTAGACTTCTTTCAAACATGACTACGCCACAAAAAAGTGCCCTAGATGATCAAATGACAACTGGAGGGATTAAGGCATGACCCCCATTACTCCCCTAGTGGTCACTGACCCCCTCCCACCCCACAAATATGTGAAAGAAACAGTATATACCAGCCTCAATGACAGCTTCAGAGCAGCAAGCAGATCCCTGGAGTAGCCTAGTGGTCGGTGCAGTGCATAGTACAAAAAGGGATCCAGGCCCATATCCCACTCTAGCTAGAACACTTGTGGTGGAAAATGTGGTGTACAGTTGGGCACACTAGGTTTTTGATGGGTTTTGGAAGGCTTACTATACAATGTTCTATTCAATGTGGAAGCTCAAACGACTAAAACCTTTCTTCCCAAGAGAAACCTTTCGAAACCTAATACAATCAATGGTCCTAAGTCATGCAGACTATTGCAATGGAATCTATGTGGGATGCAAAGAACAACTCACCAAAAAACTCCAGACCGCCCAAAATACAGCAGCCAGATTAATATTCAGCAAAACACGATTCGAAAGTGCCAAACCCCTTTGAGAAAAGCTGCACTGGCTCCCATCTTCAAAATCTGCACTTTAGTCCATAAAATTATATACGGCGTAGTCCCAGGATACATGATAGACCTTATAGATCTACCAATAAGAAACAGAGTCGGATCATCAAGATCATACCTAAACCTACACTACCCAAATTGCAAAGGACTGAAATACCAAACAACTCACGCATCTGGCTTCTCCTACATAAGCGCACAACTATGGAATGGCCTCCCAAAAGCGGTGAAAACAATCCATGACCACCCGAACTTCAGGAAATCACTAAAAACCAACCTCTTCAAAAAGGCCTACCCAACGACCCCATGTAAACCTCTTCAGCCAGGAACATAACATGACTAATGATCGTACTGGACATCACGCAATCTTCATCCCTTCTGATCCTCCACATATACTTCATTTGATCACTATACAACCTGTATTTGGTATCAACCGACTGTGCAATCACCTTTGACGGTACTATGTAAGCCACATTGAGCCTGCAAATAGGTGGGAAAATGTGGGGTACAAATGCAACAAAATAAATAAATAAAATGTAAGGAGGTAATTGTGAGATGTGTACCTGGGACCTTTTATGTGAAGTCCACTGTAGTGCCCCTTAGGGTGCCCTACCGCTTTGCTGGGATGTCTGTGTGGCCAGTCTACTAAGAATGCTGCCCCCCATACATTCCAATGGTGTGTTTTAATGTATTTTTTCCTTGGATTTTTTTAATGATCCAAAAGAGATAGATGCATTGAGTACAAACACATCTTTCAAAAGGTCATTTTCGAAACAAAAAGTTGGATGTTTTTCTGGTTTGAAACGGCCATGTTCACTTGATGTTCTCCACGAAACATGCAAAATTGGATTTAGACACTGTATTGAAAATACCCCTCCACCTATCACAACAAATTATGTGGCAAGTATTGTAAGATGTCATTGGGCTCTGTCTACTTTTCCCTGTTTTACAGAGAGTTTAGTATGTTTTGCTTATAGTAGAGTACAACATTTTAAAGAACTCTTGTCCTATATAATAATTCTCACCTCCAACTTTCTATTCGTCTTGCTGACTGAGACCGTGGCTCCTTGGTCTGCTAGGCTCCGTAGATCAGGCTGATGTCAGAGCCGGAGGAGGAGGGGCAAAGGGTCAGGACACAGGGGCGAAGGCGGAGCTTCAATGACAACACAATCCAAGGCAGGCTGGAATCAGCAGGCAAGGGAGATACAGATTGGCCAGCCAGCCGGAGGAGGTGGAGCCAGGATGCAAGTGGCCAAACCAAGGCATCGGAGGTGTGGCAACAGTTCCCAGACCCCGCGCCCAGAAGAGATGCGCTATCCTTGGAGCGCCGGCACTGCCAAAATGGCTGGCGCTCCAAACTGCAGCAGTGGCAACAGCACCGCACCGGCGCCGCCATGATGGCCGGCGTAGCAATCAGGGTTAAGAGTGTGGTGACGGAGCGTAGGCCCAGCCAGCATGGCCGATGCTCCCCTTCACAGAGGCGGGGCCGAGGAGCGGGCAGGACACGAGGAGCGGGCAAGACGCGCAGCAGGTGAGGAGTGAGACAGGTTCTCAATTAAAAAGAAGTTGGGGCCCTGAGAGAGGGGGAGGGGGGAAGGGGGTCCCTGAGAGAGGGGGGAAGGGGGGCCCTGAGAGATGGGGGTGGGGGCACACATTTACTCTCTGTCTCTCACATACACTTTCTCTGACATACTCTCTGCCTATCAAACTCTATCTCTCTGTGCACGTCGGACAAAAGGGGGGCGCCTGGACCCTGAAACTGGGAGAGAGGGAGGGGGGAGGACAGACCCTGAAACTGGGAGGGACGGACGGACCCTGAAACTGGGAGGGAGGGACGGGAGATGGACCCTGAAACTGGGAGGAGGGGGGAGGAGAAGGAGGAGGGCCCCTGGCACACACTCTCATTCTCATACACAGTCTCTCTCTCACAGACACACTCGCATCCAGTCTCACTCTCTCTCTGTCACACACACACACACACACACACTTGCACAGTCACTCTCTCACACACAGTCACTCTCACACACACTCAAACATACACACTCCGAGGAAAACCTTGCTAGCGCCCGTTTCATTTGTGTCAGAAACGGGCTTTTTTACTAGTGTCTATCTAAGTTACCAGCAAACAGCATAAAGATTGATGTGGAAGATCAAGCCATTACAGGTCATTATACTTATGGGGTTTGTTCAATATGCACTATCACTTTTGAAACAACTATGTTTAGAAATCCCTCTAATGGTATTGCATATAATACGAAATTTCATACTACTTGTGTTACTATATTGTCTACTTCATAATTTGCCCATGTAATAAGGTCTGTAAAAGGCAGATCACTAGATAAGTTTCAAACTTTGAAATGATTGAACATTGTGTTCTTTCTACTCATATAGAAAATTCACCTTTGGTGATACATTGTCTGCAGGAGAAACAGTTCTGCTTCACTTCAATTCACTGCCTAAATACTTGACTGCATTAAGCCACTTAAGTGAGGCAGCAATAGGTGGAAGATACTTTAGCAGCAAGAATAGAGATGGATCTTTCACTTTAATTTACTGGAACACTCTGGTTTGAACGGTAAGATAGAATGGTATCATTTTTTCTGATTGATCATAATAGTGAAAGTAAGCTTAGGTTTGGTGGATTCATCTAAATGTGTCTGGTTCTATAGCCATCATGTCTGTTTAGCTTTAATAGGCAGCATGACCATAAAATGCACCAATGAAGTTGTAAATGTTTATAGGAGTATTGTGGAACAACATAAAATATTTCTAAAACACATGTTGATTTATTTTGACTGTAATCTAGTTTGAATGGCTTGTGATTCTATGAAGCAACAAAGCGAAATGCTGGCCATTGTTGGACATAAACAGCTTAAGAAAGGCCATCAAATTAATAAATGAAATCATTTTGATTTATGGAATTTTAAAATAATTGAAGAAAAATTATTCAAGATTTATTCTTATGGAGGTTCTTTTTATACAGATGAAAAAAAAATTAAGCTCCTTACACAAAGTGTGCTTTATGTATACAATGCAACTTTGAAATGTGGAGATTATATTGTCTTTGTATGAGTTCTTTGTACTCCATAAACCTTCTGATTAATACTTAGGTTAACCAGCCTAAGCATGTTTCATTTACCCCCACCCCTCAGACTGAGGATAAAGATGAGAGAGGTGCTAGGGGCTGAGAAAGGATCAGAAGTACTATGGATGATAAATCTTCCTTTGGATGCAGCCCATATCTTACAGCTTCCCCCCTCGGGCTCTGCCCCTTTATATTAGATCAGTTGTGGGAAAGATGCCCAGGGGATTACAGTATGAAAGGAAGGGACTGAGGTAGATGTACTAATAAGAGTCATGGGAAAAAGTCACTATCAAAGATATCCTGCATGATGGGCTCTCCAGTAATCAATTTCTCTCACCAAGTACTGACTTCCACACAACAGTGTATCCTTTGTAAAGGGCTTCCATTTGCCCTGATCACCAAGCACAATGCTTTTCCGACTAGGGTAGACTTTTTAAGTTTACAAAGAAACTGAGAGTTCAACATACCTTTTCTGCTATAACATCTAATATCTCATGTGAAGAATAGTTCTCAATGGGTCCCCCTTGGACCTCCCACTCATTTACATATATTTAAAAAAATTTGAAAGAGAGTGCACTGAAACTAAAGAAAAATATATTTTTTAAATTTATCTAGGGAGGAATATTGGTTGATCAGAGAATTGAAAGATAATGATCAGACTGTAATCAATCCAATGCATAACAGACATTTTATATAAGCATAAATACATCCTATGGGCCCTGCTGCATATAACTCGAGCTAAGCTTTAGTAAAAGACCCTCTAAAACAATTGGCAGACCATAGTTTGTATGTATTTTTTTAACTAAGACCCCATCCTTAGTTTACATGCTGATATCAATTCCCTTGTTAAATAAGGAGAACAGAATTAGGTATTTGGCCTCTAAGGAGAATTATTTCTTGATAGTAGGACATCCTGCCTGTTACTCCAACTTACCCAAAAATCATAGGTATAAGATTCTGTGACCATTTCTGTGTTTGGATTTGTTTTAGAACCTGTCTCATTTTTAACATTTTTTTAATGGCCATTTATTCCTGCCATGTTTTCTTAAGTTACAGACTCTGCTCATGTTATGTCTTTCCTAGATATGATCATCTTATCCTGGTTACCTTTGATTTTGAATCTCTCAACACTAACATTTCTCAGAAGGAAGCCCTTTCAATTATTTGAAGTGTTTTAATTTCAAGAAGAGGTTCAATTACAATCCCTAAAGATAATATCATTGAGCTACAAAAAATTCTTTAAGTTTCAAGGTATTTATTATCAACAACATGATGTAAATAGGAACAACAAACATAGTTTGAAATGTCTATATGTGAATGCCAGAAGCCTAAGAAATAAGATGGGAAAGTTAGAATATATTGCACTAAATGAAAAATTAGACATAATAGGCATCTCTGAGACCTGGTGGAAGGGACACTGTGATACTGGGGTACAAATTATATCGTAGTGATAGGGTGGATCGAATTGGTGGAGGGGTAGCATTGTATATTAATGAGAGCCTTGAATCAAATAGATTGAAAATTCTGCAGGAAACAAAACACATCTTGGAAACAGTATGGATTGAAATGGCTAGGATGAACAGATGGATGCAGAAATGTTAAAGGAAATTAGAGATGCAAACAAACTGGGCAATACAATAATAATGGGTGATTTCAATTACCCAAGTATTGACTAGGTAAATGTTACATCAGGGCACACTAGGGAGGTAAAATTCCTTGACAAAATCAAGGACTGCTTTATGGAGTAGCGGTACAGGAGCCGACGAGAGAAGGAAAAATTCTAGACATAGTCCTTAGTGGAGCGCATGATCTGGTGCGGGAGGTAATGATGCTGGGGCTGCTTGATAACAGTGATCATAATATGATCGGAGTTGATATTAGCTTTGAAGTAAGTATACATAGGAATCAAATACATTAGCGTTTAACTTTAAAAAAAGGAGACTATGATAAAATGAGAAGAACGGTGAAAAAAACACTTAGAGGAGCGGATGTGAGGGTCAAAAATTTACACCAGGCGTGGATGCTGTTCAAAAATACCATCCTGGAAGCCCAGGCCAAATATATTCCACATATTAAAACAGGAGGATGGAAGACCAAACTACAGTTGGCATGGTTAAAAGTGAGGTGAAGGAAGCTATTAGAGCTAAAAGGAACCAACTGAAAATAATAGGAAACAGCGTAAGGAATGTCATGTCAAATGCAAAGCGCTGATAAGGAAGGCTAAGAGGGACTCGAAGAAAAGATTGTATTGGAGGCAAAAACACGTAGTAAAATTATTTTTAGGTATATTAAAAGCAGGAAGCTGGCAAAAGAATCTGTTGGACAGCTAGATGACCGAGGTGTAAAAGGAGCAATCAGGGAAGACAAAGCCATAGCAGAGAGATTAAATGATTTCTTTGCTTCGGTCTTCACTGAGGAAGATTTGGGTGGGATACCGGTGCCAGAAATGGTATTCGAAGCTGACGAGTCGGAGAAACTGAATGAATTCTCTATAAACCTGGAGGATGTAATGGGGCAGTTCTACAAATTGAAGAGTAGCAAATCTGGACTGGATGGTATTCATCCCAGAGTACTGATAGAACTGAAAAATGAGCTTGCGGAGATATTGTTAGCAATATGTAATTTATCCTTAAAATCGAGCGTGGTACCAGAAGATTGGAGGGTGGCCAATGTAATGCCGATTTTAAAAAAAGGTTCCAGAGGAGGACCGGGAAATTATAGACCGGTGAGTCTGACATCGGTGCCGGGCAACATGGTAGAGACTATTATAAAGAACAAAATTACAGAGCATATTCAAAAGTATGGATTAATGAGGCAAAGTCAACATAGATTTAGTGAAGGGAAATCTTGCTTCACTAATCTACTACATTTCTTTGAAGGGGTGAACAAACATGTGGATAAAGAGGAGCCGGTTGATATTGTGTATCTGGATTCTGAGAAGGCGTTTGACAAAGTACCTCATGAAAGACTCCAGAGGAAATTGGAGAGTCTTGGAATAGGAGATAGTGTTCTATTGTGGATTAAAAACTGGTTAAAAGATAGAAAACAGAGAGTAGGGTTAAATGGTCAGTATTCTCAATGGAGAAGGGTAGTTAGTGGGGTTCCCCAGGGGTCAGTGCTGAGACCGCTGCTTTTTAACATATTTATAAATGACCTAGAGATGGGAGTAACTAGTGAAGTAATTAAATTTGCTGATGACACAAAGTTATTCAAAGTCGTTAAATCATAGGAGGATTGTGAAAAATTACAAGAGGACCTTACGTGACTGGGAGACTGGGCGTCTAAATGGCAGATGACATTTAATGCGAGCAAATGCAAAGTGATGAATGTGGGAAAGAGGAACCCGAATTATAGCTATGTCATGCAAGGTTCCACCTTAGAAGTCACAAACCAAGAAAGGGATCTAGGTGTCGTCGTTGATGATACGTTGAAACCTTCTGCTCAGTGTGCTGCTGTGGCTAAGAAAGCAAATAGAATGTTATGTATTATTAGGAAAGGAATGGAAAACAAAAATGAGGACGTTATAATGCCTTTGTATCGCTCCATGGTGCGACCGCACCTCAAATATTGTGTTCAATTCTGGTCACCGTATGTCAAAAAAGATATAGTGGAATTATAAAAGTACAGAGAAGGGTGACGAAAATGATAAAGGGGATGGGGCGACTTCCCTTTGAGGAAAGGCTAAAGGATCTAGGGCTCTTCAGCTTGGAGAAAAGGCGACTGAGGGAAGATATCTGCAGCCCCTCATTACCTCTCTACCCTCATCTCCCCATACGTTCCTACCCGTAGCCTCCGCTCACAGGACAAATCCCTCCTATCAGTACCCTTTTCCACCACCGCCAGCTCCAGACTCCGCCCCTTCTGCCTCGCCTCACCCTATGCTTGGAATAAACTTCCCGAACCCATACGCCAAGCGCCCTCCCTGCCCATCTTCAAATCCTTACTCAAAGCCCACCTCTTCACTGTAGCTTTCGGCACTTAACCACTTACCTCTACTCAGGAAATCTACACTCCCCCATTTGATTGACTGCTTACCTGTCGTTTAGACTGACTGCTTACCTGTCCTTTAGATTGTAAGCTCTTTTGAGCAGGGACTGTCCTTCCTCGTTTAAATTGTACAGCGCTGTGTAACCCTAGTAGCGCTTTAGAAATGTTAAGTAGTAGTGGTAGTAGATATGATGGAGGTCTATAATATAATGAGTGGAATTGAACGGGTAGATGTGAGGCATCTGTTTATGCTTTCCAAAAATACTAGGACTAGGGGGCATGCGAGGAAGCTACAAAGTAGTAAATTTAAACCGAATCAGAGAACATTTTTCTTCACTCATCTTGTAAACTCTGGAATTCGTTGCCAGAGAATGTGGTAGGGGCGATTAGCTTAATGGAGTTTAAAAAAGTTTTGGATGACTTCCTAAAGGAAAAGTCCATAGATCATTATTAAATGGACTTAGGGGAAATCCACTATTTCTGGGATAAGCAATATAAAATGTTTTGTACTTTTTTGGGATCTTACCTGGTATTTGTGACCTGGATTGGCCACTGTTAGAAACAGGATGTTGGGCATGATGGATCTTTGGTCTGTCCCAGTATGGCAATACTTATTTACTTATGTAACTAATGAAAGGGACTGCAGTGGGTGCCACTATGGTCTCTAGCACAGCCAAGCTGTTTCTAATTCAATTTAAAACACTATGAGGCCCTTTTACTAAGTGGTGGTGTGACAAAAGGAAATATGTTTAACAACGTAGCTTTCAAAGGATCCTTGTGACATGGAAAACATTTGTGCCTGGAAAATGTTGAAGTTTAGTCCTATCTTGAGACAGCTTTACAGCGAAACTTTAGCCACAGTCAGTGTGATTAATTAAAGTTGAAGAGCACTCCATTCTTTGAAATCTAAGTCATGTTAAATAGTCCTTTTGAAAGGGTTTTTTATGCCTATGATGAGTGTTTACCCTCATTAAAATCCTTTTTACCCTGTAAGCTTTTGCAACAGGTTAAGGTGCGGGAACTGAGGCTTTTTCCCTTTCAGGATTTTTTGTACTCCACAAATAGTTTTGAAGATTGGGAAAGTACTTCAGCTACACATATCTACTGTTTCTTTCACATCTTTGGGGGGGTGGGATGGGATCTGTGACCACTGGGGGAGTAAGGGGTGGGGGTCATGCCTTAATCCCTCAAGTGTTCATCTGGTCATTTAAGGCATCGTTTTGTGACTTAGGGCTAGATGCACTAAAATAAACGAGCCAGTAACGTGGGTTTTAAACTGGTTCTAGCCAGTTTAACATGCAAGTAGTAAACCAGGACATGCACAAAAGGGCACTGTCCTGTCACGGTAGCAGCTAACGAAAATGGAATGCAGATGAGCAAATTAGTATTATAATGTGTATAATTCGTATTACAATGAGATACTCTACTGTTTTCTGATCCCCTCACCGTGAAAAACCTAATGGGAGGTCTGCACCTCTCGTTGGGGCTGCTGTGAGGGAATCAGAAGGAAAAAAAACAAAGAGAAACCCAGGAGCATGTGCTTTCCGTCTCTCCCGGTGATGGCAGGCAGTTAAGCCCTTGTGCAGCGGGATCGGACGTGGTGCTAAAGAGAAATCTGTGCAAGACTTATTTTCTGTTCCCGCACTCTCTCGCCCCTTCTGCCTCTCTCACTGGCACTATTCGCTCTCATAGCTGGTGTAGAAGGACCAACAAAGAGTCTTCAGCTTGCAAGCTCAGATTCTACAAATATTTCCTGCTCCTTCGCAAGGCTATTGTGAGGCACTCCCACGGCCTCTTAGCCAATCACAGCGCGTTTAGCTGACACCAATGACAGCTAAACGCGCTGTGATTGGCTAAGAGAGACCTGGAGGAGGGGCATAGACTGGTGTAAAACAAGAAGAAAAATCATGGAACAGTCACTGGACATGCACAATGCTGAAAATCTCCAAGAGGCTGAGCAAGCGCTGGAAAATGCTTTCCTTTCATTCGGGAAGCGGAGCGCCTGCGCTTGAAATGCATGGCGGATTATCCTGATTACAAATACTGGCCAAGAAAAAAAAAAAAATTTGATGCTGCAGCCAAACAGAATTCTGGGCAAACGCCAGAGAAAAATCTGGGCACCATCAGCAAAAGTGCAAAGGGCTCTGGGAAAAAATGTAATGAAATCTAGTAAACTCTCTGTGTGAAAGTCTACAACGATTATGGGGACGACTTGTTTTTTTTGAGTGAAGGACGTCCATAAAAGACGTCCTTGGCAAGCGCAGAGCAGCCAGCATAACGTTTGGATTCTCTGCGCATGCTCAGCTGGCCGACTGGCTTGGAAGGAAATCCCATGCAAATGAGCTAGCAGCAACCAGCTCATTTGCATGTGATTTTCTTGATGCATGCCTGTTTCTTACCGATTAGCTAAGGAATCGGTAAGGGAAGGGCTTTAACGATTTTTTTAGTGCATCTACTCCTTAGTCATGATAAAAACAGTTCTAGACCAAAACATGTAAATTGTAGCTCTGAATGTTTTTGTTTAGTTCTATTATGGCAGGAAAAGTCCAAGTGTCAGACACACCCCTTGTGATTTACATGAATATTTGATGAATGCATACAAAAACATTTTAAAAATGGGTTTCATAAATAGTGATTTGGACATTTAGGCAAGAAAAACATCCAAAATGCCACTTTTTTTACATTTTTCTGTCTCAAAAATGAACCCCATATTGTCTCAGCTACTGCTGTCATCTACCATCAATAGAGCACGCCTTCCCTATTGTAGGTTCTCTCATTTTCATATAGGATACACCAGTAAGAAAGTTCCTAATTCATTTTTGCTAGCTGAGGGCATGCAGTAGGTTAAAAAATATCAAGGGAGAAAAAACCATCAAAGTGGAAGAACTAGAGGAACCTTACGGAGTAGCCTGGCAGTACTTGCACGCTGTCATATCCGGTGCTACAAAAATATACTTATTTTTGTAGCGCTGGTGTGTACCGGGATACTGTGTGCTATCCCGTTACTGCTGGGTTAGTGCGGGAGCCCTTACTGCCATCTCAATGGGTGGCAGTAAGGGCTCTCCCTGAAATGGCAGCGCGGCAAGTGCTTTACCTGCTGCATGGCCATTTCCTGCAGAAAAGAAAAACCTACCTTTTACTCAACTACGGTAAAAGGGGGCCTTGGCACATGTCAAAAACATGCACTGATGCCAGCGCAGGCCCCCCTTTGCTGCAGCTTGATAAAAGGGGCCCAATGTGTTTTACGCCTGTAAAATGTAAGGTATTTCCTGAAGTGTATTTCTGTAGTTTGGGCAGCAGGTGGTGCATGTTTATGTTTTGAAGCTCCTGCAGAACCAAGGCGGTTTTCTTTGTTTAAGCATTTTGGAAAGGCAGTTTGCAGTATACTTTCAAAGATTGTTGTTCTGGTCTCAGATTGACCAGGACCTCATTTTCATTTGGATTTTACTGGCTTAGCAGGGGGAAGAGAGATAGATCTCTTTACTGAGGTCCTGTGATCAGTTATATTTGATAATCTGTGAGCAGCATATTTCCTGATCTCCCCCAAGTACTTTTTAGAAATTAAAGAAATGCTTAGATATTTTTATAATTGATCTATATTTCAGTTACCTGTTATTGTTTGCTGATTGAACTTTTTCTGTTCCTTGTTCTAATTTTTAAGACAACAAACAATTTTCAGTTTCTTGACTCTACCTTTCTGGACTGATAAAGAATCCTGGTGGTTTGTGTGTTGGGTCTGTGAGTGCTTTTTGGAAACTGTGGGACCACTAGGAGTGTGGCCTCCAGTAACCTAGAAATCACTGGGGATAATTTGAGAGTGGAAGACTCTTTGTGAGCCAGTCGGTGAGAGGAAGGTGCTAGTGTAGAGCTCAAGTGGCAGTTGCAGGTGGACCTGAGCTGTGCTGGGGATAGACCTCTAAGTGACTGCGGAGAAACCCCAGGTGGATGGCTAGGCATTTTGTGACAGCTGTTATATGCCACAGTTCCTCTTTCTCTGCCTCTCTCTATCTCACTGCCATGCCACATATCCTCTTTCTATGTTTCTCTCTCCTCTACTGCCACACCACACCTCTTTTCTCACTGTCTCTCTCTCCTCCCGCCTTGCATCATCTCCACACTCTTTCTCCCAGCCAACAAGCATTGCCCTTTCTCTCACTCACGCTGTCCCCATCCAGCATTACACCATCTGTCTTCCCCCATGCAGCGTTGCCTTGCCCCCCCCCCCCTCTCTTTCTTTTTCTACACTCCTTCCTCTTGCTTACCTTTTTATTGAGTTCCTGGGTCAGCTGCAGCTGTGATAGCAACAGTAAAAGAAAGCAGGAAGGACTCGTTTCCCTGAGTGCACCACTGATACCTTTGGTAACCCCACCTTCTATGTTTTAAACTTCACGTGTTGAGGGAGTGGAGCTGGGAGATCTAGCAGAGCACATGCAGGGAAAGGGTCTCAAACATCCATCCTGATGTTTTTACCACTGGCACCACTGCTGAAGACTTGGGAAGGCAGCAATCCCGGCAGCAGTGGTAGTGGGAGAGAAAACTTATGTTGAGAATTTATGCTGTTTATGTTTATCAAATTTGATATACAACCTTTATTGGAATATCCATTGGATACTGTATGCAGCAAGGCACTGTTCCAATTATACCTTCTCTGTGCCCAAGTTATATCTCGCCTTGATTACTATAATGTGGTGTATGTCAGACTCACCCAAACTCTGCTCAACTACCTACAATCTGTTCAGAACACAGCTATTTGTATTTTCCATTATGTCTGAAAATCTGATCATGTCTCTTCATTGCTATTCCACCATAACTGGCTTCTTGTCCAATGTAGGGTTAAGTTGAAGATCTTGACTTTAGTTCACAGGACTCTGTATACAAGTTACCCACCCTATCTGAGCTTCCTCATTATTCCTTACACACCTTCCTGGGTACTATGATCCTTTTCTGACTTCCTGTTGGTGATTCATCTGTGTCCTGTGCCTGACTGAACACAACCAGACACTCTTTCTGTTTTCTGGCACCAAGATTCTGGTATTCATGCCTTCTTCCCTTCAGTTGAGCCATACTATACAAAAAGCTGCCTTAAAAAGTCACATATTCTCCCAAGAATTTAATATTGCATAGATTCTGTGGGTAGTGGTGGCCTCAAATTCAACTTGCTTGGCAACCTGCATTTGTCCTTCTAATTCTCTATTATCTTTATTTCACATTCCTCTGTCCTGTCAAGCTGCTGAAGTTCCTTTCTTTAATTTTAAATGTTGATTGTAAACCACTTTGATTTGCCTTGTGTGGTGTTAAACCTGAATACCATAAACATAGTTACATATTTGCATTGTCTTGTATACCTTCTTGTTCTCCTCCTCCTCAACTCAGCAACCCACACAATCTCTAAAAACTGCCAATGGTTTTGAAAAATAGCTGAGATAACAGGCATGACAGCAAAGCAAAACATAGCTTGAGTTATTTAAGTATGCACAGAAGGTTACAATGACTAATTTGAACCTACTTTGTGAATGTATTGAAAAAAAAGTCCTACTCTTTTAAAGCTACACACCTGTGTTCCATAATCTCAAATCACAAGGCAAGAATTGTTAGTGCTAAATTATTCTTTCCTAAATTGTTGAGTTTGCATTAATTTGTAAAGGGAAACACATTAGTTTTGCTAAAGTTTGCATATGGAAAAGCAGGAAGCTTTGGAACATTTCACTTTGGCTGTAGCTATTTCTGTTGAGCAGCAAATTAAAATCAGGCACGACAGATAGCAGTCTCAGAAACCCATGTGCATTTTCTGTGCTGGCTGTATATCAGGTTTATGATAGGTTCCTCAGGTAAACCCAGTCTCTCAGGAGATGTGGATTTTGGCTTGACACCCCTCAGCGAATATGCATCCAATCTGTCAGACTTGAAAAGGGGGTTCTGATGAGCAGAGGAAGACAGAGGCCGCAGGCCCTGACTACCTGATCGTATTGGAAAATAACTTCAAACTTTTATTCAATGAAGAAATTCACATGCCGTCCAGGAGATATTTTCTTAAAGTACCTTTATTGAGTGTATATCCAAAAAGAAAGGTAGTTACAAACAGCATAACAAGGAAATATAAGAAAAATCAATCTTCTACAGTTCAAAGTATTCAAAAGGAATAGTGCAATCACGATTCTAAATAGCGTCAGACGTCTGTGAATCTGGTCATAACACTTCCTCTTTACCTTCATGTCACCTGGCAGGTCCCTCTCTTAGTGTTCCTATCATCTTCTCCCTTGGCTTCTCAGGGGCATAAGAACATAAGAGTAGCCATACTGGGTCAGACCAATGGTCCATCTAGCCCAGTATCCTGTTTTCCAAACAGTGGCCAAGCCAGGTCATAAGTACCTGGAAGAAACCTAAATCGTGGCAATACTCCATACTACAAATCCCAGGGCAAGCAGTTACTTCCCATGTCTGCCTCAATAGCAGACTATGGATTTTTCCTCCAGGAATTTGTCCAAACCTTTTTAAACCCAGATACAGTAACCACTGTTAACACATCCTCCAGAAAACAGTTGAGTGAAAAAATATTTCCTCCTATTTGTTTTAAAAGTATTTCCATGTAACTTCCTCGAGTGTCCCCTAGTCTTTGTACTTTTGGAATGAGTAAAAAAAATGATTTACTTCTACTCATTCTACACCACTCAGGATTATGTAGACCTCAATCATATCTCCCCTCATCCGTCTCCTTTCTGAGCTGAAGAGCCCTAACCTCTTTAGCCTTTCCTCATACGAGAGGAGGTCTATCCCCTTTGTCATTTTGGTCGCTCTTCTTTGAACCTTTTCTAATTCTGCTATATCTTCTTTGAGATACAGTGACCAGAACTGAAGACAATACTCAAGATGTGGACCCACCATTGAACGACATAAAGGCATTATAGCATTTTTGGTCTTATTCACCATCCTTTTCCTAATAATTCCTAGCATCTTGTTTGCTTTTTTGGCCGCCACCACACACTGAGCAAAAGATTTCAGCATATTATCGACAACGACACCCAGATCTTTTTCTTAAGCACTGACCTCCAAGGTGGACCCTAGCATCAGGTGACTATGATTCGGATTATTCTTTCCAATGTGCATCTCCTTGCATTTGTCCACATTAAATTTCCTCTGCCATATGGATGCCCAGTCTTCCAATTTCCTAAGGTCTTCCTACAATATTTCACAATCTGCACGTGTTTTAACAACCTTGAATATTTTTGTATCTTCTGCAAATGTGACCACCTCACTCTTCATTCTGATTTCCCTATCATTTATAAATATGTTAAATAACACCTGTCCCAGTACAGATCCCTGTGGTATTCTGCTGTTCACCCTCCTCCACTGAGAGAAATGACCACTTAACCCTACCCTCTGTTTTCTGTCCAATAACCAATTCCTAATCCACACCAGAACCTTCCTCCTCTATCCTCACTGGAAAACATTTTAACCAGGATTCACTCAAATAAAATTAATAAAATCTAGCCAGTACTTGTGTTAAGTATATTGTGATTTAGTGCCATGAATTCCTTATAGAAAATCAGAACAACCATGCTCAAAAATAGCACCTGTGAAAAGGCACAAAGAGAAAGTGCATCACCTCTCTAGAGGCAAAAACAATTGTTATACCACCTTTCAGAACTAGAATCAAAGCAGTGTACAAACTAACAGTGGAAAATGAAAGAAGCTACGATCAAAGATAGGGAATGAAAGAAGAAAAAAAATATTAAGGGACAAGAGGGAGACAGAGAAAGTATTACAAGAGTTCAAAAAAACTGATTGTTGTTTGCTTGGAATACACCAGTATTCAGACATTTATACCACCATCTGGACTTTTCAGGATGTTGTGGGATGCACCTTCTAGGTCTTATCAGCCTCTTGAGATATAAAAGAAAAAAAATCACTCCTCCATTTGAACACTTGGATGGCTCTTGTCAGACAGTGCTCCATTCCAGACTCTCTTTAGGTCTGAAGTGTCCAAACTCTTTCTTTTGGATAGTATAAGTTGGCCTGGGGTAACTACTTCCCTTCCTTTAAAACCCACTGATACCCTTCAGTGGCATCATTTCTGCTCAGTTCTCTCCTCCCAAAGTCCATGGCTTTTATAGTTCCCTTCAAAAGACAGAGTGGATATACCCACTGACAGTGATGGGTCTCGTAGCCTGTCCTCCATCACATCATCTTAGGCACACAAACAGGGCAGAGATTTGAAGAACATTTTCTGTGTAAATATAGGGGAAGCTTTCTGGGGGTCCTGCTACACTTAGAGGAGAAGTTATCAAGATGTGATACTGCATGAGAACAGTTGTGCTTAGGGGAGCACTCTGGGAATGTTACAGACCCCTTTTAAGATGTGGCCAGCTTTTTGCTGGGTCTACTTTACTGGCTATAGCATGCCTTGTGGCATGGATCTGGGGTTCCTTTATATGCTTTTGCATGTTTTGCTTCTCATTACTAAGTACCACAAAGTAGTCTAAGGAGTCCTTTTACTAAGCTGCGGAAAAAAGGGACCTGTGGTAGCGGAGGGGGCTGTTTTTCCTGCACACCAGGGCCCTTTTTACCACAGCAGGTTAAAAGCCCCTAAAAAAAGTGGCCATGCAGTAAGATTACTCTTATCACATGGCCATGCAGGGGATAGCACTTACTGCCATCCACTGAGGTGGCGGTAAGGGTTCCCATGGTAACCTAGCAGTAACCAGGCAGCGCACGGCGATGCCCAATTACCACCTGGTTAACGCCACGCTATGAAATTAAAAAAAAATTCCAATGGTGCACACTCAAGGAGGAACTAGCGCCAGCTGCCATGTTGGGCAGGCAGTAGGTCCAAGTTAGTATGCAGTAAGCCCAGGTTAGGCTTACTGACGCTTTATGAAAGGGCCCCTAAATAATGCTATGTTAGGGCACTGAAACCAGTATTAGAGCCCTTTTGCATGCACTAAAGGCAAATAACACTGTTTAGGGTCCTGGCACAGCTTGATAACTACTCCTTTTAGTCAGAAGGTGCTTCTTCTAGTTTGCTAAAAGGTAGTTCTCCATGAAAAAGACCTTTGATCCTAGTTCCATGTGAGATGATTTTAGGAAAATGCATGAAGAGGACTTATTAACCTTAATTATCATGCAGGATTTTTTTTTTTTACTATAAAAACTAAGTAGAAATAATATTATTTAAAATGCAAAAAGAAATAATTGTTAGAAAATATTTAATATGTGTAGGACAATGATTAAATGGTACTAATGGTGGCAAATGAGAGTTCTTAAAATTATTAGTGATACTGGAATTTGCAAATTGATTTATGGGAGACATTTGTTAGATTTTGGATATCTTCAGGGCTCAGAAGCATGCTGCAGATTCCTGCCAGTTTTTGGTAATTAAGAACACAAAAACATAAGTGTTGCCATACTGGTATAGACTGAAGGTTCATCAAGTTCGGCATCTTGTTTCCAACAGTGGCCAATCCAGGTCACAAGTACCTGGCAAAATCTCAGAACAGCAAAACAGATTCAGTGCAGCTTATCTTAAAAAAAAAACTTAGTGCAAGCTATTGCTCTTATCACTTCACCCAGTACATATCTTTGAGTTGCGTCAGACTTATAGCTGAACAGCTTCTTCACAAGTCATAAAAACCTCCTCTTATTTTTATCAAATTCTATTTGTAATTTTCAAGCTTCTTCACAAACATTCAAATACATTCCGCGAAAACTTTAAATTAAACTGGAAAAGGTCACATCTTCTTTTCAAATTGGTGCACTCCGAGCACTGTTTTCTCTATTGCTTCTTCAGGAGCAGCACCACCCAACAAGTAGATAAATATGCCATTCCAAACTGGTGTTATCTTTTCTTCTATCAGCTTCTGCAAGGGCGGGATGTATCACAAGAAAGGCCAAAGCCGCAAAGCAGGCTATTATACTTGATACAGTGCCACTACAGACAGCGATCAAGTTGAGTTAGAGGGACCATGGGGAAACAGAAAGAGGGATAGATTCTGGAAGGGAAGGGGGAGTCAACAGGAGAGATGCTGGACCTGTGGGATATAGATATAAAGAGAGGTGCTGGGAGGAGGGGGGAAGGAAGAGAGAAGGAAAGATACTAGCTTCAGGGTATAGAGTGTGGGAGGAAGGAACAGAGACAGAGAAGAGATGCCAAGCGTGGAGGGAGCATAGGACCGGGACACAGAGTGGCAATGCTGATCACAAGGGTGAAAATGCAGGACAGGTCAAGGTAGGAACACAGAGGAGAGATGATGAAAATGAGGGAGGATAGCTACACTAAGAGGGCAGATGATTGAATGTGGAGGGAGGGATAGGGACAGGAATACAGAGGGAAGATGCTGGATAAGATGGATAAGAATTCAGAGGGAAGATGGATGGTGGATATGAAGAGAGAACAAATATCAAATGGACAGGAGACCCTGCAAAGACAGGGAAAAATACAGAGAAAAGAGACATTGGGAGGGACTAAAGTGAATAGAAAAGTAAAATGCGCAGACAACAAAGGTATAAAAATATTTTTATTCTGAATTTATTAATTGACATATGTCAGCTTTTCGTAATGCACATCAAAAGTATTTTGCATTTGTTTCTAGTTCTCTGTTATTGCTTTGTGCAGAGGCTGACTTCCTGAGGTTTCCAGTTCAGTATTTTGCTTTCATATCTCCATTACTGATGTGTAGTCCCTTGTTTCATATTTGTTGAGGATCTGTCTGTGTTTTGAATGTATGACCTAGGTGCGGTATTCTGTTAGCCTATCTGGGTCTATGTAGAGATTTTGTTGCAGTCCTGTTTGTTTAGTTTTTTTTACTAGATGGTGTACTGGTGTTTTAATGCACTGTGTAATATTTGCAGTGCTGCTTTTTCATGCTTAAGGTTGTTTCTCATTGAGTCCTGGGAGTTAGTGCTGTTGTGCAAAAGCACACTCAGAACCTTACCATACCATAAGTTTGTGTATAGTGTGACTCCAAGAATTTTCAAGTTTTGTGAGACAGGAAGAGAACAGTATGGTGTGCTTATGGTGGAGAAGTTTTTTGTGTTATATTGTGAGGTAAGTACAAGACATTGTGTTTTTTCTGCATTAAGTTTTAGCTGGAATGCATCTGCCCAGGTGTGCATTATTTGGAGGCTTTGGTTGATCTCGTTTGTGAACTTAGGACCTATCATCACAGCTGGCAGTCTCACTGTCTCCCACAGCTGATGATAAGAAATGCTGTGGCACAAGTTTTTACACTTGTGCCATGCAACTACTTAGACAGTAGACTAATTTTTCACACCATTCATTTTTGATTTGGTATTTCTCCGTTGTTAATTGTTTTATTTGAATGTTGCAATAAAATATATTTAAAACAAAACAAAAGGTGAATGTAGTCTAAGACTATTTTTGGTGGTGGCAAGTAGAGGGGGAAAGAGAACATTTGGTTGTGTTCATTCAGCACCGAGGGGGGATGAGGGGGGGTGAGGGAGCGGGGGGGGGGGGGGGCGGTGAGGGGGAATGCACCACCTGTGAAAAAAAAAATGTCAGCACCCCCAATCATTTTGAAAAGTTGGCTCCTATGAGTACAGGGATTGTATATTGGCCTTGCTGAGGTGACATCAAAAATTTAAACCAATTTTAGTTTGCCATAACATCAGACAGGGTTGGCATCTGTGCAGTCTGAGCCAGCATCTTCCTTCCCTCCCCTCCCCTGTATTCAGTCAAAGAGCTCTCAGACAGTTTTGAGCAACTGAGGTTCTTGAAGAACCTGTTGACCTTTCAGCTCCCAGTCTCATGAGACAGCAAAATCAACAAGCTCTCTGAGGGTGGGAAAGGAGGGAGGAAGATATGTGTGTGAACAAGAGGGGCAGAGGGGTTGTGGGATCTTGCCAGGTATTTGTGACCTGGATTGGCCACTGTTGGAAACAGGATGCTGGGCTTGATGGACCTTTGGTCTTTCCCAGTATGGCAATACTTATGTACTTATGAAACGGGATGTGAGAGAGAGAAAGAGGGGGCAGACAGGCTGAGGGCGGATGAGATCTGAGAGGGAGAAAGAGGGAGGAGATGGGCTGCAAGGTTCTATAGAGGTGTAGGCACTTAAAAAATATATATTTTATTCTCCGAGGACAAGCAGGCTGCTTGTTCTCACTGATGGGTGACGTCCACGGCAGCCCCTCCAATCGGAACACTTTTCTAGCAAAGTCCTTTGCTAGTCCTCGCGCACCGATGCGCACCGCGCATGCGCGGCCGTCTTCCCGCCCGAACCAGCTTAGCCGGCCAGTCTTCTTTTGTCCGCGCTCGGTACGGTCGTGTTTCGCCGTTCGCGCCCCAAAGTTGACCTCGCGCGTCGTTTATCGACTTCGTTCTTCAAAAAAAAAAAAAAAGGTGTCGGGAGGAGGCCTTTATGGTTTTCTCCCTTCCCGTACTTCGAGTTTTTGCCCCGGTAAGTTTTCTTTTGTCGTCGGGGTAGGCCCTATTTAGGCCTCGGTCGAAGTTTTTCTTTTCCCTATTTTTGCGGTGCCAATTTCGCCATTTCGAGTTTTGATCTCGCTGGCGCGATTTTTCCGCCCATGACATCGAAGTCTTCCAGCGGCTTCAAGAAGTGCACCCAGTACGCCCGGGTAATCTCGCTCACTGACAGGCACGCGTCGTGTCTTCAGTGTCTGGAGGCTGGGCACCGCCCGCAGGCCTGTAGTCTGTGTTCCCTTTTACAAAAGCGGACTCAGGTAGCGAGATTAGCCCAGTGGAACATTTTGTTCTCGGGCTCTTCGTCGGCATCGGCACCGGGAGTATCGACTGCATCGACGTCGTCGGCGCCTGGACCTTCATCTTCGTCCCCGAGTGCATCGAGGCATCGGCCCTCTGCATCGGGGCGTCATCGTAAGGCTGCGTCGGCGTCGGTGGTATCGAGACCTCCTCGTCTGCTGATGTCGTCGGACGGTGGTGCTTCGTCTGGAGTGCAGGTGAGGGCTGTCCATTCCCCTGCTGGTGGCGGTGAGCCTTCGGGTGGGTCTCCCCCTACCCTGAGGGCTCCTGTGGTACAGCCCCCCCGAGACCGACCTCCTTTGGCCTCGGCCCCGAGGAAGAGACGGCTGGATTCTACGTCCTCCTCGTCGGTGCCGGGAAGCTCCGGTGACATGTTTCGTTCCAAGAAGTCGAAGAAGCATCGTCACCGGTCTCCTTCCCGTGTCGGCACCGAGAGCTCTGGGTCGCTGAGGGAGTCGGCACCCAGTAGGCATCGGCACCGAGAGGACTGCTCACCCTCTGTTCAAGAGGTGTCGATGCGCTCCACTCTGGACAGCCCGGAACAGCCTCCACTCCCGGAACAGACTCTGACATCGACGCCTGCATCGACTTCCATGCCTTTTTCTGCAGCCGCTCTGAACGAGAGCCTCCGGGCCGTTCTCCCAGAGATCCTGGGAGAGCTGTTGCGCCCCACCCCTCCGGTACCGGGGGTGCTTGCGCCACCGGTACCGTCGAGCGAGGCGCCGGCTGGTCCACCACCCGGGGTGAGGTCTCCTGCGTCGGTGCCGCATGCGGTACCGACTGCGGTAGCCTCCCAGGAAGGCTCCCCGACTACATCGGCGGAGGGAGCTTCACCGGTGCGGACGAGGGAGTCTACCTCTCGACGATCCCACCCTGGCCATGGTTCCACGGAGTCGAGCCGGGCACGGTTGCAGACACAGGTCCGTGAACTTGTGTCTGACACCGATGGTGAGGCCTCGTGGGAAGAAGAAGAAGACATCAGATATTTCTCTGACGAGGAGTCTGAGGGTCTCCCTTCTGATCCCACTCCCTCTCCTGAAAGACAGCTTTCTCCCCCCGAGAGTCTGTCTTTCGCTTCCTTTGTCCGGGAGATGTCTACGGCCATCCCCTTCCCGGTGGTTGTGGAGGACGAGCCCAGGGCTGAAATGTTTGAGCTCCTGGACTATCCTTCTCCACCTAAGGAAGCGTCCACAGTACCCATGCATCATGTCCTCAAAAAGACATTGCTGGCGAACTGGACCAAGCCATTAAGTAATCCCCACATCCCCAAGAAGATTGAGTCCCAGTACCGAATCCATGGGGACCCAGAGCTGATGCGCACTCAGTTGCCTCACGACTCTGGAGTTGTGGATTTGGCCCTAAAGAAGGCCAAGAGTTCTAGGGAGCATGCTTCGGCGCCCCCGGGCAAGGACTCTAGAACCTTGGACTCCTTTGGGAGGAAGGCCTACCATTCTTCTATGCTCGTGGCCAAAATTCAGTCGTACCAGCTCTACACGAGCATACACATGCGGAACAATGTGCGGCAGTTGGCGGGCTTGGTGGATAAGCTCCCCCCTGAGCAAGCCAAGCCATTTCAGGAGGTGGTCAGGCAGCTGAAGGCGTGCAGAAAATTCCTGGCCAGAGGGGTGTATGACACCTTTGATGTTGCGTCCAGGGCCGCTGCTCAAGGTGTGGTGATGCGCAGACTCTCATGGCTGCGCACCTCCGACCTGGAGAATAGAATCTAGCAGCGGATTGCGGACTCTGCCGTGCGGATAATATTTTTGGAGAGAAAGTCGAACAGGTGGTAGAGCAGCTCCACCAGCGGGACACCGCATTCGACAAGTTCTCCCGCCGGCAGCCTTCAGCCTCTACCTCTACAGGTAGAAGATTTTTTGGTGGAAGGAAGACTGTTCCCTACTCTTCTGGCAAGCGTAGGTACAATCCTCCTTCTCGACAGCCTGCGGCCCAGGCTAAGCCCCAGCGCGCTCGCTCTCGTCAGCAGCGTGCGCCTCAGCAAGGCCCATCGGCTCCCCAGCAAAAGCAAGGGACGAGCTTTTGACTGGCTCCAGCAGAGCATAGCCGACATCCAAGTGTCAGTGCCGGGCGACCTGCCAGTCGGAGGGAGGTTGAAAGCTTTTCACCAAAGGTGGCCTCTCATAACCTCCGATCAGTGGGTTCTCCAAATAGTCCGGCAAGGATACACCCTCAATTTGGCCTCAAAACCTCCAAATTGTCCACCGGGAGCTCAGTCTTACAGCTTCCAGCACAAGCAGGTACTTGCAGAGGAACTCTCCGCCCTTCTCAGCGCCAATGCGGTCGAGCCCGTGCCATCCGGGCAAGAAGGGCTGGGATTCTATTCCAGGTACTTCCTTGTGGAAAAGAAAACAGGGGGGATGCGTCCCATCCTAGACCTAAGGGCCCGGAACAAATATCTGGTTAAAGAAAAGTTCAGGATGCTTTCCCTGGGCACCCTTCTCCCCATGATTCAGGAAAACGATTGGCTATGCTCTCTGGACTTGAAGGACGCCTACACGCACATCCCGATACTGCCAGCTCACAGACAGTATCTGCGATTTCAGCTGGGCACACGTCACTTCCAGTACTGTGTGCTACCCTTTGGGCTTGCCTCTGCACCCAGGGTGTTCACAAAGTGCTTGGCTGTAGTAGCAGTGGCACTTCGCAGACTGGGGGTACACGTGTTCCCATATCTCGACGATTGGCTGGTGAAGAACACATCCGAGGCAGGAGCCCTGCAGTCCATGCAGATGACTATTCGCCTCCTGGAGCTACTGGGGTTTGTGATAAATTACCCAAAGTCCCATCTTCTCCCAGTGCAGAAACTCGAATTCATAGGAGCTCTGCTGGATTCTCGGACGGCTCGCGCCTATCTCCCAGAGACGAGAGCCAACAACTTGTTGTCCCTCGTCTCGCGGGTGCGAGCGTCCCAGCAGATCACAGCTCGGCAGATGTTGAGATTGCTGGGCCACATGGCCTCCACAGTTCATGTGACTCCCATGGCCCGCCTTCACATGAGATCTGCCCAATGGACCCTAGCTTCCCAGTGGTTTCAGGCTGCTGGGGATCTAGAAGACGTGATCCACCTGTCCACGAGTTTTCTCAAATCCCTGTATTGGTGGACGATTTGGTCCAATTTGACTCTGGGACGTCCTTTCCAAATTCCTCAGCCTCAAAAAGTGCTGACCACGGATGCGTCTCTCCTGGGGTGGGGAGCTCATGTCGATGGGCTTCACACCCAAGGAAGCTGGTCCCTCCAGGAACGCGATCTGCAGATCAATCTTCTGGAGTTACGAGCAATCTGGAACGCTCTGAAGGCTTTCAGAGATCGGCTGTCCCACCAAATTATCCAAATTCAGACAGACAACCAGGTCGCCATGTATTACGTCAACAAGCAGGGGGGCACCGGATCTCGCCCCCTGTGTCAGGAAGCCGTCAGCATGTGGCTCTGGGCTCGCCGTCACGGCATGGTGCTCCAAGCCACATATCTGGCAGGCGTAAACAACAGTCTGGCCAACAGGTTGAGCAGGATTATGCAACCTCACGAGTGGTCGCTCAATTCCCGTGTGGTGCGACAGATCTTCCAGGTGTGGGGCACCCCCTTGGTAGATCTCTTTGCATCTCGAGCCGACCACAAAGTCCCTCAGTTCTGTTCCAGGCTTCAGGCCCACGGCAGACTGGCATCGGATGCCTTCCTCCTGGACTGGGGGGAGGGTCTGCTGTATGCTTATCCTCCCATACCTCTGGTGGGGAAGACTTTGTTGAAACTCAAGCAAGACCGAGGCACCATGATTCTGATTGCTCCTTTTTGGCCGTGTCAGATCTGGTTTCCTCTTCTTCTGGAGTTGTCCTCCGAAGAACCGTGGAGATTGGAGTGTTTTCTGACCCTCATCACACAGGACGAAGGGGCGCTTCTGCATCCCAACCTCCGGTCCCTGGCTCTCACGGCCTGGATGTTGAGAGCGTAGACTTTGCCTCTTTGGGTCTGTCAGAGGGTGTCTCCCGCGTCTTGCTTGCTTCCAGGAAAGATTCCACTAAGAGGAGTTACTTCTTTCTGTGGAGGAGGTTTGCTGTCTGGTGTGACAGCAAGGCCCTAGATCCTCGCTCTTGTCCTACACAGACCCTGCTTGAATACCTTCTGCACTTGTCTGAGTCTGGTCTCAAGACCAACTCTGTAAGGGTTCACCTTAGTGCAATCAGTGCATACCATTACCGTGTGGAAGGTAAGCCGATCTCAGGACAGCCTTTAGTTGTTCGCTTCATGAGAGGTTTGCTTTTGTCAAAGCCCCCTGTCAAGCCTCCTACAGTGTCATAGGATCTCAATGTCGTTCTCACCCAGCTGATGAAACCTCCTTTTGAGCCACTGAATTCCTGCCATCTGAAGTACTTGACCTGGAAGGTCATTTTCTTGGTGGCAGTTACTTCAGCTCGTAGAGTCAGTGAGCTTCAGGCCCTGGTAGCCCAGGCCCCTTACACCAAATTTCATCATAACAGAGTAGTCCTCCGCACTCACTCTAAGTTCTTGCCAAAGGTTGTGTCGGAGTTCCATCTGAACCAGTCAATTGTCTTGCCAACATTCTTTCCCTGTCCTCATTCCTGTCCTGCTGAACGTCAGCTGCACACATTGGACTGCAAGAGAGCATTGGCCTTCTATCTGGAGCGGACACAGCCCAACAGACAGTCCGCCCAATTGTTTGTTTCTTTTGATCCCAACAGGAGGGGAGTGGCTGTGGGAAAACGCACCATATCCAATTGGCTAGCAGATTGCATTTCCTTCACTTACGCCCAGGCTGGGCTAGCTCTTGAGGGTCACATCACGGCTCATAATGTTAGAGCCATGGCAGCGTCGGTAGCCCACTTGAAGTCAGCCACTATTGAAGAGATTTGCAAAGCTGCGACGTGGTCATCTGTCCACACATTCACATCTCATTACTGCCTGCAGCAGGATACCCGACGCGACAGTCGGTTCGGGCAGTCAGTGCTTCAGAATCTGTTCGGGGTTTAGAATCCAACTCCACCCCCCTAGGCCCATGTTTGTTCTGTTCCAGGCTGCACTCTCAGTTAGTTGGTAATTCTTTTAGGTCAATCTCAGTTATGTCCTCGCCGTTGCGAGGCCCAATTGACCTTGGTTGTTGTTTTGAGTGAGCCTGGGGGCTAGGGATACCCCATCAGTGAGAACAAGTAGCCTGCTTATCCTCGGAGAAAGCGAATGCTACATACCTGTAGAAGGTATTCTCCGAGGACAGCAGGCTGATTGTTCTCACAAACCTGCCCGCCTCCCCTTTGGAGTTGTGTCTTCCCTTGTCTTTGTCTTGCTACATATGAGACTGGCCGGCACGAGCCGGTTCGGGCGGGAAGACGGCCGCGAATGCGCGGTGCGCATCAGCGCGCGAGGACTAGCAAAGGACTTTGCTAGAAAAGTGTTCCGATTGGAGGGGCTGCCGTGGACGTCACCCATCAGTGAGAACAATCAGCCTGCTGTCCTCGGAGAATACCTTCTACAGGTATGTAGCATTCGCTATTCAGTTGCCTAAGAGACCTATGTATCATTCTTTGGCATTTGATTCATATCTTAATATCTAAATGTAATAAAAGATATCTGCAACTATTTTGCTAACCTTTCTTTCTGCATGTAGTCAGACAATTAAGGACTCGGACTCTGCCCTTACTCCAGCCCAGCCCTACCCTCCCCCACTTTAGCTGAACCACCGCCAACCACCTATGGTGAAAACAGCCAGCCAGAATAAATGGGATGCTTACTGAAAGCTGTGAGCTCCACTTTTCAGTCTGAAACACAGCACACCATGCTGCCAGTATCTGTGATGGATGGAGCAGAAAACTGGGACAAGAACCAAAGACTTTACCTTAGATGCCCTAACCTAAGGAGGAGATACTATAACTGCTGCAGCAAACATGAAGAGATTTGTTTGCCACAACAAAAAAAATCGACATAGCTTTTATTATCTAGTTTCTTTCTGAACTGGGCTCTTTTTCCTGTGTGTTACATTTAAGCAGACCAATGTTTACCCAACTTATTTTTCTTAGGACTGCATAAATTAAAATGAAACTTTTTGCGTTTCCAGTGAAAATCTATCCATCACTTGAATTTTACAGTTTTTTATTCTTAACTTTCATATGTGTACTTCATATTGATCTTGAAATTGCTTATCATGTAAATATATTATTTTGCATTTTATTTCTTTTTTGTGAGTTATGTGAAAAAACTTACTAATATTAACAAAGGTTCTATGTGGTATTTTTAGTACTGTACTGGAAATAATATTCATGATTGTAGGTCTTGGAAAAAAAAGTATCTAAGAAGGCATGTTGTAAGGAGCACAAGGCCTTGGAAAGTCTTTCTATGCACAGATGGTAAAGCATCTTTTTTTTTTTTTATTAACATATATACAGCATCATTTGAGAAAACTCATGGAAGTGGGAACATAGACATTCTGAGGAAAAAGTGAACAGCCTGTGACATATTTTATAATACCAGGGCACAACATATAAGTGAATTTCAAAATTGGCCCATGCCCCCTCCCCCAACAAGATGTCCAAAATCTGTTATAAACATAGGAGAGATAAATGTCTATGTCACAAAATTATAGCATGTGAAAAGTAGAATTACAGAACATGCAGAAAAGGTGCCTATCAGGTTTATTTTCAAAAGAGAAGGATTCCAATCTTTCGACACAAATCAGAAGATGGGCATCCTTCTCACAGGGTCATCCAAATCGTATAATCGAAAGTTGATTTTGGACGTCCCCAACTGCTTTCCGTCACAGGGACAGCCAAAGTTCACAGGGGCATGTTGGAGGTGTAGTGAGGGCGGGACTTGGCCGTGCCTAACACATGGCCGTCCTCGACTCATAATGGGAAAAAAAGGGCGTCCCTGACGAGCACTTGGATGACTTTATCTGGCTGTGTTTTTCTTACAACCAAAGCACAAAAAGGTGCCCGAACTGACCAGATGACCACTGGAGAGAATCGGGGATGGCCTCCCCTTACTCCCCCAGTGGTCACTAACCCCCTCCCACCCTCAAAAAAATCTTTAAAAATATCTTGTGCCTATCTCAAATGTCATACTTAGGTTCATCGCAGCAGTATGCAGGTCCCTGGAGCAGTTTTAGTGGGTGCAGTGCACTTCAGGCAGGCGGACCCAGGCCCATCCCCCCCCTACCTGTTACACTTGTGGTGGTAAATGTGAGCCCTTCAAAACCCACCACAAACCCACTGTACCCACATCTAGGTGCCCCCCTTTACCCGTAAGGGCTATGGTAGTGGTGTACAGTTGGGGGTAGTGGGTTTTGGGGGGCTCAGCACACAAGGTAAGGGAGCTATGTACCTGGGAGCAATTTATGAAATCCACTGCAGTTCCCCCTAGGGTGCCTGGTTGGTATCCTGGCATGTCACGGGGACCAGTGCACTATGAATGCTGGCTCCTCTCACAACCAAAGGCGGACATAATTGGTTTTCTAAACAATGCAACGATGGAGAGGTAAGATCCCCACATTCTTCAAGCTCACATAGGGTCCTGTTAACTAAGACGCGCTAGAGGTGCGTTAGTATTTTTAGCACGCGCTGTGTAGACGCCCACAATATTCCTGTGGGCGCCTACACGGCGCTCACTAATTTTGTGCACCTGCTAAAAACGCTACCGTACCTTAGTAAACAGGGCCCATAGATTGTTCAATATTGTAGGTAATCTCTTTAATACTGGTAACTTACTTTCTGATGTTTGCTTTACTACTCCTACAGCTGAAGCTTTGGCATCTTATTTTGAGGAAAAAGTATTAACTATTTGTAGACAACTACATTCAACTATTCTTGACTTAGATGTGAGTACTGACAGGATGTATGATCATATTCCATTTGACTGTGCATGGAATCATTTTGTTCCCATGGCAGCAAAAATTGTTTGATCACTAGTGTCTAAGTATGCAAAATTGAACTATAATCTGGATCCTTGTCCAGCATATATTATGAATGGCATGTCTGATGTATTTCTCTGTACTTTGACCTCCTGGTTGAATGGCCGTCTTGCCGATGGCAGATTCCAGGAACATTATGGTGGGATTGTTTTAACACCTATCTCAAAGAATCTGAGCTGGAATCTGTTATTGGCAAGTAACTATCAGTCGGTGGTATCAATTCCTTTGTTCATTAAGATCATGGAGGGTTATGTCACTGATGCATTAAAGAAGTATTTAGATACAAATACTATTTTGCATTCTTCAGTCTGGATTTTGGAGGAATTATAGCACTGAAACTGTGGTAGCATCTGTTATTGCTCATGGTAAGGCATTGCTAAGTCGAGGCCAGAATACTGTGGTTGTACAATTTAACCTGTCTTGTGACTTTGACTTGAATGACCATGATATTGTGCTGTCATGGTTGAGTAATATAGGAAAATATGGAAATATCTGGAAGTGGAGATTTTATTGTTTACTTGGAGCTATTGGAGCTATAGGATTCAGAAAGAGGGTACTTTTTCAACTTGTAAGAATATGCAGACGATATCACTATGTTATTTCCTGGATTGTAATCATTGGTTGAAACTGAATTGTGATAAGACCAAATTTTTATGGATAGGTTCACCTGATTCTTTGGTTCTCTCTTAACAATTTTCTATTAGGGGAACACATGTTTACTCTTGAGGCCACATCTAGGATTCTGGGAGTAGAAATGGACAGCCATTTGACATTTTCTTATCATATAAAGCAATTAGTAAGAAAATCTTTTCATATGAAGAAGAAATTACGGGCAATACGTAATTATTTTGAACCCTCGACGTTCAGATTATTAGTTCAAGCATTAGTGTTATCTAGACTTGACTATTGTAATGTAGTTAATATCGGTTGCTCTAAGACATTGTTTAAACACCTCGATCTCATTCAAAGTACGTTGGCATGACTGATATATTTTGCAGAGAGGTATGATTCTGCTTCTCCATTGCTTGATAAATTGCATTAGCTCCCTGTGGGTGCATGGGCTCAGTTCAAGCTGAGAATTCTAATTTTTAAGATCATGTATGGAAATGCTCCCTCCTATGTATGTGACTAGATTACAGTGTTACATAAAGGTTCTATCAATAAAACTTGTAATCAAATGCTTTTAGATTTTCCATCAGTAAGACAGATCATAAAGCGCTGAATGTTTGATTCCTCTATTTACTATCAAGCTGTTTTTGTGTGGAACCAGCTGCCATTGCAAATCAGAACGATGACAGATTATTTAGTTTTTCAACTAGCCCTTAAAACTTATTTGTTTAAGGGATATGTGTGATACAATATTTGTGATTTAGTATGATCAATTTTGTAGCCCCTGGTTTGCTGTCCAGTTGTCATGGTTTTTGTGATCCACATCATACCAGTAATGGTACTTGTGAAATAAAAGACCAATATAACATAGCATAGCATACCTCCACTGCCTCTCTCATCTCTGCCCATGAGTCTGTTGCATGCATATCCTCACCGTGACAAGGTAGAAAGCCATGCTGTTACCCACTTCCCCGTGCTTGCACTCACAGACAAAATGTGAAGTACTGCTTGAGCTAACTGCATACATGTTGGCAGACACAGGGGATGCTGACACCCATGTCATAGGCCAAACACAGACACACAGATGTCACTGTCCTTCATGATCCAGCCATGGTATCCTAAATCTGCATACCTGCCCCATGCTTTGAAATTACTATTCTATGTTATTAATAGGCAGGGTCTATACCTAGCAGGCTCTGGACATTTGGGACAGCAAGCGTCATTGTGAGACATGAAGATGTGAACTTTTGCTTTCATGGAGTCCCTGTGGGAAGCACCTTCCCAGTATTAGGAAGCACATAGCAGCCATCCGAGTTATAGGGCAGGTTCACTCCGGCCCACGTTACATTGCTTAACAGTCTGGGTGATCCTAGATAAACCTACACTGAGGTATCTGTTGAAGAGTCAAAATTAGTGAGAGACCATTAGCACCACACTCCTTATGTTAGACAAAGTAGGTAGATGCAAATAAATAATGCAGACATATAGAGATACCTCTGACTGGCAGTCAAGGCTGGACTTCAGGAAGGAGGGACACATAAGAAATTCCTGTGGTTGGTTGAAATGACAGGTACATAGGATAACCAGAACTCCTAGATACCACTCCCCCCCCAAAAAAAAAAAATTATAAATCAAAGTGTGGCCAGTACTCAGCTACAGCCATCAGATGTCTTTCCATTGGTTCCTTTGCTCCACTCCCTCATCGTGGGAAATGGCATGGCAGAGTAAACTGCTAGTCTTTAATGAACAAAGGTTGTATCCACCCACATGTTGCCATTGTGTACCATGCACTTGATAGGTGAGACTAACTGATGTTCCATCCTCCATCAAAGAAGGAGGAGGAAGAAAAGAAAGATGAGGAAATGGAAGCATCAGCATAGAAGGAAGAGGGGAGAAGGGTTAAGAGAAAGGTAAAGAAAGATGAAGAGGAGGATGAAAAGGAGAGTTATGGAACTGCACCCCCTGACTCCAGCTTCAAGGCCCAGGACACCCCACCCAAGCCACTGAAACATCATTTGGCTCCCCGCTATCCCTGGAGCCATTGTCAAAGGGAGCAAGGAGGAGGAAGGTGACAGGAAATCTAGACTGCCCCAACTTGACATTTCGTCCTTTAGATTGTAAGCTACTTTGAGCAGGGACTGTCCTTCCTTGTTAAACTGTACAGTGCTGCGTAACCCTAGTAGCGCTCTAGAAATGTTAAGTAGTAGTAGTAGGAAGGTGACAAGCTGAGAGCTGCAGCACTCCAATTCCAGTGGTTTGCCGTTCCACACTCCACCCAAGCCACTCAGGCATCTCATGGCTCCCCTCTTCCCAGAGCCAGAGTTGGAGGGCACCAAGGAGAAGGGGGAGGAGTAGCAGGAAGCAGGGGTGAGAGGGATATATATGAGGAGCACAAATAGAAACTAAGTTTACATGACCCTGATGGTCTCTGACAACCACTGAAAACTGAAATTCAGGAACCCATATCACTTGCTGTCTTCCTAAATAGATAGCTATCAGGGCACTCAACCCATCAGTGAACTGTTGAATTCCATAGAACAACAGGTACTCCCTGGTTGAGGAAGTAGTGCAGGCATAGGGGACCTGGACATATATCAGCAGCCAGGAGATAATAGTGTCACCTAACATACCTTACTACACAGGCATTCAGCCAACTGTCCCTTCAGTTCTGTCCATTATATACCTGTGTCTTCATGTGCACATGGGACTATTTCACTGCAGCAGAGAAATTATGTAGTCAGAGGATGAGGGTGTGGGCTGACAGTGTTATCTAACAAACAGAGGTGCCACCATCACCCTACAGAGTTTCAGCATGTGCCATCACACCAAAAGGTATTGTGAAAGCCATCCCTCCACTAGCAGGCAAGGGCTACAGTGAATCCAGACAGACCACAGCATCTGCCATGGCTCCCCCCCCCCCCCTTTTTTGCACACATTTTCAGTTCCCACTACCAAACATCCACATTGCTCTACACCACCAATACACATTATCAATATCCAGAGTGATCCTTAACACCTAACCGTGGAATGTAACAATATGAAACAGTACAGACACTCACAGACAACAGGACACAGCTCTCAGACTGCACCTAACTTACAAACACACAGAGTTCACATGGGGCTGGGGAGTGACAGGCAAAAGGACAGATACTGTCATAGAGGGGCTTAGTTTGAGCTGGGTCTGGGAGGAATGTGGCGGGGGCTTCCAGGAGGGTATGGGTACAGGTGGTGGAGAAGGGGGTTGTGATGGCAAAAAAGGCAGAGGGCTGGAACCGGGTGGTGAGAGCTAGTTGGCACTGATAGGGGTTTAGGACAACAGATCTGGGTGGACAGAAACAGCAGTCAGGCTCACAGACTCTCTCTAAGCTCTCTTCCAGTCAGCTTCAATGCAAGCAGTCACAGGGACATGCTGTGAAGGCACTTATTTTCCTTTAAAGATAGTCTAAATCTTGATGTTTACCTTGTGTTAACTGTATGTCAATGTGCTATCCAGAATTGGGGATCTAGATTGAGAACACCGTGGTGCACATGAAGCCAGTACCACTTCTGACAAGCTTCTGGCAACCTTAAATGTTTTCATGGTTTAAACATTTTGTCCCAGACTTCTTTTTTTATCTCTAGTGTTAATAATGGGGCTAGTATTAAAAATGTGAGAGCAAACACGAAACGCTGAACTGTGAGCACAATATGTTAAAGAGCACAGTTAATAATAGGGCCCTTTTACTAACCTGTGTTAGACTCTAACAGACACCTAACACAGCTAAAAATGGCACTTTTTTCATTACCACTGGTCTCACATTGGTACCACTTTCTATTCCTAACCTTTCTGAACCAAGATTTATATATTTTATATTCTTCTTTTCTAAGGACCCCTTAGGGAGGCATCAACATTATCTTTTTTGCCGAAACATGGCAGAGGGCAGGATGGTATTCTTTCCTGCCCCCGCAGCTGCAGAGGATACTAAACCACAAGGGTGGCCTTCAAGGATTAAGGTAGGTCTTCTTTGGAGGGCTGTAGTATAGCACAGGGGGTAAATATGTTAGTTCCTGGCACCCCTCGAATGTTGGCACCCCCTGCCTTTCATACCCTGCTTACTGCATTACTGCTGGCCCTGTCATTGGTGACTTAAGACGTTAAAATTAAGTCTTGTTTGGAATCTATTAAATCCATGGTGACCCCCCCCCCCCCCCCCCGGGTGGGTGGGTATAATGAGAAATAAGGGAAGAGAAGAAATTCTGGTAAAGTGCTTTTAAAACATAAACAGGTTTATCCTTCTTTCTAAGGTGAAGTGTCAGTTTGTTTGCCTTAGTAGAGCTGTTAGAACTTTGTAAAATTTTACAGCTGGGGAGATGGGTCCCACAACTCTGCCTGCATGCAAATGGCGCAAACAGACAGGTGGATGGGAGCATTTCTTTACACTTTGAGGGGATTTATTCACTGAGAGGAATGAAGCTTGTGCGTCAAACTGTGCATACACACTATATAGAGAAAACTGAATCAGAATAAGGGAATTAAAAACCTGCTCCCCGTGAGTTTATTTATTTATTGCATTTGTATCCCACATTTTCCCACCTATTTGCAGGCTCAATGTGGCTTACATTATTCCGTCCTGGCGATCGCCATTTCCGGAGTGAGAGATACACGTGGTATTTACATTAGAACATGATTGGCATAGTAGATTAAACAGTCAGTTATAAAGAGTTCATTATCGGAATTAGAGATAAGGTGGTATTGCGTTAAAAGTTCATTCGTGGTCGAGTAGTCTATAGTAGTCCAGTATAGTGAGTTTGGTTTTATCTAGTTCAGGCTTGAGTTTCATTGTCTGGTAGTTAGGCTGTATCGTTGTGGTATGCCTTTTTGAACAGGTTGGTCTTCAGTATTCTCTGAAAGTTAGTTAGGTCATGGATTTTTCTCACGGCTAAATAAGGCATTCCATAGCTGCATGCTTATGTAGGGGAAGCTGGATGCATGTGTTAATTTATATTTTAGACCTTTGCAGTTAGGAGAGAGGGAGATTGTTTATGTTGGGAATTCACTGAGAGAGATTATGCCTTTGGAGGGTATTTGTCTCATACTGAACTCTCTCTTGCTACTGGTGGTTACAGAGTCTTATTAGGAGCAGGAAACTCTGAACCCTAACAGGGAAAGTACCCTTAGAGGCTCTCCTGGAAACAACAAGAGTGGAAGCCCTTGGGAGTATTGCTTAAGGCACAAGAAACTTTTGGGTGTAGCTCTGAGCAAAAGAAGGAGCAGAAGCCCTTGGGAGCAGGCTCAAGACAAAGAAGTCTTTGGGAGCAGCTCAGGTCAGAAGAAAATGGCCTGTGGGGGTACTGTTAAAGCCTAATGCCGAGAAGAGCTGAAGTAGCCCTATAGCAGGGAGCCCTGAAACTGATGGTTGCAGAGCCTTCTTAAGGGCTGGGATGAAGGCCTCCAGGGTGCAATCAACACTAGAGGCCCAGTGAGGATGAAAGCCTCTGGGATGCGATCACAGCAGAGGCCCAGCAAGGGTGAAGGCTCCCTAGGTGTGGCAAGCCCAGTAGAGGAGGACAACTCTTGGGTGGATAGCCAGTCCTCAGAGCCCAAGGAGAGCCTCCAGGAAGCCGCAGCAGGGACAGGCTTAGCCAGCCTGGGATCCAGCACAGCAGACACCAGCCCAAGAATTCTCCTGCAGGAAAAGTGATAGAGGGGACTGGGAAAGGGTGGACCTGCAAGAAAAGGAGAGGAAGAACCTAGGCCATACAGCCACACAGTGATTTAACTAAACAGCAGGGAAAAGCTTACAGCTACTAGCTTGGCAAGCAAGACTGACAGGGTCTGAACAGTGTGTGAAGGACTAAGTTACTGATTCTGGGTACCTGAGTCAATGACTAACTGTTAATGCTAAAGTGCATAAATTTAGAAAGCATTTGGTTTGACAGGTTAAGTGCCAAGACTATTGTGTTTAACATAGATAGATAGCTGGATTTATAGATAGAAGTATAAATAGTTCAATAAATGAATATGTATTAGATAGATTTACACACCAAGGAGGCAGTGCATGCAAATCTATCACAGGCATATTCCTTCTGGATATCCTGAAAACCTGATGGGACTAGGTGTTCCTCAAGGACTGGGTTGAGAAGCACTGCCGTAAGCATCCTGTAGACCTCCTGTTTCTTTTATTAAGGATCAACAAGTGCCAAGATATGCCAGGCTTAGTTTTATACACTTCTGAGGGATGGAAGCAAGCCATAATGAAAAGATGACAAAAAATGTTCACTTTAATGTGGTTGTACTATTTAGTACTATGAAACTTGCTGAATCAGTACTGTATGTTATCATGGATTCTAAGATCATGCACATGCTGTTGAGGTAATTATTTTGTATGCCCCTGCTAAAATTTAATGCATGGCCTCTTGCATTGCATTGTATTTTAGTGTATGCATTAAATTTTAAGCAATGCATGTGCTAATTGCAAGTTTATTGCATAGGCCCTTTAACCTTTGATCTCATGTCTCACAATGTTTCTGAGGTCTCAAGGCATTAAAGCATTCTAGTACAATCTAGTGAACTAGTGTGATACATTGGGTTCTAATTCCACATTCTCAGGTCAGTACAAAAAAAAAAGGGAAGATTAAAGCCCTGCAGGCTTGGTTGTACTCTAGATAGTGTAACAAGAAGAGACAGGCAGGAGAGTAGTTCCTATTCTGCAGGTGTTTTTTAATTTCCTTCTCAAGCATCTGGGGATGGTTTGGGAGACTAATTATACAGGTGTTCCAAATTGCCTGGTATGAAAAGAAACGTTTTAAAAACCAAGACAAATTAGAAGCTGGACGTAACTGCCTGAAAGCACAGATAATTCATATCTGGAGAGCTTAATGGTTGCTTTCTATATAAGTGCTGGTTGATATTTGGTGCTTGCTGAGCAGGCTAAATACAGAATGAATCAGGAATAATGTGCAATTCAGATAAGTGTAAGACTTACCAACGGTTCACAGATCAGCAGTCGATAACAGCTCACAACAGGAATCTCAGTAATAGCTCATGAAGATACTAGCCCAGCATCAGAGACTACAAGGAGGGCATAAACATCATTCACTGGAGTAACTGATTTAGGAATAGCACTTAGCCCGACAATAGAACAAGGTCGTAATGCAAGTCACGCTTTCTTATCATGAGAAAAGATGTTCCATTGTTAAGTGTAACTCTAGTGAAGGTGAGATCTGACATTCAGAAGTTAAAATAGCAATTACAAGCAGTGAATTAGTAACAGTAAAACCAGAAAGAATACACAGGACATAGATAGTGGTCTTAGTAGAGCTAGGTATATTGTAACAGTTTTTTTCTGTTTTTACATTTTAAGAGATGAGCTGGGATTTACTCACTTGCCTTAGTCCACACATTGGTATTATGTGGTAATCTAGGTACCGCCCCATTAGCTATATTTTTACTGAACATTTTGGAGGTATAAAGCTGTGTATGAACTGTGGTGTGCTGCCAGAGGCATGCCAAAAAAAGGGGCACTCCTCTTTGTATGAGCCATTATGTGACTCAGTCAATGCCAGTTCTGCCTACCATGTTTTGAAGTTGGTCTAATACAAGTTATGACCAATCCCCTGTTAGGTTGGGGATTACTAGGAGAGTCTCTGTTGAGAGTCACCGGCGTGAGTGACTGAGGAGAGGTCCCTGGATCGGAGGAAGCCCAGCCTAAGGGGATGTTTTAATATGGGGTTTAGAGACCTCAAATCTGACTCCATCTCTAAATAGCACTAGTACTGGGGTAATCAAGAAGTTGTGAAGTTCTAAAAGGAATTGCCACTGAGAGAGACATCAGGTCTAAGGGACCCGCACTGGCAAGGAAAGATACCAGCCTTATGACAAACTGGATTTAGATTACAGGTTATACAATGCAGCGAAAGAAAGCCTGATAGAGCAGAAGCATTTATACTTACAGCCTTTGATCATTAAGTGAAGCCCACAGAACATCATTTGGGATGAGGAGTTTATTTGCCAAGATACAAGTCAAATCAGTGATTGACAACAGGCACATACAATCAATTAGTTATAGGAATATAATAATCCAGCTGCAAACAGGTGTTAATTAGTTCCTAATCTTTTATAATTTCTTTTACCAATTAAAGGTTTTACAAGGGAAAGCAATTAGGTAATTTGTCAATTCTGCTGGACACATTGGTTTCCCTTGGAGAGAGAGAGTGGCAACCCTTCTCTCTAGCTTAAACCAGGAAATACCCTGATTTTTATAGGTGCCCTCAGGATATGGATAATATGACAGTAGATATACCTGATTGGATCTATGCTAATGTCATGGTTACCACTGATTGGCTCATACTAATGAGTAGCTTTTATCTTGATAACATGGTTTTGTCTTTAGCTGGCTTGACCACAAATCTTAAGCAAGACCCTGCATCCAGCTACACCTTTCCTTTCTCACACCATGGCTGACCACAATGTCACTCTGTCCTTTGGACCCCCACCTTTGTGTTTCCTGTTGTTCTCCTTAGAGCTCCAACACTGGGAGTTCAAGCAAGAGTCACTCAGGCCTGTAAGCTTTTCCCTCATTTTAGAGCCTGAACCAAAGTCTAGGCAGGGGGCCAAGGCTCATAGCTGTAGCATTTTTATACAGGGAGAAGTTTTGAAATAAAATGTAGAGAATAGTGCCCTGAATCTGAAGAGTTACAGGGGAGAGGAGATAAAGAGGAGTGGCGGGGGAGGGGTGTGTGTTTTGTTGCCTGATGGTCCCCTGCTACTGACCTACAGTAAGAAAGGGGAATCTGAATTAGCAGAAATAAAACCACTAGCTGTAAAGGGGAGTTATGGCTCTGCAAAGCAGCAATTGTGAGGGAAGAGAGCTATAGGTGGGCAAAGGAGAGACTCAGCCCGGGAGCGTGGGTTCGGAGCCAATGAGTGCCCATCCCAGGGCCAGAGTGGATCTAATGCAAAGAACACACTGGAGGGAGGTTTGGACCTTTAAAAGTGAGAGGAGCACACTATTGGGACACTATTCTCTGAGAAACGCATGGACAGGAATCTATAAAAAGTATATATAGTCCTGCTGAAAAGCATCTGTAAATTATATCCAAGGGAGGAGAATATAGGAGTTCCCCTGCAGAACATTCAAAGAAATTGGATTTTATGTTTAATCATTTTTATTGTCAACATATGCTGCATAATACATCATAAGCATGAAATAAAACATTACAACGTAGATCAGCTATGTTGAGTTTTCCATTAACCGATAGCTTTACAACCCCAAATCCTGAACTAAGTAACTCCCCCCCACTCCCCCTATTCCCCACCCCCCTTGTGAGTCAATCAGATGTTCAAGATATAGCTTCTTGCTCGTGAGGGCATGGTCAGCCACAAAGGTTCCCACAGTTTGCGGAACTCCTCCCCTTCATCACTGTCCAATGTCCGCACCCTGCATCTATCAAGCTTCATTTGTTGAATCATCAGAGCACGCCAGCAAGGTAGAGGGGGTCTCAACTCCGACCGCCAGGTTTTCAGAATTGTGGAAATCCTAAATAGTATTGCCCACTGCACATATCTCTTAAACCCCAGTGGCGGCCTCTCTGTAAATTTGTAGGTGTAAAATAAAATCAGAGGGTCACACACTAAAGAGCACCCCCATTGTGAGTGTAGGGAGTGAAGGACATCCCCCCAGAATTGCTGCACCAATGGACAGAGCCAGAACATATGTCCCAGTGTGGCTGATCCACTCCCACACCTGGTACAGGTCCCATCACAAGCTTCAGTTATACGAGCTACTCTCTTTGGTGCCAAGTATGTCCTCATGAAGAATCTATATAACTTTTCACACTGCGGGACAGACAGGTGTTGTAGGTGAATTTTCCTAATGAATTTCTTACAATTATCCGGTGTAAGCGTACACCCCAAGTCCTCTGACCAACTTGCAGCCAGCCGCATATAATCTATTTCTTGGGTGGTGTCCATTAGCTGCTGAAGATGAAACCGCAGGGGGACAGATACCTGCGCCCCAAGCGAGTAATTCTCCGTGAGAATATCTACTACATCTTCTGTGAGGTCAGACCACATGAGGGAGGACACGTAATGTTTTAATTGTGTGTATGCAAAATAGTGTGTGCCAGGAATGCCAAACTCTGCTGTAAGAGCAGCCAGTGTTTTAAGTTGCCCCTCTTCATTAACTACTTGAGACAAATAAACAACACCTCTGTTCCTCCACCGGCCAAAGACACTAGCACCCAGCCCCGGAGGAAACTCTGGATTGTTGCATATAGAGAGCAGCAGTGTAACTTTGGCATTGAAATTATGTCTCCTACACACCCACCTCCAGGTAGCTCTAAGTGAGTACAATAAGGGATGTCGGTGATATGCTAAGGGCGGTAAGCGGTAACCTGTGTGCAGGAGATAACTAAAATGTGTCCCGGGGAAGATTGTCGTCTCAGCCTCAGTATTGGAAAACTCGGCCGTTCCCCGAAACCAATCGTTGACATGCCGCATTGCGCATGCAATCGAAAGGTGAAATTGGATTTTATAAGATTTGCATTCAATGTTAGAGAGTTGAAATGGATTGATGTTCCTACTATTGCAGAGTTGAAGATGAACTGCTGACTCCAGTTTGATGAGTTTGATGAGTTTATATGAGCTGCTGACTCCAGTATGTTATTTGTTACATTTGTATCCCACATTTTCCCACCTATTTGCAGGCTTAATGTGGCTTACATCTTACCGCAAGGCGATCGCCTAGTCCAGTATGGAAACAAATACAATTTGATGTTAAGGTCGGGTAAGGTTAGTATATTCAGGTGCCAAGGGATCGAGGATAGGAAGTAATATATAGTGTTCAGTACAGTTTGTGGTTTGCTGTGTTGCAGATTATTGGATTTGAGAAAGTATAATTTTCTTTCAAACCTGCCAAATTAGCAGATAGTCTTATTCCCCACAGTGCCATTTGGACTTGTTTTTGAATTTCCTGGGGGAGAAGAAGGTAATCCCACCCTCTAATGCTTCTTTCCCCAGGTGGAGGCACCGAGCATCAAGCAAGTAAGGGTCCAACGGAGACTACCTTCGGGAGTCTTCAACCGGGTTGGATCCCAAACCCAGAAGCGCCCAGGTTAGAGGCCACCTATCATGCAGAGGAAAGCATTGAAACAAGGAAATCTTCCTTCATTAAGTCAGGCACCTAAAAATAGAGATTCCTTTAAAAAGATTTTAAACAATGAATCCTGGAAGGCCATGCATGGGCCTGATGTCAGGAGGGTTGGACTAAGAAAACCAGGGAAAGCTGATGAGGAGTCATTAATCCAGCTAGTCTAATTAACAAGGTAGGCCTAAAGAGTGAGGAATTCAAAAGGAGGAGTGTTAGTCAAGACAGAGAGAGGGAGGGAGAGTGAGGACATAGAGACACACCCTAGGAGAGAAGTGCTCCAAAGGTTAGAGAGAGAGAGAGTTCCCAGGAAATAGGGCTTTCTAATGCTAGGAAATCTGCAGAAGTCTTAGCCCTAGTAGCTTGTAGCCATGAAGGGGGGGGGGGGGGGGGGCAGGAAACTCACAGAAAACAATGGAAACCCAGGACATAGGGTAAAGGCATCTTTGTAACAGAAACCCTCAGCCAGGAGGCAGGTAGGTGAGGGCGGTGCTATAATTAGGTATATTTGCTGTGACATAAATGAGGACCCAAAATTCAGCCCCATCCCTGCCCTGCCATGCTCCTGCACCGCAGTGTTACCGTGAACTCACCCCCCAACCAAGAAAGCCAGATTCCGTAAGCAGTGAAAATACTGGTAAAGTAACAGAAATGCATTTTCTTCTGTACTCTGCTAAATACAAAATGAAAAGATGTACATGACATGCTCATGAAATGCTTAAAAATGTACATTTCATAAACATGCATGTCCTCCCATTCTTTTCCCTCCTATCCATGAGCAGCATATCCCCCTCTCCTCTTCTCTCCATCCCCTTCTATGTATTTCCCTCTTTTTCTTCCCCATGTATGTCCCCTCCCCAATCTTTTTTTCAGCCTCCCTCCACCCACCTTTTTTTTACAGCTTCTTCCCTCCATCCACCCACGTGACTCCATTCACATTCCCTCCCCTCCCATACTTTATCTTGCCCTGGTGGTCTAGTGGCCTCTTTGGGGCAGGAAAAAACCCCCATCTTTCCTGTCTGGTGCTGCCACTAACCGCTCGCTGCCAGCATTGCTTCAAAATGTCTGCCAAGAGGTCAAGCGGTGACCTCACAAGACTTCTGCATGTTTATGTGCAGTAAAGAAAAGATGATACCATCACAAAAAATCATCTTCCCTTGTCCTCAAAGGCCAAATGTTCCCCCCACCTTTTAGCTCAGGGGTTACCAAACACATGTTTACAACAACCAACATTTTATTCAACCATAATTACCATTATGCTCTACACTTTCTATTGCTACTTTGCTCTGTTTTCAGATGTTCTTTACCATAACACTATAATCATATATTGTACACTCCCATCTTCCAGTTAATCTGTGTTCCTCCTTTCCATTCCCATCAAACCCATTCACCCTATATCCTTTAAGGCAAGACACACAGATAATTTCAAGGGTGGCAGCCTGCTTAATCCTTGATTCTGTATCTTCAATTTTTTTTTCCTTTATATGAGTCAGGATACCTTAAATGTAGCAAAGGTAGCAACCTGATCAGTCTTTACCTTTTTTTCATTCTGGAACACAGTTTATTAAATCCACACTTTATTACCAACTCATGATGTTTCCCTTTTCACCCCATGGTAATCAAAGAGCAAACATTAATAACACACAACCAAACTTGTATTGTAACATAATTATTTTCTCTGTAGATAAGAACTTTGGATGCTGTAGGAACTTATAACCACATAACACAAATTTTTATTTTCTCTTCAACAAAGGCACAGATTTTTTCAACCATGAACATAAATGTTTTCTTCTTTATTTTCTTACTTTCTTGATTCCATAAATCAAGCAAAGTTAGCATATTACGGAAATACCATTGAAACTGGTTTTCCCTTCTTTTTCATATAACATAACGTACAGTCAGTAACATTATTCAAACTTGATACTTTTTTCCATAACAGCGAACCCTTGACTCGTTAACTTGTTCTCAGACCCCTCAGCCAGGCCACTTAGAATCAGGTGTCTTCTTCCATACCCCACCGAGTCGGGCACAGTTGGCTTGAAAGGATCTGCTACCAACCAGACTGCATCCTCAAAATGGTTGTGGATGGATGTCCAAATCTGCCGTTCCAGCCACTGTTCCAGCCCTTGTAGATAAGACCTTATATAATAAGATGCCTAGATCCTGCATCCCACATGCAAAGTTTATGCGGGGAACACTAATTGTGTTTTCACTTTCCTTCTATCTTGTGGTGATCGATGTGGCACAAATACAAAATCTCTCCCATAAGAGGAATGTCTGGATCTCAGAACTCTGGAAGGCATAATAAAAGCTTAGTCCTTTAGGCACCTACCATTGATGACAGACATTTGACAAGTAATGAACTATTCATCCTATTACGTCCCTCACACACTTGCATAAGATCTTTTAACATATTTCATAATAAAATATTTTAAACTTTCATTATTCAAGATGTATTGCTCTTTTACCTGTCACCATTAAAACCTTCATGTGTGTGTCTGTGTGTTGGGGTGCTGTTGATCTGTTGATGGGGGGGGTGGGGGGTGCGCGGAAGGCATATGGCATAGATGGAATTCTGCATTCTGCCTTCGAAAAATTATTAAAATTGTATTTTCTAAATTGTCTTCCATTCATCATAGGAGAATTCCACATACTAAACATTGAGTATCGCTGTGCAACTCCCTTGTTCAGATACTGTTTTATGATTCTCTGTTTCACTTTTATATACACGGGTAGAAATTTGTTGCTATGCCACATTATTTTTTCTTCAGTTATGTTTAAGTTACCACGTTAGTTCTCTTTGCATTTTTTCTGTGTTTTGATATCTTTCTTTCCAAAACATGGCTGCACATGTTGTTGCTTTCTTGTCGCACACTTGAGGGCTAGCAGAGGGTGGTCTCTTTTGTTGTTGGTACAGTGGCAACTGTTATAACACTATAGAAAAAAAAATGAGCTGAGTACATCATAGAGACCAAGCATGCTTAGAGGCCCTCTATGTGTATTATGGTCTTCTCCGCTTAAGGCCCTTCAGGAGACGTTTGACATTAATACTGTTCTGCAAAGACTGAAAAACAGCCAAACACAATCTCAAAGGGTTGTGTAGCGTGAACATACAGCAATAACAGACAGTTGGGAAATACCCTCAGAAACCAAGGTTTCCACCAAGGTCTGACCACCGAGACACTGATATCTATATAAGATTTTTATGTCCATGATCTAGTCTCTTTCATGGGGTAAACTCTCCCACCTGTTCTCAATCAAGACTGTTCATAATAGAACCAATATTCCAAAACATTATAGAATACAAATTTTTTTCCAAGCTACAGCATAGCATAAAAAAACTTAGCTTTCTCATAGCTGGCTTGATAACCCCACAGTCCAACTGTTGACTTTCATTTATTCAACGGGGCCCAGATCCTGGCTTTTAACTGGGGAGTGTAACTGTGACCTCACCCTGGACACGATACTTCACCCTACAATACCCTTAACATACCTCGGGCAAAATATCATGTATCGGACAGGGTTAAAGTACAGACATTAAAACTAACCCCGTCTCCCCATTTCTAAAATGGGAAGAGGAAATAAAACTAAATTGGTTATATATTTTAATGTAACTCAGGAAAACAAATGACATTTACATTGATAATTCAATAACTTATTATTTTTATTTATATGATGGGTATGTGTAAAGTTCAGATCCGTTTAACAAATTCAATATTTTTTTTTTTAGTACATCAACAATCCAACAGATCAACTTCTCCTACGTTTTATCAGATAAGTATAATTTGATCTTAGCAAAATTCATTAACTAAATATGCATTTAATCTTAAAGTTTTGTCTAAACATTCCCCTCTTCTATAAGAATTGATTCTTTATTATTATTTCTTTTTCAGGTCCCTCATCCATCAAGCAGGTAAGTATAGTTTGTGTTTTTTCTCCCTTTTCTTCTTATAGGTATATCATGGCTCACATCACCAAATCGCAAAGACAAATTAGATAAGTATATTTTACTAATCTAACAAAATTTTCTTCTCTAATATATATAACACAACAGTACAGTATTTCTTAAATTCTCAACAACTGTAAGAGCTGATTCTTTGTTTTGTGTTTTCTTTTGCAGGAACTTCTTCAAGGAAAAATAAGGTAAGTATTATAAGTCAATGTTTTTAAACAGGGCCTGGTTGATTCTGGCTGATATATTAAAGGATACTCCTCTCCAGCACTTTTGTATGAATCTCTCTCTCTTTTATTGTTGGGTACCGGTACCGTGCTGTTTTTCTTTTCAAGATGATAGCGGGTATACTGCAGGCAGGAACTGGAACTCCTCCGAAGGACCTACTACTCTAAGCTGTAACCAACTTAATAAGAAAAACCTTAAACCTTTTCTATCCAGTCCACTCATATTAATATGCAGTGGCTCATTATAATTATTCCTTTCCCTATCTAGCTGTTCCCAGGTAAAATAAAATATGATTGAACATCCCTATCTAAACCCTCCCAAACCAATAAATCCCCCAAAATGTATCACAATTTAATATAAGCACTAGGATTATTAAATCCTATGTGTTGATTTTTTTTTTTTTCTTTCTCTGCAGCAGGTCACCGCTCTTTCAGAGACAGGGGTATTATAATCATGAGACTTTTTTTCCCCTCTTCCTTAAATTGATGAAGCTCACAATTACTGGGGTGATTATTTAGTTAAACCTTGTCACAAGGCAGATAACCCCTCACAGAAGTATTTTGAAACTCACACCAGTTCCTTACAAGTTCACTTCTATTAGTGAGCCAGACTGGTACTGCGCCCAAATATTTTATTTATCAAAGACACTTCTAACATATGAAGTTAAATTAAGATTCAGGCAACAGCTTTCCCATCCAAACCAAAATCACTTGCCTAAAGCCTCCTGACAACACGCGAGTGGCTTTTAAAATTAAGTTTTCCCACTGCAGACACACACCAATATTTTTAATTGATTACCCAAACCTCTCAAAACTCAATTTAAATGTATTTCTTGGCTGAACTGCGCAGAGACCACTTTTACAGGTCTGCACAGCCTTTAGCTTACCTCCCAACTGCCACACAAGCCGTTTAGAACTTAAGTATGTCATATATGGCACAAGCCCAGCATGAGCCCCTGCACTAACCTAACACTTTGCAATCCCCTATAAACATACACTTTACATTAAATTATGACATTTTCAGCAATATACAGCACTTTACACATATTTGAATACATTTTCCTTACCTCATTTAGCATTTAACTGTGTTTATTTTTAAGTTTTCTTCTGCACGCGTCTGCTGCACTCCCTGGCACAAGCCAGCATCTGGCTCGTGCCATCAGCTGCTTCTCTCCCTCCTCGTGGCTTCCCCTCAGTGCGTGCCACCCAACAGCACGCCCGCCAACACATTTAGAAAATAAAAAACACCGGAGAAGTGCACCGGAGCACTTCCCCCTTCTTACTCTGTTCCATGCTGGGTTCCCCACCCCGGAGCTCACCCTCAGAGGCATCCCAGGTAAAATAATTTAACCCTATATGGGTTACATTCGTGCGGGCTAAAAAAATAAAATTGTTACCTGTAACAATTTTTCTGTAAAATTTACTACTTAAATTTTCCATTTACTATCTTAACATCACTTCATTCCCACTTTTTTTTTTTTTTTACACACTAACATCTTACTTTCATCTGTACTGAAACCATGTCATCAAATACAGTAATGTTCCGTAAGGAACGGAGGTCTCTTTCCCTTAGTTACTCTAGTGGAAGTTCTGACTCCTTCCAAGCAACTAAGGGGAACAGTTACATCTTCACCTGAATCAATTACCATATCATTTGATAAATCAATATCTGATTGTACATTCGTAACGGTTTGGATAATGTACCATTCGTTCTTTTTGACTGGTACATTACTTAGTGTAACTTCCGAATGATCATTTGTTTCCTGAATTACCTCTGGTTCTTGAAACTCATCAATATTTTTAACTTGCGACTCTGTAATTTTCCGAAGTTGATCTCTATGTAGGACTCTCGATACCCCCCCTATTCTGTACTTTGTACACATTAGGCCCCAAAACAGTGACTACTTGAAATGGTGTGGAGTTCCAAATGTTCTCCAATTTATGCCTTCTTTTGAATCCCTGATTTCTTACCACCACCCAGTCTCCAGGTATTAGCGTCTCTCCTCTGTTCCTATGGTCAAATTGCTTTTTGTTCTTCATCTCCGACCTCTGAGACCAGGTTTGCTATTTCCTGTGCTTCTCTAAAACATTGTCTTCTTTTGTCAAACCATTCATTCAACGTAACATCATTTTCCTCATATAATTCGTGTGTCTCACAAGGTCCTGGCAGGAGAGAGTGTCTACCCAGAAAAAGATAGGCTGGCGCTGGCGTATAGCCTATGGTAGCAACAGTCCTTTTACTGAACTCTAATTCTTTCCCTTTCTCCAGCAGCTCTCTCCTCAGAGTTTCTATGATATACTTTTGCGCAGATTGGGTTAACCTGCAACTCTCAAGTATCTTTTGTAATTCTGAGGTCTTCTCCTTGTGCTGAAGGACTTCTGTTTCAAGAGTGTGAAGACTGTCTTGGAGATGATCTGAAACCAAGATCTTCCCTGAGGCAACCAGTTTAACTACCTCTGCTTCCTTTTGCAAACTAGTAATAACCTTGTGCTGCTCTTTGCACTTCTGCTCCAATTCTTCCATTTTGGAATGAAGAGCATTGTTTTCTTGGACTTTTTCCTGATAAAGGTCTCGCACAGATACTGTCTCCTGTCCTCCAAGTTGAATCTTCTGCTCCAGATGCTTAATTTCTTTCTCCTTGACCAGCAGCTCAGACTTCAACTCACTTATCTTGGTTTTTCCTACAGTTATTGTTCCAGTATAACATTGTATTTCATTATTCTGTTTAGTTATTTGTTCCTTAAGCCCTTCTATGGTTGCCATATTTTCTTGCAGTTGAATAATAGTCTGCTGCTGACCTTTTATCTCTTCTTGTTTTGAAGCACCTTCTTTAAGCAACCTATCTATTTCCTCTTCCTTCTGTTTTAACAGTTCAAGAGACTGGGACAACTTTTTCTGCACGGCATGGAAATTTGCTTTAAGATCATTCATCGACTTCACCACTTCTGCCTTGGTTAAATTCTCTGCTTTAAGATCTGCCTGACCGGCCGTAAGAGACTCACAATCAACTTTTATCCTTGGAATCTCCTCCATACTATTATCTTGACCTCCCTCGGCACGTTGGTTAAAATTTGCAACCTCTTCTGGACACAAGATGGCATCTGGTTTCACCACTTCCGCAACTCGGGCTCTTGGAGGAATCATCAGTTCTTTACCGCCCACGTTCATAACTCTCACAAAAATATTACCTTGCTCAGGTGTTACTAAGGTATTTGCTACTAGAAGATTACCCGGAGAGTGTCCATTCTTGGTGGCAGTCACCATCATTGAACATGCCCTCATCCCTTGAACTTTTTGACACTTTCCCTGCAGAATCTTCTCCGATCTGGGTGGAATCACTAACGGGTCTTTCCCTACCGTTTTCACAAAACCCAGGTGTTCCACATCCGTCCTGTCAAACGTTTTCTTCCTTTCTATGGCTGCCGAAATCATTCTCAATTCTTTGTTATTCAGATCTTTAGTCAAAATAGTCAGATCCTTAAATAAGCCATCCAGATATTTTAGGACGTTCATTCCCACTATACCTGGAATTTGCTCTTCATCCTCTGCCATCGCTTTGGTGTCCCGTACCACGAAAATGCACCGTTCCGGGATCTTTTGACCCAAGCATTGCACCTCCGCCGCAATACAGCCAATAACCGGGAGAGCCGTCCCATTAGCCATGGACACATTTATCCAGCTTGCATCCTGGAGATCCTCACAATGATTAAAATGTTTGTAGAAATAACTAGCGAGGATGATGGATACATTGGATCCTGTGTCCACTGTGCACTTGGTCTCCACATCTCCAATCCGCAAAACAAGGACCGGGCTCGTTCCCATAGCCTTTTCTTGAAGCACACCCCAATCTTGCTGAAGTATTTCAGACTCTAGACTTTGTAATTTTGCTCTGGGTACAGTAACATCACCTTGACCTTTTTCTGCTACTTTTCCTTGCATGCTAGTACTCGGTTGTTCTTCCTCACATCTCTGCAGTCTCTTGACTATTTTCTCACTGTGACAATACCTAGCCAGATGTCCTGGTTCTCCACAGTTGTAGCAAGTAATGTTGGAGAAATCTCTTGGGCGGGGTGCTGACTCCCCTCGCGCGGCTAGAGATAATTCTTTCCTTCTTTGTTGGTACATGAACTCTTCTTGCCTCTTCTCCATTCTCTCAAGCCTCCTGATGACATCCGACATAGGATCCCTTTCCAGGCCAGACCCTAACACTGCTGCTCCTGATCCACCCCTAGGCAGTTCCACTGGTTCTCGCTGCAGTATTTTAACCGGCATGTCAGAATACCGAATGGGTCTACGTTCTTCTTCTGCCCAATTTATGGCTGCCTGCATCAAATCCTCGAAAGTCAGCTCCGGATTCAATTCCAGTCTTCGGCTCATCTCTCTCCTGAGCACATCATCACGCAATCCCAGAATCAGCTGTTCCTTAAGGACGACTTCCGGGTTACCCACTCGATAAGCATCTCTTATTCGGATTGCCTCCAACTTCTCCTGCAGTTTATAAGAGAACTCCCTTATGGTCTCTCCCACCTTCTGTCTTTGGTCGTAGAATTCTTTTACACGGATACCTAACGGAACTTTATCTCCGTAGACATGCAGAAGTAGTTCAAAAATCATATCTACTGTGCAGTGTCTTCTTGGAGCGGAATATTTAACCGTCTCCCTTGCTTGACCCTTGATGTGATCCTTAATGGTCTCCAATTGATCCTCTGGAGGAATTCTCAAAATCTTCACCGCCGACTTGGTACTTTCTACCCATTCCTCCACAGACAGGTCCCCAGCATTCCTAGGAAATCCAAAAAAATTCGGGATCTCTTTTTCCTTCCTCAGAACAATGGTGTTCGTCACTACAGGTGCCTGGCGTGCATCTCTCAGAGCTTTTACCGTCTGTTTCAGTTCCTCCAACTCAGTTCTCAAATCCTCCATATTCACCGGAGACTGGGTCGTGGCTAAAAAACAAGGCTTCAAATTTTTGCAGATAAAATTTCAAAACAGTAGTCACCTCAAAAATTGTATTCAAATTCTTATCTCTCACTTAAACAACTCTATTCCCCACACCAAAGTTCTTTAATAAACAATAAATCCTGTCACCGTGACGCCATAAATGTAACTGTGACCTCACCCTGGACACGATACTTCACCCTACAATACCCTTAACATACCTCGGGCAAAATATCATGTATCGGACAGGGTTAAAGTACAGACATTAAAACTAACCCCGTCTCCCCATTTCTAAAATGGGAAGAGGAAATAAAACTAAATTGGTTATATATTTTAATGTAACTCAGGAAAACAAATGACATTTACATTGATAATTCAATAACTTATTATTTTTATTTATATGATGGGTATGTGTAAAGTTCAGATCCGTTTAACAAATTCAATATTTTTTTTTTTAGTACATCAACAATCCAACATATCAACTTCTCCTACGTTTTATCAGATAAGTATAATTTGATCTTAGCAAAATTCATTAACTAAATATGCATTTAATCTTAAAGTTTTGTCTAAACATTCCCCTCTTCTATAAGAATTGATTCTTTATTATTATTTCTTTTTCAGGTCCCTCATCCATCAAGCAGGTAAGTATAGTTTGTGTTTTTTCTCCCTTTTCTTCTTATAGGTATATCATGGCTCACATCACCAAATCGCAAAGACAAATTAGATAAGTATATTTTACTAATCTAACAAAATTTTCTTCTCTAATATATATAACACAACAGTACAGTATTTCTTAAATTCTCAACAACTGTAAGAGCTGATTCTTTGTTTTGTGTTTTCTTTTGCAGGAACTTCTTCAAGGAAAAATAAGGTAAGTATTATAAGTCAATGTTTTTAAACAGGGCCTGGTTGATTCTGGCTGATATATTAAAGGATACTCCTCTCCAGCACTTTTGTATGAATCTCTCTCTCTTTTATTGTTGGGTACCGGTACCGTGCTGTTTTTCTTTTCAAGATGATAGCGGGTATACTGCAGGCAGGAACTGGAACTCCTCCGAAGGACCTACTACTCTAAGCTGTAACCAACTTAATAAGAAAAACCTTAAACCTTTTCTATCCAGTCCACTCATATTAATATGCAGTGGCTCATTATAATTATTCCTTTCCCTATCTAGCTGTTCCCAGGTAAAATAAAATATGATTGAACATCCCTATCTAAACCCTCCCAAACCAATAAATCCCCCAAAATGTATCACAATTTAATATAAGCACTAGGATTATTAAATCCTATGTGTTGATTTTTTTTTTTTCTTTCTCTGCAGCAGGTCACCGCTCTTTCAGAGACAGGGGTATTATAATCATGAGACTTTTTTTCCCCTCTTCCTTAAATTGATGAAGCTCACAATTACTGGGGTGATTATTTAGTTAAACCTTGTCACAAGGCAGATAACCCCTCACAGAAGTATTTTGAAACTCACACCAGTTCCTTACAAGTTCACTTCTATTAGTGAGCCAGACTGGTACTGCGCCCAAATATTTTATTTATCAAAGACACTTCTAACATATGAAGTTAAATTAAGATTCAGGCAACAGCTTTCCCATCCAAACCAAAATCACTTGCCTAAAGCCTCCTGACAACACGCGAGTGGCTTTTAAAATTAAGTTTTCCCACTGCAGACACACACCAATATTTTTAATTGATTACCCAAACCTCTCAAAACTCAATTTAAATGTATTTCTTGGCTGAACTGCGCAGAGACCACTTTTACAGGTCTGCACAGCCTTTAGCTTACCTCCCAACTGCCACACAAGCCGTTTAGAACTTAAGTATGTCATATATGGCACAAGCCCAGCATGAGCCCCTGCACTAACCTAACACTTTGCAATCCCCTATAAACATACACTTTACATTAAATTATGACATTTTCAGCAATATACAGCACTTTACACATATTTGAATACATTTTCCTTACCTCATTTAGCATTTAACTGTGTTTATTTTTAAGTTTTCTTCTGCACGCGTCTGCTGCACTCCCTGGCACAAGCCAGCATCTGGCTCGTGCCATCAGCTGCTTCTCTCCCTCCTCGTGGCTTCCCCTCAGCGCGTGCCACCCAACAGCACGCCCGCCAACACATTTAGAAAATAAAAAACACCGGAGAAGTGCACCGGAGCACTTCCCCCTTCTTACTCTGTTCCATGCTGGGTTCCCCACCCCGGAGCTCACCCTCAGAGGCATCCCAGGTAAAATAATTTAACCCTATATGGGTTACATTCGTGCGGGCTAAAAAAATAAAATTGTTACCTGTAACAATTTTTCTGTAAAATTTACTACTTAAATTTTCCATTTACTATCTTAACATCACTTCATTCCCACTTTTTTTTTTTTTTTACACACTAACATCTTACTTTCATCTGTACTGAAACCATGTCATCAAATACAGTAATGTTCCGTAAGGAACGGAGGTCTCTTTCCCTTAGTTACTCTAGTGGAAGTTCTGACTCCTTCCAAGCAACTAAGGGGAACAGTTACATCTTCACCTGAATCAATTACCATATCATTTGATAAATCAATATCTGATTGTACATTCGTAACGGTTTGGATAATGTACCATTCGTTCTTTTTGACTGGTACATTACTTAGTGTAACTTCCGAATGATCATTTGTTTCCTGAATTACCTCTGGTTCTTGAAACTCATCAATATTTTTAACTTGCGACTCTGTAATTTTCCGAAGTTGATCTCTATGTAGGACTCTCGATACCCCCCCTATTCTGTACTTTGTACACATTAGGCCCCAAAACAGTGACTACTTGAAATGGTGTGGAGTTCCAAATGTTCTCCAATTTATGCCTTCTTTTGAATCCCTGATTTCTTACCACCACCCAGTCTCCAGGTATTAGCGTCTCTCCTCTGTTCCTATGGTCAAATTGCTTTTTGTTCTTCATCTCCGACCTCTGAGACCAGGTTTGCTATTTCCTGTGCTTCTCTAAAACATTGTCTTCTTTTGTCAAACCATTCATTCAACGTAACATCATTTTCCTCATATAATTCGTGTGTCTCACAAGGTCCTGGCAGGAGAGAGTGTCTACCCAGAAAAAGATAGGCTGGCGCTGGCGTATAGCCTATGGTAGCAACAGTCCTTTTACTGAACTCTAATTCTTTCCCTTTCTCCAGCAGCTCTCTCCTCAGAGTTTCTATGATATACTTTTGCGCAGATTGGGTTAACCTGCAACTCTCAAGTATCTTTTGTAATTCTGAGGTCTTCTCCTTGTGCTGAAGGACTTCTGTTTCAAGAGTGTGAAGACTGTCTTGGAGATGATCTGAAACCAAGATCTTCCCTGAGGCAACCAGTTTAACTACCTCTGCTTCCTTTTGCAAACTAGTAATAACCTTGTGCTGCTCTTTGCACTTCTGCTCCAATTCTTCCATTTTGGAATGAAGAGCATTGTTTTCTTGGACTTTTTCCTGATAAAGGTCTCGCACAGATACTGTCTCCTGTCCTCCAAGTTGAATCTTCTGCTCCAGATGCTTAATTTCTTTCTCCTTGACCAGCAGCTCAGACTTCAACTCACTTATCTTGGTTTTTCCTACAGTTATTGTTCCAGTATAACATTGTATTTCATTATTCTGTTTAGTTATTTGTTCCTTAAGCCCTTCTATGGTTGCCATATTTTCTTGCAGTTGAATAATAGTCTGCTGCTGACCTTTTATCTCTTCTTGTTTTGAAGCACCTTCTTTAAGCAACCTATCTATTTCCTCTTCCTTCTGTTTTAACAGTTCAAGAGACTGGGACAACTTTTTCTGCACGGCATGGAAATTTGCTTTAAGATCATTCATCGACTTCACCACTTCTGCCTTGGTTAAATTCTCTGCTTTAAGATCTGCCTGACCGGCCGTAAGAGACTCACAATCAACTTTTATCCTTGGAATCTCCTCCATACTATTATCTTGACCTCCCTCGGCACGTTGGTTAAAATTTGCAACCTCTTCTGGACACAAGATGGCATCTGGTTTCACCACTTCCGCAACTCGGGCTCTTGGAGGAATCATCAGTTCTTTACCGCCCACGTTCATAACTCTCACAAAAATATTACCTTGCTCAGGTGTTACTAAGGTATTTGCTACTAGAAGATTACCCGGAGAGTGTCCATTCTTGGTGGCAGTCACCATCATTGAACATGCCCTCATCCCTTGAACTTTTTGACACTTTCCCTGCAGAATCTTCTCCGATCTGGGTGGAATCACTAACGGGTCTTTCCCTACCGTTTTCACAAAACCCAGGTGTTCCACATCCGTCCTGTCAAACGTTTTCTTCCTTTCTATGGCTGCCGAAATCATTCTCAATTCTTTGTTATTCAGATCTTTAGTCAAAATAGTCAGATCCTTAAATAAGCCATCCAGATATTTTAGGACGTTCATTCCCACTATACCTGGAATTTGCTCTTCATCCTCTGCCATCGCTTTGGTGTCCCGTACCACGAAAATGCACCGTTCCGGGATCTTTTGACCCAAGCATTGCACCTCCGCCGCAATACAGCCAATAACCGGGAGAGCCGTCCCATTAGCCATGGACACATTTATCCAGCTTGCATCCTGGAGATCCTCACAATGATTAAAATGTTTGTAGAAATAACTAGCGAGGATGATGGATACATTGGATCCTGTGTCCACTGTGCACTTGGTCTCCACATCTCCAATCCGCAAAACAAGGACCGGGCTCGTTCCCATAGCCTTTTCTTGAAGCACACCCCAATCTTGCTGAAGTATTTCAGACTCTAGACTTTGTAATTTTGCTCTGGGTACAGTAACATCACCTTGACCTTTTTCTGCTACTTTTCCTTGCATGCTAGTACTCGGTTGTTCTTCCTCACATCTCTGCAGTCTCTTGACTATTTTCTCACTGTGACAATACCTAGCCAGATGTCCTGGTTCTCCACAGTTGTAGCAAGTAATGTTGGAGAAATCTCTTGGGCGGGGTGCTGACTCCCCTCGCGCGGCTAGAGATAATTCTTTCCTTCTTTGTTGGTACATGAACTCTTCTTGCCTCTTCTCCATTCTCTCAAGCCTCCTGATGACATCCGACATAGGATCCCTTTCCAGGCCAGACCCTAACACTGCTGCTCCTGATCCACCCCTAGGCAGTTCCACTGGTTCTCGCTGCAGTATTTTAACCGGCATGTCAGAATACCGAATGGGTCTACGTTCTTCTTCTGCCCAATTTATGGCTGCCTGCATCAAATCCTCGAAAGTCAGCTCCGGATTCAATTCCAGTCTTCGGCTCATCTCTCTCCTGAGCACATCATCACGCAATCCCAGAATCAGCTGTTCCTTAAGGACGACTTCCGGGTTACCCACTCGATAAGCATCTCTTATTCGGATTGCCTCCAACTTCTCCTGCAGTTTATAAGAGAACTCCCTTATGGTCTCTCCCACCTTCTGTCTTTGGTCGTAGAATTCTTTTACACGGATACCTAACGGAACTTTATCTCCGTAGACATGCAGAAGTAGTTCAAAAATCATATCTACTGTGCAGTGTCTTCTTGGAGCGGAATATTTAACCGTCTCCCTTGCTTGACCCTTGATGTGATCCTTAATGGTCTCCAATTGATCCTCTGGAGGAATTCTCAAAATCTTCACCGCCGACTTGGTACTTTCTACCCATTCCTCCACAGACAGGTCCCCAGCATTCCTAGGAAATCCAAAAAAATTCGGGATCTCTTTTTCCTTCCTCAGAACAATGGTGTTCGTCACTACAGGTGCCTGGCGTGCATCTCTCAGAGCTTTTACCGTCTGTTTCAGTTCCTCCAACTCAGTTCTCAAATCCTCCATATTCACCGGAGACTGGGTCGTGGCTAAAAAACAAGGCTTCAAATTTTTGCAGATAAAATTTCAAAACAGTAGTCACCTCAAAAATTGTATTCAAATTCTTATCTCTCACTTAAACAACTCTATTCCCCACACCAAAGTTCTTTAATAAACAATAAATCCTGTCACCGTGACGCCATAAATGTAACTGTGACCTCACCCTGGACACGATACTTCACCCTACAATACCCTTAACATACCTCGGGCAAAATATCATGTATCGGACAGGGTTAAAGTACAGACATTAAAACTAACCCCGTCTCCCCATTTCTAAAATGGGAAGAGGAAATAAAACTAAATTGGTTATATATTTTAATGTAACTCAGGAAAACAAATGACATTTACATTGATAATTCAATAACTTATTATTTTTATTTATATGATGGGTATGTGTAAAGTTCAGATCCGTTTAACAAATTCAATATTTTTTTTTTTAGTACATCAACAATCCAACAGATCAACTTCTCCTACGTTTTATCAGATAAGTATAATTTGATCTTAGCAAAATTCATTAACTAAATATGCATTTAATCTTAAAGTTTTGTCTAAACATTCCCCTCTTCTATAAGAATTGATTCTTTATTATTATTTCTTTTTCAGGTCCCTCATCCATCAAGCAGGTAAGTATAGTTTGTGTTTTTTCTCCCTTTTCTTCTTATAGGTATATCATGGCTCACATCACCAAATCGCAAAGACAAATTAGATAAGTATATTTTACTAATCTAACAAAATTTTCTTCTCTAATATATATAACACAACAGTACAGTATTTCTTAAATTCTCAACAACTGTAAGAGCTGATTCTTTGTTTTGTGTTTTCTTTTGCAGGAACTTCTTCAAGGAAAAATAAGGTAAGTATTATAAGTCAATGTTTTTAAACAGGGCCTGGTTGATTCTGGCTGATATATTAAAGGATACTCCTCTCCAGCACTTTTGTATGAATCTCTCTCTCTTTTATTGTTGGGTACCGGTACCGTGCTGTTTTTCTTTTCAAGATGATAGCGGGTATACTGCAGGCAGGAACTGGAACTCCTCCGAAGGACCTACTACTCTAAGCTGTAACCAACTTAATAAGAAAAACCTTAAACCTTTTCTATCCAGTCCACTCATATTAATATGCAGTGGCTCATTATAATTATTCCTTTCCCTATCTAGCTGTTCCCAGGTAAAATAAAATATGATTGAACATCCCTATCTAAACCCTCCCAAACCAATAAATCCCCCAAAATGTATCACAATTTAATATAAGCACTAGGATTATTAAATCCTATGTGTTGATTTTTTTTTTTTTCTTTCTCTGCAGCAGGTCACCGCTCTTTCAGAGACAGGGGTATTATAATCATGAGACTTTTTTTCCCCTCTTCCTTAAATTGATGAAGCTCACAATTACTGGGGTGATTATTTAGTTAAACCTTGTCACAAGGCAGATAACCCCTCACAGAAGTATTTTGAAACTCACACCAGTTCCTTACAAGTTCACTTCTATTAGTGAGCCAGACTGGTACTGCGCCCAAATATTTTATTTATCAAAGACACTTCTAACATATGAAGTTAAATTAAGATTCAGGCAACAGCTTTCCCATCCAAACCAAAATCACTTGCCTAAAGCCTCCTGACAACACGCGAGTGGCTTTTAAAATTAAGTTTTCCCACTGCAGACACACACCAATATTTTTAATTGATTACCCAAACCTCTCAAAACTCAATTTAAATGTATTTCTTGGCTGAACTGCGCAGAGACCACTTTTACAGGTCTGCACAGCCTTTAGCTTACCTCCCAACTGCCACACAAGCCGTTTAGAACTTAAGTATGTCATATATGGCACAAGCCCAGCATGAGCCCCTGCACTAACCTAACACTTTGCAATCCCCTATAAACATACACTTTACATTAAATTATGACATTTTCAGCAATATACAGCACTTTACACATATTTGAATACATTTTCCTTACCTCATTTAGCATTTAACTGTGTTTATTTTTAAGTTTTCTTCTGCACGCGTCTGCTGCACTCCCTGGCACAAGCCAGCATCTGGCTCGTGCCATCAGCTGCTTCTCTCCCTCCTCGTGGCTTCCCCTCAGCGCGTGCCACCCAACAGCACGCCCGCCAACACATTTAGAAAATAAAAAACACCGGAGAAGTGCACCGGAGCACTTCCCCCTTCTTACTCTGTTCCATGCTGGGTTCCCCACCCCGGAGCTCACCCTCAGAGGCATCCCAGGTAAAATAATTTAACCCTATATGGGTTACAGGAGGATGGTGTTGTGAAAGTCATCACAGAGAATACAGTATTTTGAAATGTTTGGTGTACAAATTTCTTTCTTCTTTCATCATGTCTTCTACTGGTGGCCTCGACACATATTGTCCTTTGATGGTTTTGGTGTTATGGTCCAGTGAGAGCAAGGTCATTGGTAGTGGCAAGACTGGAAACATAACTTTGTTTCCATATTTCTTAATCAATCAAATGCACAATGTGTTCTTTGTTGGTAGACCAATTTTTTGTTTATCCATCGGGTACACATTTGTTTTTCTTTTTTCATCGCTAACACTACATGAAGGTTGAGGATGTAAGATGTTTTTTCCTGGAAGGACACCAATGTGAAATAATACTTACCAAGTTCATGCTTCTCTCATTCTACAGGTATATAGAATCATTCCCTGACTGATCAAATCCAGATTTGGAACAATGAGTTATTCTCAGAACTTGAAACAGTAGCACCACTACAATTTTATACAGTTCCAGCTCAGTGTAATACACACAACCCTTGGTATATTCATGATCTCCACTGACACAAACAACTCCACCAAGTAGAAACGAAATGGCACCATCATCCTTCGTCTACTGCCTTATCAATCTACAGAAGTACAGCACTCTCCTGTAAATTTGCTGTTTCCACTGCAAGAAGGAATTACTACTCCAACATGATTGAAAATAACCAAATACCACAATTTTATATAAGACTTTGAAATGTTTGACCACCTTCAAAAAAATGGAAGTGAATCAAATACAATCTCCTTCACCGCAGGCATTAGCCAAGTCCATTTGCTGCAAGGCATTCTTTCTTCCAGTCCCCTTTTGCAACTTCCCTCTCCTGTTTCTGAAAATGTCACTATTATGGTTAGTACTTTCTGCCATTTCAATTTACCTTCCAAAATCAACTTGGGTCACCTTCAGGCTTATTTTCGAAAGAGAAGGGTGCCCATCTTTCGACACAAATCAGGAGATGGGTGTCCTTCTCTCAGGGTCGGCCAAATCGGCATAATCGAAAGCCAACTGCTTCCCGTTGCGGGGATGACCAAAGTTCCTGGGGTCATGTCATAGTCATAGCAAAGGCGGGACGTGGCGTGCCTAACAGATGGGTGTCCTCGAGCGATAATGGAAAAAAGAAGGGTGTCCCTGACAAGCACTTGGCCAACTTTACTTGGTCCATTTTTTCTTATGACCAAGCCTCAAAAAGGTGCCTGAACTGACCAGATGACCACCGGAGGGAATCGGGGATGATCTCCCCGGACTCCTCCAGTGGTGACTAACCCCCTCCCACCCTGAAAAAAAAACTTTAAAAACTTTTTTTGCCAGCCTCAAATATCATACTCGGGTCCATCAAAGCAGTATGCAGGTCCCTGGGGGGGGGGGGGGGGGGGAGGGGAGGTGTCTGTGTGTCAGTGGAGGCATAGCAAAGGTGTGGATGTCCTTCTTTCAAACATTTTGGACGTCCTGAACTGCCCCCCCACAGGGACGGCCAAATTTCAAGGTAGTGGAGGAGTGGCCTAGTGGTTAGAGCACTGGTGTTGCAATGCAGAGGTGGCCAGTTCAAGTCCCACTGCTGCTACTTGTGATCCAAAACTCCAAATAAATAAAAGGGATGTCAGAGGCATAGCAAAGGCATGGACATCCTTCTCACAGAAACATCCACATTTTGGATGTCCTCAACTGCCCATCGCAGGGACGGAGGCATAGCGAAGGCGCCTAACACTTGGATGTCCTTCACACATACTCAAAAAAAAAAAGACATCCCTGACGAGCACTTGGACGTTTTCACCTGGACTTGTGTTTTTTAAGGTTGTAGATGGCAATTTATTTAAGGTTGTAGATGGCTATTATACACGCAACTTGTCTGCGTGTATGAAGCCGTCTTTGGCATGCGCAGAGCAGCCATGCATAATGCTTGGCTGCTCTGCACTGGTTTCCCCTCCTTAGGAAGGAAATCGTGTGCAAATGAGCTAACAGCTCATTTGCATGTGATTTCCTTCATGCATGCCCGTTCCTTTCCGAATCGCTAAGGGTTCGGTAAGGTAAGGGCTTTTTCCGTTCAGTTAGTGCATCAGTTAGTCCACTGCAGTGCCCCCTAGGGTGCCCAGTTGGTGTCCTGGCATGTCAGGGGGACCAGTGCACTACAAATGCTGGTTCCTCCCATGACCAAAGGGCTTGCATTTGGTCGTTTTTGAGATTGGCGTTCTTAGTTTCCATTATCGCCGAAAATTGGAAACGACCATCTGTAGAGACGACATAAATTTCAAGATTTGGGTGTCCCCGACCGTATTATCGAAATGAAAGATGGACGCCCATCTTGTTTTGATAATACGGGTTTCCCCGCCCCTTCATGGGGACGTCCTGCGAGGACACCCTCAGAAAAACTTGGGCGCCCCGTTCGATTATGCCCCTCCTTATCACCTCTATGAAGACAACCACAGCACCTACTGATCCTATTCCAACTGCTTTGCTTAAGCGTTCATTAGACTCTTTCCTATCATTTTTCCAGGCTATGATTATCAACAGACTCTAAATACAAATGCTTCCACGTAATACAAAACTATAATAGTGGTAGGGGAAAAGCCTCAAAGAGCTCCCAGATCAAATATCAATCTGTCGGAGCTAAAACAGACCAACTGGTCTTCTCTTCATCATAGGCAAAAACCCCTTATTTGCGGCCCCCCAAAAAATCTTTATAGACCGCAATTGTCCACAATTATCTAATAAATTTTAACATATTTTTTTGAATTCAAGATTTTTTATGAAAAAAACGTATGTATTCCTAGAACATACTTAATGTATAACACTTAGCTTATTGCTTGGTATTCAATATTGCTGCTGCATGCTGCGATGTTCCCTTCTTATTTGCCCTGAGCCGACGTTGGCCAGCATTTTGCTGCTTCTTCAGGGTCTCAGGTAATTATTGGAACATGTTGCACAGCTTTTCGACTACAGCACATCTGACCTGAAGAAGCAGCGAAACGCTGGCCAACGTCGACTCAGGGCAAATAAGAAGGGAACATCGCAGCATGCAACAGCAATATTGAATACCAAGCAATAAGCTAAGTGTTATACATTAAGTATGTTCTAGGAATACATACGTTTTTTTCATAAAAATTCTTGAATTCAAAAAAATATATTAAAATTTATTAGATAATTGTGGACAATTGCGGACTATAAAGATTTTTGGGGGGGCCGCAAATAAGGGGTTTTTGCCTATGATGAAGAGAAGACCAGTTGGTCTGTTTTAGCTCCGACAGATTGATATTTGATCTGGGAGCTCTTTGAGGCTTTTCCCCTACCACTATTGTAGTTTTGTATTAAGTGGAAGCATTTGTATTTAGAGTCTGTTCCTATTTCCACACCACCAAGTATATCTGTTTAGTATGATTATCAACAGTCTGTCCTTAGGGCTAGTCCCAGATCTCTGGAAACTAGCTAGTATTCACCCAAAGCTTAAAGATATTTCTGGTTTTACCGCTGACCTCAATAACTATCGGCCAGTTGCAAATCTCCCATTTATATGTAAGATTGTGGAGCAGCAGTACACTCACAGCCTCTTGATTTAATTTCTAAAACCTCAGTTTTTCATCCTAATCAGACCACATTTTGGAAACATAATACTGAAACTCTCTGTTGGGCATTACTAGTTTTCTATAGTTCACTTGATCAACGCAAATCATAATAACATAGTAAGTGACGGCAGATAAAGACCTGAATGTTACAAATCTTGATATTTATTTATGACATTTATACCTCACATTTACCCCCAAAAAATTCAAGTTCAATATGGCTTACAAACAAAAAATAAGTGAATAAAACATAATGTACAGAATATAACACAAATTACAATAACTTCAAGAAACAAATTAATACACGTGCAGTAAGTAACCAGGGATTTAGACTATCTCAAGGACAAACAAATAAGTAAGGGTGGATAGGTGAGAGCATAATTAGGCAGGACTAGGTGGGAAGAAAAGGACAAAACTAGATTATGAAAAGGATGTGGATAAAGTTCAAATACAGTTCTTTGTATTCAGAAAGTCCAGACTGAAGAAATGTGTTTTTAGAAGACTTCTGAAATGTAATCATCTGTAAACTTGATTGTTTTAGGAAGAGAATTCCAAATTTTGGTGCCTTGATAGGAGAAATTAGCAGAGTGAATTGTTTTATATATCAAATTCTTACAGGTAGGGACATGTAAGTCAAGATATTCTCTAGATGATGAAACAGCATTACGAGGGGTACTTCATTAAGATTATTCATATATGGGGCTTCACCAAACAGGATTTGGTGAATGAAAATGCATAATTTGAAAGATATTCTATCTTTTATTGGTAACCAATGTAGCTCATATAAAAGAAGTGGCTTTGGCAAAGTGAGGAGATCTGCATATAAGACAAGCAGTATCATCTGCAGAAAGGCAGACCTTTCGTTCTAAACCTTAGGCACAAATATATTGAACAAACTCAGCCCCAGCACCAATCCTTGAGGCACTCTACTACTCACCTTTCCTTCCTTCGAGTGAATTTCATTAATCACCACCCTCTGGCATCTGTCTATCAACCAGTTCCTAATCCAGTTCACCACTTTATTAACCTACAAATGCACTCAATCTGCAGCCCCTCATTACCTCTCTACTCTCATCTCCCCTTACGCTCCTACCCGTAACCTCCGCTCACAGGACAAATCCCTCCTCTCAGTACCCTTCTCCACCACCGCCAACTCCAGGCTCCGCCCTTTCTGCCTCACCTCACCCTATGCTTGGAATAAACTCCCTGAGCCCATACGCCAAGCCCCCTCCCTGCCCATCTTCAAATCCTTGCTCAAAGCCCACCTCTTCAATGTCGCTTTTGGCACCTAACCATTATTCATCTATTCAGGAAATCTAGACTGCCCCAATTTGATTGACTGCACTTTTTTATCCTTTAGATTGTAAGCTCCTTCGAGCAGGGACTGTCCTCTGTGTTAAATTGTACAGCGCTGCGTAACCCTGGTAGCGCTTTATAAATGTTAAGTAGTAGTAGTCCTAACTTCAGCCTGTCAAGTTTATTCAAAAGGTTCATATAAGGAACTGTGTCAAAGGCTTTGCTGAAATCTAAGTAGATTATATCTAGCGCACATTATCGATCCAATTCTCTAGTCACCCAGTCAAAGAATTCAATCAGTACTTCTTTTTTCATTGGATCTCTCGGCAAATTTTGTTCTGGTCAATCATTCCATTCTACTAAACCGTATCCATTCCATAGGCATTACTGGTACTGTCTTAGACTGGTTTACTTCTTTTCTTACAGACCACACATATACTGTAACTTTGAATGGGCCCACATCGATAGCATTTAAACCGGGAGTTGGGGTCCCTAAAGGATTCCTTCTCTTACAAACACTTTTTAATATATTTCTAGCTCCTCTCCTAACTTTGGCTCAAACCCTAGGTCTGACAATGTATGTGCATGCAGACGATATTCAGGTACTGTATCCTTTAGATTCCTGTTCTTCTATCAAACTCACTACTTTGAATCATAAGCTTACAGTATTACAGACTGGCTTCATGATAATAAGTGGCATTAAACCCTTCAAAATCCAAAGTTGTTCTTTTCTCACAAGTAGCGAACACACTATTCCCTATACCCATTCTTCTTTCAGGGATTCCAGATCCTCAGGTCAACACAATTTGCATTCCTGGGGTCTTCTTAGACCCTGAAATGTCATTCTGCCCACAAATTTCTCAGGTGGTTTACAGTTGATTCTATAAACTTTAGTTAATTCTATTCCTCACAATCATTACTGTCACTATCTGTGCTCAACATTCTGGTTAATTCCCTAGTCATAACACAATTAGATTATTGTAATTCCCTCTATCAAGGAATTAGAGTCTTCAGGTTATACAAAACACTGCAATCAGATTGATAGAAGATTAGGAAATTTGATCATGTCACATCTTACCTTAAAGATGCATATTGGCTACCTATAACACATCACATTGTCTTCAAAATCTTGTTACTGGTTTTCAAAACTCTATTCTCTAATGAACCGTTATATCTCTCTCGACTTCTAATTCTATACTGCCCAAATAGAATATTACAATCTGCTCATCAGAATCAACTTATCATCCCTAACTACTGTAAACTAATCCATGACCACATTAGAAACTATCTTTTCAGTACAAGGACCTTGTCTTTGGAATGCTTTCCTCCATTCATTTAGACTTCTTATCTTCTCTATAGAACTTTAAAGCTGAACTTAAAACTCACCTATTTGCAGACGCCTATCAATAATTCCTTTTCAACTGACAGGACAAAGTTGGTCGTTTGCAGCAAAACACTCCTATTGTTCTATCCCACCCCCTTTCCTATCACGATTGTAGTTCTTCCATTATTACCCTATTATTCCATGTCCTATGTGTAATGTATTTTTGTCTGTCCGTTTTTTTTCCTCTTCCTTTTCTTTCCCTATTTTAGATTGTAAACCACCCTGACAGCCTCCATAGGGTGGGGGTTGTAAATATTAAATAAATGTGGAAACTTGGATGCTGTCAACATACAAGTGGTTTAAATGTTTGGATTTCAAGGCCTCATCTGTGTTTTGTACATTTTTTCTCCTCTGTATTTTTCTTTGGTGGTTTTTAAGGTTTCTTATTTGGAATCTTTTAGGTTTATTACATTGGGCCATCTTTAACTGGACTTCATCCCTTCACCTTCTGTTCCAGATATTTTGCACATATATATATCCCATATGCTTTCTGTTTTCTTCAAAGTCAACAAAGCTGTAGTGGTATTCCACCTTGCGTTGATTTCTTGCATTTTTCTTTGTTAGCACTTTTTCCATTTTCCCTCATAGAGTGTACTTAACAGCGATGAACAGTATGCTGACATGCTTTCATACCCTGCTGGCGTGTCTCACAAAACATTTGGGAGGGTGTCCCATGTTTCTGCTACCTCCATATTATCCTCTGGTAAAGGGAGATACTGTTTTCTCCCAGATTGGAATGTTTTCCAGTCATATTGACATAATTCTTTCTCGACCCATCTCCTTGCTACATCCATATCCTCTCCACTGTATTAAAATGTACTGTATTTTCTCATGTATAACCTGCACCCATGTATATCCCACAAAAAAGAAGGAATCAAGTACAAAAGGTTTTGTATAGACTACACCCCTGTATTCTTTGCATATACTCATTTGTGTGAGCCGACATGAACATGCATAGGAGTATGGGCGTGGGTGGCTGAGGTACACCAACAATGCTGGGTTGGAGAAAAAGCAAGACCAGTAGACATGAAGAAAAGGTTTACTGTAAATTTACGAGTTGTCCGTTTACAATGCCAAAAAGAAAGTCATATACAGCTGACTTTAATTGGCAGCCAAATACATGAAAGAAAATGAAAGTTGTGAAGCTAGGCATATGTTTTCCATTGATGAGAAATCCACCCATGAGTGGCACAAAGCTGAGGAAAAACTGAAAAAAAAAATCCACAGTAGAAAACATGCACAGCATGGAAAATCTGCCAAATGGCCCAATTTGGAGGCAAATCTGAACTAGTGGGTACTTATGCAGTGAGATTGCTGCAGGGTTATTTCTGTATAAAACAGAAGGCTAAAGCATTAGCAACTGACATGAAGATCCCAGATTTTTATGGAGGAGTGAACTGGAAGGTTTCTTTGCTATAGATCTGTTCAATGTACCTATAGGAGTTGTACTTATAGCAGTTGTGTTTTTTCTATATAAAGAATGCATCCTCCTCAGTGACCTTTAAATGTAATGACTTTTATGTCCCACACCTTTGTTTAACCCATAGTGGGTTGTCATGGTAAGTAAAAACTTGTATAACCCATGGGTTTTATTTGCAAAAATATGGTACTCACCTGAGGCAATAATATGCGCCATCATGCATACATACATTCCACAATCTTATCCTTTTTGCTATTTGTGGATATTGTTTGGAGAGAATACAGACCATCCCTCCATGCATGATGCCTCCCTCTCTGCATATGCTACAAGATTTCTCAGGAAGGGCAACAATTTATTTTTATAAGTATTCTACATTTTCTTTGTTTTGGGAGTCCAGACATATTTACTTTATTTATTTATTTTGACATTTATTCCCCACATTATCCCGAACACACTCGATTTCAATGTAGCTAACAGTAAATAAACAACAGACAAGATTTATAAAACCATAAACAAAATATCAAATATAGACCATTGATGGCCAACTGCAATCAAAGATACTCTATCAATGGATAGAAACCTCTCAAAGAGGAGAGTTTTCAGTCTTTTATGAAATACCAAATAATCAGGCTGACCCTTGATTGCCATTGGCAGTGAATTCCACCACTTAGAACCCTGGTGTCTAAATTCAATAGAGTGAACTGACTTATAACGCACTCTCTTGCAATCTGGAGGATGAAATCTAAGGTAGACCCTAGAACCAGAGGTTATATTGTGTAGAGGAATAGCTATTAAGGGCTGCATATAATTAGGTGTCATGCCGTATAATATTTGAAAGAAAAAAACATAATTAAAAAAAAAATCCTGCCTTAATGGACAGCCAGTGCAGCTTGCATAATAATGGAGTGGCTCTATCAAAACACAATACCTTGAGGACAAGCCTAGCTGCAGTACTTTGGGTCATGTGTAGCCTTTTTATGACACCCTTCTTATATCTAGCATAGATGGAATTGCAGTAATCGAACTGAGTTAAAACCTAGGATTGGACTAGCAGTCTAAAGATGTATGGCGAGAAATATGATCTGATTGTCCTTAGCTTCCAAAGAGACCTGAATGGTTTTTTCACTACTGAGGAAACCTGAGGCTTGAACGTGAGGTGACTGCCAATTAATACACCCAGTACCCTAAGCATAAAGTCTAGGGGATATGATGTGTTTCCAATAGTAAAATTAATATATGTGGTTTGGTCAAAGGGGTTGGTTACCAAAATGTAGTCTTATCTTTATGTAACTTAAACAAATTCAGAAGCCCAGGATTCCAACAAATCCAGAGCAAGCTTAATCTTAGGGATAATTTCAGGAAGACCAGTCTTCAAAGGGATATAGATTGTGACATTGTCCACATAAATAAAAGTGCAGAACCCCGCTGCCTCTAGACTTTCACCTAATGGAACCATCATAACATTGAATAGGTCAGGAGACCAGGAAGTTGAGAGAGAACCTGAAACCTTCACCTAATACGATCTAGATTTTAGGAAGCCATAGAACCATTGGTGACCTTCCCATACAATCCAAACAGATCCAACAGGCCTTAAAGCAACTCATGATCAACAAAGTCAAAGACACTTGACATAATGAACTGCATCACTAAAAACTTAAAGCCTAGACTGACTGCTTTCCTAAAATCAGATATTAAGGTGGTCAAGACAGTCTCAATACTATAACATTTTTCTGGTTTGAAAATCACTCTATTCATCACTCGATTTTTAGACGTTTTTCATAAAACATCCCAAATCAGAATTAGGTGTCATCTCAAAAATGCCCCTTTGTGTCACTATTCTGATGATACCATTGAAAATCATTACAGACCACCACAGTGCTATCTAAATAGTCTAGGGCAGAGCATGGGCAGAGTGAGGACAGAGTGTGAAATTTTCTGCTTTGTGGTAATATCAGCACCTATATGGACAACGTAGGACAGAAAAATGTTGAATATCACCAATAATTGGATAGCCCAGCTAGTCAGAGGTCTATCCTGATATTCAGCACCACCATCTGGGTAGCAGCTGGTGCTTTAAACATAAGGATAAGGCATACAGGTGAGTGACATCATCTGATGGTGTCAGGACAGAACTGCTCTCTCAGAGGTCAGAATTTTAGTGTAAAAGTATGTGCATGCATGAACTTTCCCGCATGCAGAGGTCTACTGAGTTATTCAGTTAGTTACAAAGTTCAAAACAGTGAACCAAATCTCAAGGAGGTGGAATGGTTTGCGTGCCTTATGAATCCTATAGAAAATATCTGTTATAGGTGAGCAACATTGCTTTTTTTGTTGATAAGAAGAAATGAGCTAGACACACAAGTAGATGACTTCCAAACTGAGGTCTGCTCCTTATTGAAGTGCCTTGGGCTTTGGAGCAGCCCACACAGTCAAATATGAGAGTTGTTTCTTGAGAAGGACAGATTGACCAGTATGAGTTGATCAGAGACACTGTCTTGTCCTCAAATCTGGTCTAAACAGTAATGTACAGTAAAAGCATGAAGAGAGGACCAAGTAACTGTCTTGAAGAGTTTATTCCATGAGGCAGACTTCAGGAGAGCTACTATGGCGGTAAACGCTTTTGACCTTGCGGCTGAGAGGAATACCTGCTTGTTCATAACAAAATTGTATTCAAGAGGTCAGCCAGTTGCTAAGTTATTTCTGCAACCTGCTTACCAGTTCTACTTGGATCAAATGAAAGAACAATTGAGTTGACTTTCTCCATGACGCATTCCCTTTCAAGTAGCAAACAAGAGCCTGTTTACAATCCAAAGTATGAAGTTCCTTCTCTTGAGTATTTGAATGAGATTTTAGACAGAAGGTGGGAAGCACTATTTCTTCATTCAGGTGGAATAGCATGACAACCATAGGTAAAACCTTAGGATGTGTTTCCAAAGGATAAATTTGTGATGGTAGAACTGGGTATATGGTTTGTGCATTGCCAGTGCTTAATGTTCTGTAAAGAAGGGGGGGGGGGGGGGGGGTTATAAAGGTGTGGTAAAAGGTGAGATTTTTATTGCACCTTTATTTACCATGAAAATCATCAACCTCTGCTATTACAGCCCCATAGTTTGCTGACTTCTGTGATAAAGTAATAATGCTGCCTGTGAGCAACCTCACAATGTTATTAAGTGGCCTAGGAGTATTATTCTGCAGCCAAATACTCTTCAAGATGGAGCCTAAAGAAGCCAATGCTGTTCCCCTGATCACATCCCCTTGATTTAACTGGTTAAGATCCTCTGTTGCCTGGTTAAATTGCTATGAATATTGACCCATTACAAACTACATGCTGATGCTGATTTTTAAGGACTTTACTATTGCAAGAAGAAATATACAAGGTGAACATAAAAAAGAAAAACAGTTATCAAATCAACAATCAAACACAAGATGGTGTGTAGTAACTGCATGAAATAACAACTCTTTGAGAGCAACAGGTAAATCATTTATGCGGTTCTAAGCTGATGAACAAGATATGAACAATATTAGAAAAAGTGTACCCCATAGTGTACACAAAATTTATAGAGTTGCTCGTTACCTCTGATATTCACTTACCGGAGATAAAATCTACCTCCCAGGCACACCAACATTTATTTTTTGAGGGATATGACTGGCAGGAGTATACGAGTGTACAATATTTATTCCATGGTGAGTGTAAATCTTCATTTCTGTCTCATGAAGCACTGTATTTCTCTCATCTACTCTGATCTACTTATCTTAATATGGTCCCTTTTTCCATCCACCTTCACAGGTGCAGTCTTTTCCCTATCATGCACTCATTCTCTCCCCTTCTCTCCTTCCCCACTTACACACTCAATTACCCTTTTGTTATTCTCCCTCCTTAACTTTCACTCTATTCTCTCCCCACTATCCTGTCTTCCCTATCTGCTTTCTTCTCTTCCTTGACTCACTTCCCAAACACAAACCCCTAAAACTCTCTCTGTCTCACCTGCCCTGATCCTTCTATGCTTCCTCGGTATCTCTCTCTCCATTCCTTTTTGCTCATTTACTTGCATGTTGGAATGTTTAACATTGCAGTAAAGCATGACAAGCAATGTATGTCAGAAATATCTGTACCTGGTGTTTCTAATGCCAGTTTCGTTTTCAAGATATCCCCAATGAGTACCCAAGAGTTTCAAATGCAAACAATGTATACATTTTTTATTTCCAATATTCTGAAAATCAAGCAGCAGGGTCACCGGGACAAGTCTATAAATCCCTGATGTAATATTAGCCTTAATAAAACTGTTTGACAGAAGTAATCAAATATGTTTCAGCTTCATCTTACAAGGACATTTTTATTAGATGAGGATCTTTTAAGCTAGGCATATGTGACTCTTTTGCTTGCATACAGATGTTTATGCTATCAACCAGATTCATTTGTTCATCTCATCTTTTCAGTTCCACTCTGTCAGACCAGTCATTTGCTGTTGACTTACAACCCCTCTGAGCAATTTTTCTAAGCTTTCAACTTGTAGCACTAGAGGTGCTAGAGTGACTGCCTCCTACACAGTTGATTCTTATCATATTAATTTCTGTCTCTTTTAATCATGTTTTTGATGCTTGATTTTTTTTTTTAAATCTAGACTGTATAACTTAACTATCTCCTCATACTTTCATGGTTGCAAATTTAAACTCACTATGCATGCATTTTCTCATCATATCTATTGCTTATCTTCATAACAACAAAAAAATGGACATCTTATCTAACAAAATATACCAAATAGACCTTTGCAACTGCCCCAATCTCTTAGATTCTGAGTACTGTATATGGTTATTTGCAGTGCTGACAGTAAAGAAGCACATTTAATAGTAACAGAAGATGGAGCATTTTCAGTTACAGGACTAAATCTGGGGAATTTGATCCATGTCATCGGTAACTAGAGGCTGATTATTTGAATTTAAAAAAAGAAACAAACCCCCTCCCCCCCAAAGTTACACCATATTTTTGCCCAAATTTTGCTAGGGGTTCTCAAGTATTGTTACTATTGTTTCTGAATTGGTATGTGCTGTATATCATACCAATCTTTATCTTTGGCTGTAATCTAGCCTGAAAGCTTTTTAAATGGATTTGCAGAACGCAAGATTTGCATATAAATAAATAAGGGGTCATTTTACTAAGCTGCAGTAAGAAATAGCTTTAACGTGCCCTTAGGTGGATCTTTCCATCATGCTAAGGCCATTTTTACTGTAGACATAAAAGTGCATTTTTTCTATTAATTTAAACCTGGTTGTGAGTTAATATTGCCATTAGTGCACAGCCACTTTTAAAAATTACTGCGGTAGCACTTACTGCTACCTATTTTGTGCGCAGTAAGGGCCCCAGCGTTATCCATGCACTAACTAGTTAACACATGGAGGGGCATAATTGAATGAAAACGTCTATCTCCATGGGCGTTTATCTCCGAGAACGGGTCCTTGAAGGGGCGGACCGAACCGTATTTTCGAAAAAAATAGACGTCCATGTTTTATTCGACAATTTGTGAGCTGGGCGTTTTTGTTTTTCAGTGATAATGGAAAATGAAAGCACCCAGCTCAAAAACGAATAAATCCAAGGCATTTGTTCGTGGGAGGGGCCAGGATTCGTAGTGCACTGGTCCCCCTCACATGCCAGGACACCAACCGGGCACCCTAGGGGGCACTTTTACAAAAACAAAAAAAAAGGTAAAAGAGCTCCCAGGTGCATAGCACCCTTCCCTTGTGTGTTGAGCCCCCCAAATCCCCCTCAAAGCCCACTGCCCACAAGTCTACACCATTATTATAGCCCTAAGGGGTGAAGGGGGCACCTACTTGTGGGTACAGTGGGTTTGGGGGGTTGGACGACTAATAAGCATTAAGAAGCACAATTGTAACAGGTAGGGGGGGTGGGCCTGGGTCCACCTGCCTGAAGTCCACTGCACCCCCTAACAACTGCTCCAGGGACCTGCATACTGCTGCCAGGGAGGTGGGTATGACATTTGAGGGTGAAAATAAAAAGTTGTGAAACATCATTTTTTTGTGGTGGGAGGGGGTTAGTGACCACTGGGGGAGTCAGGGGAGGTCATCCCTGATTCCCTCTAGGGGTAATCTGGTCATTTAGGGCAATTTTGGGGGCCTTATTCGTGAAAAAACAGGGTCCAGGAAAAGTGCCCTAAATTCTAGCTACAAACGCATACTTTTTTCCCATTATTGGCGAAAGGCGCCCATCTCTCCTCGGCCGATAACCACGCCCCAGTTCCACCTTCGCCACACCTCCGACACGCCCCCGTCAACTTTGTACGCTTCCGCAATGGAGTGCAGTTGAAAACGTCCAAAATCGGCTTTCCATTATACCGATTTATTCGTTTTTGTGAGATAAACGTCTATCTCCCGATTTGGGTTGAAATCTAGGCGTTTTTCTCTTTCAATTATAAGGTGGATGGTAATATAGATGCGCTAACTGGTTAGGACAGGAATGCACATTCTCTGCTCCTGACATACCCCCTCAAAAAAATTTCCCAAAACAATGTACAGCGCATTTAGTACATAGCAATTGTGATGCTTAGAGGCACATCTGAAGAATATCATTGTCTGATCCACTTGCTCTCTCCTAACTGCACCGATCATTTCTACGTTACACCTGGGATGTCAGCATCAAAATTGGATCACCAAAATGCACTTCAACTAGGATCTAAACAGCTAAAACAAGACCCGCCATCTCCCAAAAAATTGGCGCTGGGCAAGTGCACTCAAAACTCCAACAGCATGCTAGATGAACTCCAAGCACTCAAGAAATTAACTACCAAACATGTTGAAGCCACTTGTGAGTTGCAAAATGAAGTGGCATCCATAAAAACATTATTAACATCTTTTCAAATCAAACTAGATGACGTGAGACACCGGGTTGACCAAATCGCTCTAAATCTTGCTCCATATCAAGATTCAGTGAGTAAACAACTCAGAATATTTGAAATGGAAATCAAGGACCTCTCAAATTGCTCTAGACAAAACAATATTCTAATTCTTGGATTGCGAGAAGGAAAAGAAGGCTCAATTTTTTCTGAGTTTCTTGGTAAATAGATCCCTGCATTTTTAAACATCACATTTGATCTAAAACTTGAATTCAAACGTGTGCACCACACACCCTCACATGTAAAACAAGGCCTAGCTTACCCATGTCCCATTGTAGCAAAACTGTTATGTTGTCCACATGCTGTTCATATCTTAACTGCAGGTTGCACGGTTCCAGATTTGGCTAAAACCACAGCCAGGAAGAACAAAGCGTTCTTGGAAATAAGAGCTCCACTCAGATCTCTAGGTTAGATTATTTCCTCATCTCCTCATTACAAACTTCTATGGTTTTACATACTAAAATTAATCCAATTGTTATTTCAGATCATGCTCCAGTAACTCTCTCCATTACAAGTCCCATCTGTAACCCATGTAGATCCCCACTATGGAGACTCGACCTTAAATTACTAACTGAAGAGGATGTCAGTAAATGTTTACAATTCTCATCACAGAGTTCCAGTTCCAGTCAAGACTCTGATTCCAGTCCCGGTTCCAGTCCCGGTTCAGCTCTTGATTCCAGTCTGGGTCCCAGCCCTGGTTCGGCTCCTGATTCCAGTCCGGGTCCCAGTCCCGGTCCGGTTCCTGATTCCAGTTTGAGTTCCTGTCAAGAGGCTGATTACCGTCCGAGTTCCAGTCAATCTCCTGATTCCAGCCAGGTCCCAGTGCTGGTTCGGCTCCTGATACCTGTCCGGGTCCCAGTTACAAGATCCAGCCTTGTCTTCAACCTATAGATTTGCTATCAACTTCCAGTTCTGTGGTTCCTGTTCGTACACCTAAACTCTCCAGCAGGTTCCACCGAAAATATCCCTGGAAGCCCAGACCTCGCGGGGGGACCAGGGGAGCCTTGAGGGGGAGGTACTGTCACGGTTGTGACTGTATCCCATGCCTGCACTCACCTCGCCTCCTGGTGGCCGGGCCCTATGGCTGCTGTGGACTGTCTTCTTATTTCCCAGACATGTTCCAGAGTTCATTCCAGTCCTGATGTTCCAGCACTCCAGACTTGCCCTGGTGTTTCTGCTGCCAAGCCTCACCTGTGACCTCATCTGTAATTCCCTTTATTAAGCACCTGGGAACTTTCAAACTTGCCTTTGCAACAAAGGTCTTTCATTGAGTTTTTGTCTGTGTGTGTTTGTTGCTGTTCCTGCCCTGATAGTTCTTGTCTTGTAAGCCTTCAGCTTCAGTTCCCTTCCTGCTTGTGTGTGCCCTGTCTGTTTTCAGCCTCAGTTCCCATTCTGCTTGTGTGTGCCCTGTTTGTCTTCAGCTTTAGTTCCCAAGCCTGTCTGAGAATCCTGAATCCTGTTTCAGAATCCTGAATCCTGTTCCAGCCAAACCTGTCTGAAAATCCTGAATCCTGTTCCAGAATCCTGAATCCTGTTCAAGCCAAGCCTGTTCCAGAATCCGGTTGTTTCAGTCCTGCTTATTCCAGCCCTGCTCCTCTATAGCTTCAGTCCCCATCCTGCTAGTTCCTGTCCTGCTTGTACCAGCCTGTCTGTGTTCAGCCTCGCTTCCTGTCGGGTGGTTCACCTGCTGCTGCCGCTCACTGGCAGTGGCTCAAGGGCTCACTACTCCGGACTACGTGACAGACTGTGACAGGTGTAGAATGGGTAAATGTAAATCAATTTTTTACTTGTTCAAAAAGTACAAACACTAGGGACACTCAAGGAAGTTACATAGTACTACTTTTAAAATGAACAGGAGGAAACATTTTTCACTCAATGAATAGTTTTATTTATTTATGTATTTATGTATTGCATTTGTATCCCACATTTTCCCACCTCTTTGCAGGCTCAAAGTGGCTTACAATACATCATGGATAGTGGAAATGAGAAGAGGGTAAACATTTAGTATTACAGAAAGATTTTGGGTTGAATGGTAAAGGAATAAATGATAATGCTAAAACAGAAGGCATTAATAACATTTCTAGATATATGTGGGAGTTTCACATGTTTTGGTCTTTGTGGTATATCTTGTTGAAGAGATGGGTCTTTAGTAGTTTACGGAAGCTGGTCAGTTCATAGATCGCTTTTAGGTTGCGTGACAATGCGTTCCAAAATTGCGTGCTCATATAGGAAAATGTTGATGCCTGCAGAACTTGTTGCCAGAGGATGTGGTATCACTGGTTAATGTATTTGGGTTTTAAAAGTTTGGGACAAGTTCTTGGAGGAAAAGTCCATGGCCTACTATTGAGATAGATGCGGGGAAAAGCCACTGTTTGTCCCTGGAATCAGTAGCATGAATCTTGCTAATATTTGGGAATCTATCAGATACTTGTGACCTGAATTGGCCACTACTGGAAGCAGCATACTGGGCTAGATAGACCATTGCTTTGACCCAGTATGGCTATTCTTATGTTCTTAATATCACTAGTAAATGAAGTGATGAAGAAGGCCTACGAACTGTATTTTGAATGATCAAGACAAAAGGTGAAGCCCAGTGGAATTATGGTTCTTCTTTGCGCCTTCAGATGGAACATACTGCAAAAAATAGCAAGAAGTGTTAGCATGATTAATTTCCACAGGTCATGCAATAACCATCTATTCATCAACTTCTCCTAGAAGTAATAAATAAAAATAGGGCTAAATGATGTCATAATATATTTAAAGTGAACAACTGACAGAACACATTTCTGGAAAACCATCTGTTAAAGAAAAATGTTGATGTCATATTTGTGACCAACATCCAAAAGCCTATAAGAAACACACAATCTCTTTATGGAAACAAAAATCATGTTACCCAGTGATTTCAGAATATATCATTGTAGTGTAGCAATTGCTGCAGAATCAGTTCCATATATAATATTTAATGTGATGTGATATTATTTATTTATTTTCGTTAACTTGTTTGCATGCTGATTTATTTTTTGAAAATAAAGGTCCAGATTCTATATAAGTGCCTACAAAATCCACCCAGTAAACATTTCCGGCTACGTGTATTCTGTAAGTGGCACCTAGATTTAGGCACTGTTTTCCTGTCCTGTCCTGAGGAGGGGAAAATATCTCAGCCTTGGAGAAAATCTCATTAGCTGATAAAAGAGAGACAATCAGACTCAGATAAGTGCACCAATAAATATTTATTGGTATATCTCTCAGTCAGTACAAATCAGTACAAAAGTGATTGTTCTCTCTGGAGCAGTTTTGTCATACAGCAAGCAAGACGCTGAGGCTGAATTGCAAAGTCTGCTCCTTCTTTCACAGTTTCTTTTATAGCTTTCTTATATTCTTACTCATTGTACATACAAGGATAATTCCTGTATTCTTATACATAAAAGGGTATTTCCTGTATTCTTACCAGCCTCTCTTGTTCCATACATGTGCACCCTTGGTGCTCATTGGTCATTCCCTTATCCCCTATGTGTGATACCCTCATGCAGTTTGCCTTTCTTACAGTGTGCAAATTGCATGAACCTTCTAGCTCCTCTTCCCTAAAACACTGAAAAATTTCCTTATTTGGTGGCGGTCCTCAGCCTCACTCACTATTTGGGTTATAACAAATCTGTGTGCCATATATGGGTCATTTAGAGGGGCATAATCGAAAGGGACGCCCAAGTTTAATGACCCCTGAGGCAGGCTCACACACTGAAACACAGTTGTGTTGGGTCTTCAATGTGTTGGTACTGTGACTACAATAAATGTCCTTGGTCATTGAAAATCCTCATCTCACTACTTTGATGCTCCCTTTCATTTACATGCAAAGTGAGTTGCAATGCATCAGTTATAGAATACTGCTTAGTGCCCAACTAACACACGAGTAAGTGTACATTCATGTGCGTATGTGCTAGCGGTCTTGCAGTATAAATCCCATACTATTTTCATTGCTTTTCTTTGAACTGCTTCAAATCTTTTCAAAGAAAAGGCTACTGCCTGGAATCCTCTACCTAGCAATGTTTCTGTGATAGTTGAGTTACAGAGGGAGATAGGATGATTTTTACTGAGATTTCAAAATGATACAATAAACAGTCAAACACACTGACATAAAAAGAATAATTAGATCACCATTCAAGTCTTTTACAAGAAACTAGATGAGTAGATTCTTTGAGGAAAAACCCTGGTAATAGTAAAGAAGATCTATAATCCTGAGCTTCAGAAATTCCTTCATAGCCTGATGTTTTTCCCTCCTTTACCGTCATAAATTGGGATGTGGATAGGTTTCAATATCCAGCTGGGATGAGAATTCAAGTTTGGAAAAAAAGAGTTTTGGCCTACCCCATCAAAAAAAGAAAAGAGTCCATGAATAAAATAACAGAAGTGAAGTCACATTTTTACATACATGAAGAATGGGACACCTATGCTGGGATAGTTACCTTTTCCCCAAATGTTTAGCAAAACATTCTGCTGTGTGAGTCCTTTTGAAACATAAGAACTCTGCCAAATACACAGCAGCAGTGATTTCAGAAACCTACATGTGAGGAAGTAGTTCTGTAAACCCCATTTCTCCTTAAGACATCCCTTTCCCAAGCCACAGTAACAGGATTAGGATGGAGAAGCCTAGCCAGGAGGATGGCCCAGATTAGTATGGTTACAACCTATGACTTAGGGGAAGTCAGGGAGTTCCCAGAAGGTGCTGAGGGAAGCATTTAAGACTCTAACAGTGTAAGCTGAAGGACTGCTAAGTATTAGGGACGGGCTGTCATTTGCAATGACATAGAAAAAGCCAACAACATAGACTATGTCAATTCATATCACAACCAAATGAAAAGAAGCTGGGAAAAAATACTTTTTCACCCTAATTCTATATGTGGTGCTCAAAACTTGGGCACATACCAAATTTGGGCATGCAATTTAATTGGCAAATGAGCCAATTAGTACAGATAATTGGAAACCAATAATCAACTATCAGTGTTAATTGCATTATTTTAAATTTATGCATTCATTTTTAGGATCTGGGATCCATGTGTAAATTTTACGCCTGGATGAGAAAAGGGGGTGTAGCCATAACAGGGGCATGGGCAGATTAGGGTGTTCCTGGAGTATGTGTGCAGTGTTACAGGATAAGGGAGATCAGCGCCTAATTTAGGCATGAGAATTTATACCAGCTTTCAGTTGGTGTAAATCCTCACACCCAAAATTGGGTGCAGATCCCTGTGCCAAATGCTATTCTATAAATGGCAACCATTTCTGAGCATTGTTTATAGAATAGCACTTAGCACTAATTTTTATCAGTGCCCAAATCTGGGCACCATTTATTGTAGAATTATGAGCACAGGTCAGCAACCCAGCACAGGTCAAAAAGGGCAGAGGCTGACAAGCCTGTGCGACTCTAGAATCTATCAGAGATTGAGAAGCCTGTAATTTATTAAAGAACATGAGCCTGTGTAAACTCAGGAATTTATACCCTTACGGGCAAGCTGGAATGGGAAAGGTGCAATTATGGATGGACAGAAGAATGTGATTTAGCAACTTAAGGGAAAATAGATGGTGAGAATAGAGAACAGAATGATCTCCGAGGAAGACACATGCTGAAGTAATGTGAAGCCTTGCTTAACACAAAAGGTATATAAACAATTGAACCAGAGCATTACGTTGGAGAGGCAGTGGCAGACCACATGTTTGTGTCCCCTGCTCTCCACATGAGAAACTAGCATTTGTAAATTGTAACTTTCTCTTGGTAAGTAATTAAAGAATTGCTTTTCTCATACGCGTGGCCTTCCTAGTCTTTTATCTCTCTAAATTATGGGTGGTTGGTGAGTACTAATTTGGGGAGGGAGTAAAAGACTAGTAATATAAAAACATTATACAATTTAGTCCTTTGTGTTTTGTCATTCACCAATATTATTACTCACTTTTTGGAAATAGTGTGCAGTATGTGGAAAGAGGCTGCCCTCTTCTGATAATGGAACTACCATGCATGTGTGAAGTAATACACATGCACATACTTGTGCGCACATGCCTTGCCCTATCTGGAAAAGAGTGTGCTCTCTTTTTGAAATAGTGCACCCTCTTTTCACATAGTGCACATTATTATTGACAACTGACAAAATAATAAAATAACCAAACAACCCCCCTTTTCCAATTGCAGATACATTTTAGGCACAGATCCTGTGCCTATATTTGCATGCTTAAATGCCAATTAAATGTAATTAGGGCCAATAATTGCTTGTTAAAAAACAATTATTGGCACTAATTGGCTCGTTATTCAATTAAATTGCACACACAAATTGGGCACACATGCAATTTTTGGCAACTTTTATATAGAATTGGGGGGGGGGGGATAATATTTTGGCCTGCCCAAAACAAATCCGTAACTCTTTGAATCTGTGTAGTTTGGGCCTCTACTCGTATAAATGGTGTCACTCTGAAATCACCATTTGCACCAAGGCTTTTAATATCATCTCTTTACTGTATTATAATACAGTAGGTTTCCTTATAGAATCATTTTATTTCTTATCCTCTGTCTGAGACAGGCACACCAAGAAAGTGGACTTTTAAATGTTCCTGAAATGACACCTTGAAGGGTGTCATGAAATGCACCTAATTTGGAAATACTTTTAACAAGGTTGAACATACTTGTCAATTTTGCAAGGGCACTCTGATCTAAATCCCATTATAGTAATTACCAGCATTAAAATGTTCTTACAGCAGCAAGATTTTAAAGATACATTTTGCTTTACATTCCGATTATTGCATTTAATAGGCACATACCAAGAGCACACATTTTCAGCACAGTTTCCATTCTGTGCAAATATCAATTATTCTTTGTGCAATCATTTCCATACCGTTTGAGTACCTACTACAGTAGTGTCAAGGTATTATTTTTTATGGGGCCCTTTTACTAAAGGGTTGGCAAGCGGCCAATCTGGAAGTACCGTCGGGCTACCGCAGGGGCCAAGCAGTAGTTCCCACTCCCAGCAGGCACTATTTCCAGTGCTACAAAAATATTTTCAATTTTTATAATGCCAGTGCTTTCCCGGTGGTAGTCTGGCAGCGCCATGCGCTGCCCAGTTACCACCAGGTTAGCGTGAGAGCCCTCACCACCACCTCAATAGGTGGTGATAAGTGCTCCCTCCCCGAAATGGCTGCGTGGCAAGTGCTTCACTTGCTGCATGGCCATTTGCTGAAAAAAATCAAAGAACTGCCTTTTACCCGCTGTGGTAAAAGGGGGCTTCAATGCTCGTCAAAAACAAGTGCCAATGGCCCCCTTTTGCTGCAGCTTAATAAAAGGACCCCATAGTTTTGCTTTTTAAACCCAAAGGTGAATCCTAGGGTAGTTAAACAATCAGGTATAAACTGTGTTGTTGTTTGTTTGATTTTTTACTTTACTTGTTTTGGACTGCTTTGGGCCCTGCTGATCTGTACATCTGCTGTCTGGATTTTTGGAAGATGGAAATGAGAAAATAAAAATTAAATTTTGGATGTCCTCTGTAGAAGTTGTTGTTTAGTTTTGCAACGTGTGTATGGATGACTGTTCTGGTGTATCCATGTGATAATATTTGAATAACTGTCTATACTTATGGCTATGATTTCTGAACATGTGGCATCATTAAATGACAAACTTTTAAATGCCCAGCTGAGTGTATATGGTAATCTCATCTTTTTTAAATGTTTCAGACATATCAATTGGAGGAACTAGATAAAGCTCTGGTTACAGATATCCAAAAGTTGGGGGAAAAAAAGAGCGGTGCTGTTGCTGGGAGACTTCAACCTGCCGGATGCATATTGGAAAGTTCCATCTGTGGAATCAGAAAGAAGTAGAAAGATCATGGATGCTTTTCAAAGTGCTCTGCTCAGACAAATGGTGACAGAACCCACGCGGGAAGGAGTGATGCTGGATATAGTGCCCACAAATGGAGAAAGTGTGTCAAATGTCTGAGTGGGTGCCCACCTGGGCAGCAGTGACCATCAAACAGTTTGGTTTGATATAACAGCTGAAGTGGAGGACAGCCACTCAAAACTCAAAGTACTGGATTTCAAACATGGCTGACTTTAGTAAAATGGTGGAACACCTGAAGAAGGAACTGATGAGCTAGGAGGACATATGAGAAGTGGGAAGGCAGTGGTCCAGGCTGAAAGAAGCTATAAATATGGCTACAAGCCTTTATGTAAGGAGAGTAAATAAAAGCAAGAGAAAAAGGAAACCAATATGGTTCTCCAAGCAAGTGGCTGAGAAATCAAAGGCTACATAGTTGGCATTCATAAAATAGAGAAAAACTCAAGAAGAGGAACATAGAGAGGAATACTAGATGAAACTGAAAGAAGCCAAGAGAGAAAGAGAGATGTCTGGTGAAAGTGAAAGCGGAAGAACAAATGGCTAGAAATGTAAGGAGGGGGCGTCAAAAACTTTTTCAGTTATATTAGTGAAAGGAGGAAGACTAAAAATGATATTGTGAGACTGAAAGATGCTGCTGTAGTTCGTGGAAATTCCTTTTCAGTATCTCACACAGGTCGCTCAAATGGGTGTTGGTCTTCTGCAAATGGGTGTTGGTGTTCTCCAACTCACGCATCAATGCATTGCCCACCAAATTCAGCTGTTTGCACTGTGTATCAGACACAAGGCGCACCTGCTCACATATGGCATCTGTCGAATGCTGAACACGCCCAACCACTTCTTTAAGCAGTGTGTTGATACCCTCATTCCACTTGGCCTGCATCTCCCACAGCTGGCGCCAATCCTCCAATTCCTCTGTAGGAGGGGGTGCAGGAGGACGGTCATTGCGTGACTCAACAGCAGAAGATACGGGGGTGATATTGATGAGCTGAAGGGTCACGGTTTCTTCCAGCCCCCATCCTCTCCTCCCTGTGTAGGCGTTAGTAACCATAGCCCTTAAAATAGAAAGGGTACAAATTACACACACACACACACTGCCAATGTCCTATTGTAACTTCATGCAACACACAATGCCACCTCAGTATTCACGTGCTTCTTGTTCATCTTGGCTGCAACATGGTGCTGCAGGCTCTGACACCCCTGTGGAAGTGCCCACAATCGGATGGCCACCTACCAAAAAAAAAAAGGCCAGCCGATTAACAACCGGCTGCTGCGCCCACTATTACTGGTCCCTTCCAGCTCCCCACAGCACATCACATTACTTACCACCTTCTCTGTCCTCAGTTGTGGGACCTGGGGGTCGCACCTGGCAATTTGGTGTCATCTTCCAGATGTTCACCTACAAAGACAAACACAAACAAGTTTGATCCAAACCCACCCATCACCACAGTTCTTACCACTACCCCATTGTCTGCAATAAGCAAAACAAACTCACCCTCCATATCACCAATGGCCTCCTCAAATGTGTCGACACCACCACACAGGCTGACTACCTGCTCACGGCCAAGGGTGGGCAACACAGCCTCCTCCAGGGGAGTCAGCTCCAAGGCACAGAGAGGGCCACCCCCTGTACCCTTTCCATGCTTCCACTTCTTCCGTGCCTTTGCTTTGACGAGACCCCTGAAATCTTGCCAGTGATGCTTACACTGTTCTACAGTGCACCTCTGCACACCAACAGCACTCGCACCCTCTGCAAATTTCCTCCAGATTTGTTTTTTTTGACCAAGTGAGAGCCTGGACTTTTTAAAAAGCCGGCCAAACTCTTCGCATACACAATGCACCAAAACTTCAAGCTCGTTGTCTGTGAATTTTGGTGCACGCTTCCGCTTAGCATTGCCATCAGGGCCCCCACTTTGAACCACTGTATCCTCCTCCACCTCCCATCGGGGAACATTATCCTCCATTGCTTCCAGAAAAATAAAATGGAGGAGATGTTAACTTCAGGAAAATGCAAGAAGAAGCACACTTATCACCCAGCCATAAACTCATCTCTCTGCATGAAACGTCTCACTTACCTATGAAAATGTGAAAGCACAAACGAGTCAAGCAACATGGCACACACCACATGCCAGTAGCTGTTGAGTGATTACAAAATCACTCACGCGCCTATTAAAAAAAAACGGAGGAGATGTTAACATCAGGAAAATGCAAGAAGAAGCACACTTACCACCCAGCCATAAGCTCATCTCTGCATGAAAAGTCTCACTTACCTATGAACATGTGCAAGCACCTAACAAAAGGAAATCGGAGTCAAGCAGCAAGGCAGACACCACACACCAGTAGCCATTGTGATCAAAAAGTCACTCATGCGCCTATAAGCTCCGCTTCCGAGTGACGTGTATCTAACACGCCCCAGACACACATCTATGATGCGTTTTTGTAGACATGCATACAACAGCCACAGTGATACAGTGTGCTTAGCAAATGACTATTGTGCGCATGTGTTTCCTAAACCACTAGCAGGGATTTCATCAGATTAGTGATACGTTCATGCATTCCATCTTTGTAGTACCACGCCGATCATTTGCATACTTTTTTTAAGAGCATCCATTGTTTTTTCTAAATCGGTACGTTTACAACGTGACCTTTACGTTTTCGGTTCTTCTACGTTTCTTTGATGCATCGAGCCATAAGTCATGCTGTAGGTGCACAAAATGTTTAGCTCACATTAATGATAGAGATGCCCATAGGAATATAATGAGCGTCTCTATCATTAGCGCACACTAATTTTTAGCATGCACTAAAAAGCTAGAACACCTACAGCGCGGCTTAGTAAACAGGACCCTAAAAATATTGAACTATGATGAAGTCTGCAAAATATTTTTCTGTTGCCTCTTTATCCAAAATATGTCACTGCCTGTGATAAAACTGGTCATGTTAGACCAGCAAAGAAACTACGATTGAGTCTATATACTAAACTTTTAGGTGCTGACAACAGATACATGTCACATCACAACAGATTATTATCTGTTTAAAACTTGACACTGATACATTTACAAGTAGTTTGGTTGGCCCTAGCAGACCCTATCAGGGTCAGGATAAAAATCAAAACTGTATAAAAAGTGACTTTTTGGCATACTTCATTATTGGCTGCTGCAGGCCATGCTTACCTAGTATGTTACAGTTATAGAATGCATTCTCCTTCCTTGGGTAGTCATGTTTTGGTTTCAAAACAGTCATGTACTTTAGAAGAAATACATCTTGCTTTTCTTTGTCATTCATTTCATACAGTGTCTTTTAAAAAATCATCAATGTCTGTAAAGGACAAGCTTGCAATACAGCAGAAGCTTGGCTTCCCTGATAAAGTCTTTGGCCGATGACCACATAGCGTATTTGGCAATTTACCAACAATGCTATGCAGTTTCATCTTTATGTTCTGCCACTTTTCTGGACATCAAGTGAGTTTACAAGGTTTATTTTGAGGACGTAATGTCATGTTGGGTGAGTCACGTGACTTACTAGACCCTCATCTATTGGCTGCAAGACTTAACTGGTTTTGGAATTAACATCTACCTGGACTTAGCTTATGTTGGATACAAATCTTATTTTATTGTGGCTGCAGGCAAATGAAAAACTTTTGATCTCAACAAATTAATTACAATGGTAGATAAGAATATCCTTTCTCCTTATGAAACAATAGCTTGTTTTTTTAAAACCAAAAGTGGATTTAGTGGGTTTTGGAAATAAGCCCTTCAAATAGATTTGTGAAGAAAGAGGACATATTTAAAGATTACAAATACTAGGGAGGGTGGGTTTTGAAGGGCTCATAGGTTCCATCACATGTGTTCCAGTTAGAGTGGGATATGGGCCTGGGTCCCCTTCTCTACAGTGCACTGCACTGATCACTCTGCTACTCCAGGGACCTGCTTGCTGCTCTAATAGGACTGGCTATAACATCTGACACTGTCATAGAGGCTGGTATGCACTGTTTCTTTCACATCTTTGGTGGGTGGGAGGGGGTCAAATGACATTGGGCTAGTAAGGGAGGATCATGTTTTAATCCCTCCAGTGGCCATTTAGGGCACCTTTTTGTGACTTAGCCATGATTGAAACAGATCTAGATCGAAACATCTATTATCCCCAGACATTTTGTCTTTGTTCCACTAAGACAGAAAAACATCCAAGTTTTGGGAACGCCCAAATCCCACTCCCAACATTTGGATGCAAAGCATATGAAGTGTATAGAAAACTGTCTTAGAAATGGGTTTTGAAAATAGCAATTTGGACATTTTGTTAAAAAAAAAAAACACCACCACCCAAATGCCGCTTTCTGTCACTGTTTAGACAATTGTGTTTTGAAAATGAGCCCCAGAATGTCTCAGTGAACGTTTTTGAAGTATTTCAGCTAAGTTGTACCTGCCATGAAATGATACATTAGGAATTGTGGATTGGTATTATGATGTATTGCAAGTAGAATGGTGTGTGACATTTGCAACTACATACATCCTTCATAACCTAAGTTTCTAACTTTTATTAAACTAAAATTAAACTAAGTACTGCAAAAATTTACTAGACTACATCATACATCTGGCTTCATTCTGATGCCATTTGTACACGGGTTATTCAAATTAGACCTCTCTCTTCCTAGCATTCAGCCAGTTTCTTTGCTTCTTTTACAAATGAACAACACTGCTGTTCCAAAGAATTGTATTCAATGTCATCTGACATGAAACAAATACAGTGAATTCCAAGTGACTTCTTGCTGTTCAAGTGGACCCCTCTCAGCATATTGGCAATGCATAAAATAGAAGAGGGTTTCTTTAGTGACTACATGTTTTCCACACAATATTACAAAACAAAAGTAAAATTCATTTCAGAATTCAGAAGAGGAAAATTGAACAGCAAAATGACAAAGAGAGCTCTACAGCTGACCTGGAATGAAAATGAAAGTTGCAGAACCCCATTATGCAATGCTGGGCACCAACTACTTATATATAGTTATTTTACTAAAAATGTAGTTTAACTATTTGGTTAACTCCATTTTTCTTGTAGTAGTTTTACTACATGAGACAACTACTGCAAAAGTAGTAAGTAGTTAACTAGTAATTATCTACTTTAGTGACATTTTAATTTGCCTTAAAATCAATTGCACAACCATTGCACTTGGGAAGAAATGTTTTTAATGATTAAAAACTGAGTTGATAAATTCCCAGAAAATCACTAATTAACTAATGCTAAATATTTAATGATTACTCTGCTTTATGTTTAAAGTTTCAGAATACTCAATATGTCACTTCAGTTTATACTGCAGAAAAAACAGTTTCTCAAAGTTATCATCACCGAGAGAGCATCGCCGTGGCACTAACATTTGACCTGAGCAACTAAATAACCATTCTACTGCTGCACTGCTGGGAAGTGCAGCATTGAATTCGATAAAAGCTTTTGCCACTATTGGAAATGCATACCCACTGTTTGTGGAAGTGTCTGAACATTCTAGGTAATGCTAAACCTCTTCCTTTGTTTCAGATTTGGCTTCTGGAAGGTTCTTTGCCGTGGACAGAAAATCAAAGAAGTAGCAGTCTTTTCCTTGGAGGCTGGCTGTAGCTCCTGCGTAAATGAAAATGGAACTATGGCACTGGCTCCGAGTTGCAGCTGCATCTTCTCAAAACTTTTTTGTTCTGATAAATATCTGAATTTGAACTTCAGAACAAGCATCATTGTCATATGGTAGTCATCGTGTTCAAATACTGGACCAAACCTTCAAGCAATTCCTTTTGTCAGAGCTGTGATTAGTAACTGCATTGTCTTATCCAAGTTGATATCATCAGCCAATTCCTGTAATTTTGACTGAAGTCCCATTATTGTGGGGATTACATATCCAATACAGTAGTTATTTTCAGCTTGAAGAATATCAGTTGCGGCTGACAATGGATTCATGATGCTGATGTAGTTCCTCAGTTCTAGCCCTGTTTTTTGTTGACATTTTTGTGTCTTCTCCAGTCCAATTGTAACTAGTCGACTGATGGTTAAGTAATCTGAAACCCACCTTGTGCAGGTTGGATTGAGGAATGTAAGACCAGCCACCTCTTCAACAATGTCTGTATGTTTAGTACTATGACTGACTGCATTGCTAAGAACCTGGACTTTCCCTATGGTCCTGTCAAACATTCACCTGTAGCACAAATATTTTCATGCTTCACAGCTGTCAACAGCTGCTACAAGATTGAGTGTGTGATTGGCACATCTCTTGTGCTTGTGAAACCAGTTGGAGTCAATGTCACCACTGCAAGATTCATTTTTTACTTCATCAAACAGAGATCTGAGACATCAGCAGCTTCGTCCACATCTGATTCAGAAAATGACTGTCTGTTGAGCATGAACTGCCATTCTCTTCATTGACATCAGCACAAATGTCATTCAGAAGATGCAAGTCTTTTGGTTTGATTTTTTAAAATGTATTTATTTAAATTTTAGCATAAAATTCAAGCAAAACATACCAGATCTCCATGAGTGAGGCATCCTTGGTTTCCATTATCGCCGAGAATCAGAAATGACCAAGTCTAGAGACTACCATCTCTAGGGACGACCTGACCGTATTATTGAAACGAAAGATGGGTGTCCATCTTGTTTCAATAATATGGGTTTCCCCACCCCTCCATCATGACATTTTGCGAGGACGTCCTCAACAAAACGTGGACGTCCCTTTTGATTATGCCCCTCCATGTGTACCAACAATGACCACTGTTTTGCCCACCAGGTCTGCTTCAGGGCAAATTCTAAATGAAATAAAATATCATAATTTGTTTACTTATGCACCCAAAATTATCTTATAAAAACGTTTCTCATATACATAGCAAAAAAAACAAATGAAACCCCAAACATCTTGCTTACATTTACACTAAAAGATTTTTTACATATATATGTGCTAAACTTTAACATGTTGCCTCTATCACTTTTTAATGAATCATGAACAGAGATTACAAACATGCCTGTTCACTTCAGCAGTGCAATAATAACACATATGCTGCAAACAAATAAACCAGTTCTCATAACTTAGTACTGCCTAATCAATTTTATTGCTCTTAAAGTATTTTGAATCACTTACCCTAATATGGCACAATGTAGTCCCCACACTCTGGAATGCACTCCCTGAAAGGCTCCGCTTAACACAAGACTATCTCTGCTTTAGAAAGCAGGTGAAAACTTGGCTGTTCATCTAGGCCTTTAATAGAAGAAATATCTAACCTGTTAGTCTCACACACACACACGGAGTGATAAGGCCTGCACATACTGCAGCAGGACTTGTTTATCCACTGTTACGCTAACAGAGGTAATATTTAATCATCTCTCTGACCTCATGTGCACCTTTCTTTAACTTAGTCACCTTACTTTCTAACTCCTCTTACTCTCTTACCTATCTATATGCTCCATCTTTGCTTATCCCCTTCACTATCAATTAAAATGTACTATTACGTATCATGTTGACATTGTAAGTATTATACTATGCCATACTTTGTATTGTTATTTGAATATTTTTACTCCTACAATTGCCTATTACTCATTTGATTTATTCTTACAGTACACCGCCTTGAGTGAATTCCTTCAACAAGGTGGTAAATAAATCCTAATAAATAAAATAAAAATAAATAAATCTATCAGCTTTTAACACAAACTACTCCTTCTTTCTATGACATCTTTCAAACTCAGCTAATAAAGCTTTCAAAGATAGCATCTGCCTTGTATTAAGGATGCTAAAACTGATCATGTGGCCGATCAAAATTAAGGCAAAGACCTTCACCATTCCAACAATACAAATAATTTTACTTGTACTTCATTGACTAGGACTCAAACCCAGGTCTCCTGGGCACTGGGAATAGCATTACAGAGCAACTACTCAGATGTATATAAAAAGTGGCTACTTTCACCACACAATAACTAAATCATCCATTGTAGGCTGATACTGTGAACCAAGCAAACTCCTTAAACATGATAAAACTAATTTTACCAAAACTACCAACCATGCATAACTCCTGAAATAATCTCAAATAACCCCAACTGTTTCTCATAAATCATTCGTAATTAGTATAAGTAATGCCACTCTATGTACACATTAAGGGGCTCTTTTACTAAGCTGCGGTAGGGCGTACCAAATCGACACTACCGCTGGGTTAGCGCAGGCACCCTGGGGTAGTTTTGAAGTTAGCAATCACTATTTCTCATGCTAGAAAATGATGTTCTATTTTCTACCGCAGGGGGCATTCCTAGCAGTAAGCAGCATGGCCACATTAACATGTGCTGCTTGATTATCACACAAGTAGCACGTGGGCCCTTACTTCCAAGTAATTAGGTGGCGGAAAGGGCTCAGGCAGTAAATAGCCACACACACACACTCACAATAGCACAGGCCACGTTTTACCACAGCTTAGTAAAAGGGCTCCCAGTAGACTATTGTTTTTAGCCTAGAGATCCACTGTTGATTCTGTTGACATAAAATCTTTTCAACGTCACCTCCTCCTAAAGAAACTGGAACTTGATCAACAACTCAACAAAGAAGGGAAGAAAAGGTTTATTTATGTTCTAAACAATGAGAAATCAATGTCGAATCCATCCTTTATCTAGTGTAATTACTATGCTGTTTACTGATTCTTTATCTTAAAGTTTGGACAGTTTTGCCAACATATAATTTGTCACCTGGACATTTTATGGTGTAAAGTACATTTGAAAAAATACAATTGGTAAAAAAGAAATGCAATTTATGGGGTTCATTAACTAAGCTGCTGTAAAAAGTGGCCTGTGGTAGTGTGGGCACATGTTTTTGGCACATGCCGGGCCATTTTTTTTTACCGCACCTGGGAAAAAGCGTATTTTTTTAATGGACTGGGAAATGGGCGTCCGCTAAAATTAAAACTAGCATGTGCTTATTTATGGCCTGAGTCCTTACACTGCCACCCGTTGATCTAGTGGTAAGAGCTCACATGCTGCACATGCGGTAACCGTTCAGTGCACGCCAACAGCCAATCACTGGCGAAAACGCCATGCATGGTAGACAGTTAAAAAAACTAATTTCTACCACCGGAATTAGCATGAACCAAATCCGAAATTACCACTGGGGGCGCACTAGCCTGACTGCGGTCTCATTTTGGCGCATGCTGCACACGCATAGGCCCTACCATAGCTTAGTAAAAGGACTTCTATGTTTCTTCATGTCTGACAGATTATCGAACTCTTTAATTCCAATAGTTATAGTGCAAGTGAAACAAAGACCACATATTGCTCAAATAAAGGAGTGGCACTTGATTTTGTATAGAGAAGTCTGAGAGGCAAAGTACTGCATTTAAATTTTTATCTCTAGTGTATGTGATCCTTAGTTTCTTATTTTGGATCAATGAAAAATAGATAAAACCTCATCGTGCTTGGTGTATAACCTGACTTATTTATGTGGCAGCACAGAATGCCTCATGACACAAGCAAGCTTGGAAACATTATCACAATGTATTGTGTCTTACTGTTATACTTAAAAAGAAGATCTCTATCCTTATATAAAGCC